>NC_069714.1:8482111-8839611 GCF_027358585.1 Pangasianodon hypophthalmus
AAAAACCCCAAACAGTGATAATCCAATACAAATGGCGTCTATAGTCAGAAAGGATACACATCCTCCATCATCAGCTTAGGTGAAAAAGTTTTTTTGTTGTTGTTGTTGTTGTTTAAATCTGTAATAGGAGCATGTTATTTCGCGTGATGAACGGTTGGAAGAGTGCAGGAGAGAGAGATCCCGGTGGTGCTGCTCCGTGCTGATAGGCTGCGGCGGCTCCTCCACTTCTCCAATCCCGCTCAAACGGCGCGTTCAAAAAATGCCGAAAAAACAACAAACCGACACCGACAAACGGTCACATCCGCTTCTTCAGCACGCGTCCTAATTTTCAGAATTTTTCCAGATTTTTTAAAAGAGGTCCTCTAATTTTAAAATAATTTTCAGTCAGAAATGAAGGCTATTTCACCGCGGTCCAAGCGGACGCCGATTCTCACTCGCGATGCTAGCAGGATTAGCTTCGCTAGCTAGCCTACTGTATCCTCTTGTCTCCACTTCAGCTAACGTTACTTGCCCTCCAACTTGCTTTCTTCTTGTCTCCATCACTCCTCCTCGGCCGGGTCCCATTTCCAAATTATTGTTTTTTGTTTTTTTTTTTCAAAAATTTCAAATGCTTAAAAATAACCTAACTGACATTTATTCCGAATACTGAGGGAGGGGAGGCGGGGGGTGGAGGGGGAAAGAAAAAAAAAAAAAAAAAAAAAAAAAAAAAAAAAAAGCCCTGAAAGCCGCATCGCAGCAGCTGTTATTCCTACCGCTGCTCACTCGAAAATGGCGCCGAAAGCTCCACTCTTCATTCAAATTTGCCGGAGCCACGCCCCCTCTCACGTTGTAGTATGACGTCGCAGACAGCGCGGCATATGATTGGTCGATAGAAATGCATCCTCAAGAAATGCATCCCAGCTATAGCAACCCACGCAGACAGCACCGAGAGCCAACAGAGAGCAAACATCACAGTGCTGAAGTTTCACTTACAAAGCGAGGGCTATGGCATGCCAGCACAAGAGCCATACTGAGATTAATTAATACGTCAATCACGTGCACGCTCTTTTGTGTCTTGCTTATTTGGGAGGCGCATATTGCATGTAATGTGACACAGAGACGTTTTCAGGCTGCTTAGTGAAAACGCGAAGGGTCTCCTGTCTCATGAAAGACACAAGAACCTCCACACAGTTGGCCGCAAATTATTTACCCCTGAAGATTATTAGTTTAAAAATATATATATATATATATATATATATATATATATATATATATATATATATATACAGCGCGCGGTTAGGGAAAATCAAAACCCCAGTAAAATCAGGGCTGATTTCCGATTACAGATGAAAGACAGACTTTAGAAGAGATGTTCATGGGCACAGTAAGTCTTAGCATGTTGAAAAGGGAAAAGTGGGGACGGTGATGTAGCACCGCTTTCCCGAGGATGTTGAAGTGGAGTCTGCGGCGCCGTGACAACAGCAGCGAGCGCGAGCTGCACCGCCGGTGACGCGCTCACCCCATCAACAGCGCGCGACCTGATTGGAGGAGCCCGGAGACAGTCCCCGCCCCCTTTCTGTTTACTGCCCACTGTGTAGCGCTCCAGCAGAGCCGACATTCGCCAGCGTTAGATTCATCTAAATATTGCTTACAGATCATTAAAAGTGACTGATCCCACTTTTAACGGTATTCTGTTATAAGGGACACTGTGTGTGTGTGTGTGTGTGTGAGATGTTATTCTCTCTGTGAAAGAGGCTCTACCAACTGACTATATGTGTAATTCAACACACGCATCTTGCCAACATACACAGCACTAGTGCAGCGTTTTAGAAAAGTGAATATTGTGTAAGAAGCATGGTTGTTGTCAACTCTTTTCGGGGGAAAGTAGATAATAGATGCTTCAAAGGTCGCTAGAAGTCGCCTGGTGACGTCACCGACTAACCTGCATATTTACTGGATCGTCATTATTATTTGCATATCAGAATGTGTTACATGAAAAAGGAAGATGTACTGAGGACGAACAGAACAGAACAGAACAGAACAGAACAGAACAGAACAGAGCAGAACAGAACAGAGCAGAACAGAATAGAAAGAATAGAATAGAATAGAATAGAATAAAATAGAATAGAAAAGAATAGAATAGAATAATGCTGTAATACTGAATATCAGCATGGCTGTGATTCAGCTGTAGACACGAGGATGATGGGTCCTGATGCAGGTCGAGTGCAGCAGAATGCACTATTGCACGAGTGTGATATTGCTTTTATACAACAGTTCTATTAACAATAAATTAATATCTAGTAACTGATATTTCAGACAAAATATGGCCAAATATTTTTGTTTATTTTTGCTCCGTCAATGAGAATAGTTCCCAAAGAAGCCACAGCTGGGTAGAGTGTTGCATGTTGCTGTGCCACACAGACTGACTGACAGCTCATAGTAACTGTATTAATGGCTAATGAACTATTGCTAGAATTTAAATTTTATGAAGCAAACAGAGACAAGCAGACTGAGACAAACAGTGAAATGTACTGTTGTGCTGTTACATTAAAACTACATATCTCTTGGAATGCCGCTTGTCGAATCGAATTAGTGGACCAGAACTAACTGTAGTAAAGTAAATCATAATTTATCTTATTATAGAAATAAGTCTTTGGTCATGGCACCACAAATGAAGTATTTACGTTTTTACAAAATAGTATAATTTCTATCAACAAGGCAGACAAAAATTGGCAGTGAGTAGTTGGGAAACAGACATGAAGGAAACAGTTACAAATGGAATAATTCACTTTTATTACTTGTAACTATAGCCAAGAATAGAATTTAAAAAGAAGAACAAAGAAGTGTGTAGGTGGGACAAACAATGGTAATCAGTGATTGGTCTTTGGGAACATCAGCTTGAGCAAACACAACTCAGTCAGGCTTCACACGCTGGCGGTGAGTCGACCGAATCTGCTCTCTCAACCAGTATATGCCGCAGCTGTGATGTGAGCTGGAGAGCCAAATCAAGTGTAGGACAGTTGCTAACATCTGCTCAAAAAGTTGCTAGATTTTTTTTAGATTCTGTTTTAAAATAAATTTCCTAAAAGGGTCTAAGAAGTCTCCAAATCTAAGGATAAATTTGCTACCTTGGCAACACTGGTTGCTACAAGTGTGCACTGCCCACTCTGGCCTAGGGGTATTGAACTCAGAAATCCCATACTCAATGACTGTTAATGCATCAAGGTGTAAATCTATGTTTAGTTGTTTAAGCTGACATTTAATTTACAGGTCACGCGGTGTCATGGTTTGTTATTTGTGGCAATGGACAACAACAGTGGGTAGGGGAAAATGCCTGTGTGTTTACAGATAAACTAGATCAGGAAGTGTAGTCTAGAAAGCAGCATTAGTGTTACAAACTGACTCGTTTTATGCTGTACATGCACAAGCATGTCATATTATAGATAAAACTGAACTCTTTTGCATTAGCCTTATGATGCACAGAGCCACTTCTCACACGTTTCACTATTTCTTGCCGTCTTCTCCTCTATTCCACAAAACTCAGCGTAGGCCTGTGTTTTGAAATCGGAGCTGAACCACACCTCAGCTTTCCAGATAGAAACACTAAATGTAATAAGTGACTTCAGGCCATTTTTGCTTTGTTTGTGTTTGTGCAAGTGTATGTGTGCCTTTGTGTATATGAGAGAGAGTGTGTGTGCGTGCATGCACATGCATGCAAGCATTGGCTCCATTTCCACACAATTATGGCTTATTTCCTGGATCACGAGACAGTTACAAATGCTCCTTTCCTTTTAGGGACAACAGGAAAAAAGAGACTATTTCAAACATTAAAAATATTTTAAGTTGTATAGAATCAAATTCCAATTTAGAATGTAAAGCCTGTTGTTGCTCTGGGAAATAATATTTAGGATAATAGTTAATCGACATAGTATACAAAACTTGTCCACTGTGTCATACAGTTTAATCAAACCAGTCCCTTTATTGTCTGGTGTTATGATCCTGAATTGCTTACACATTTAATAACACATTTAATAACACATTTAGCCTAAACACAATAGCCAATTATTTTAGCGGTCACATAAAATGTAACCCAAGCATTTAAATCCATGGCCTGCAACAGCCTCATAACTGTTTATCACTAAAAGTCTCTTTTTCCTTAGCTTCAACATCGCATCAGTTAATTAAAGCTATCCACCATGAACCAAACATTAAATATGTGACCTGCCAAAAAGCCTAATAGGGTTAATAGCAAGAAAAGAGAGCACATAGACATAGACAGTGGGTTCAGAAAGTATTCAGACACCTTCAGTTTTTGCCCTCTTTATTGTGTGATAGATTTCATTTAAAATGGATTAAATTTACTTTTGTGCCATCAATTTACACACAATAGACCATAATGACAAAGCGAAAACACATTTTAAAAAACTGAAACCTCTCATTTAGATAACTATCCAGACTCTCGACTAAGGCACTCCAAATTGAGCTCAGGTGCATCCTGTTTGCTTTGTTTATCTGGAGATGTGATCTGTGCTAAATTCAACTGATGGGACATGATTCTGAAAGGCACACACCTGTGTGTATAAGTTTCCACAATTAACAGTGCATGTCAGACCAAAAACAAAGCCATCAAGTCCAAGGCACTGTCCACAGATCTCCACAATCAAACTGTGTCAAGACATAGATCTGGGCAAGGGTATAAAACATTCCTAAGGCTTTGCACATTCCCTAGAACACAGTGGGCTCCATCACTGTGAAATGGAAGAAGTCCTCCATAGAGATGGGAAAACTTGCCAGAAGGACAACCATGTCCTTTATGCTACAGTAGCTGGATGGAAGCTGCTCCTAAGTAAATGGCATATGGCAGGCACTTAAATAACTGTGAGAGCATGAGGAAAATGTTTCTCTGGTCTGATGAGACAAAAATTGAACTCTTTGGGCTGAACTCCAAGCACTATGTCTGGAGAAAACCAGATACTGCTCATTAACTGGCTAATACTATCCCTATGTTTAAGCATTATGGTGGTAGCATCATGCTATGGGGTGCTTCTCAGCAACAGGGATGGGGATAATGGTCAGAATTTATGGAAGGGGGAATGCACCCAAATACAGAGAGATCTTCGAAGAAAACTTGCTTCAGATTTCACACCAGCTCAGACTTGGGTAAAGGTTCATCTTTCACCATGACCTGAAGCATACAGCCAAGACAACACTGGAATAGCTTGAAAAGATCTGCCAGGAAGCATGGGAAAAACTGCCCAAATACAGATGTACAAGGGATGTCGCCTTGTATACTTACCCAAGAAGACTCATAGCTGTAATTGCTGCAGAAGGTGCTTCTACAACATACTAAATAAAGGGTCAGAATATTTACCTAATGAGAGATTTCAGGTTTTTATTTTTAAATAATTTTGCAAAAATTTTTTTATTTTTTTTAAACTTATTTTCACTTGTCATTTTTGGTTAGGCTGATGCGTGTAGATTGATGGCAAAAAAAAGTCAATTTAATAAATTGAAAGTCAATTTAATAATAAATAAAAGTCAATTTTTTGAAAAATTGAAAATTGAATTCTAGCATGTCCTCAGCACTCTTTTTTTTAACCTGCACTCAAACATTTGGATGAACAAACAAAAATCTTATCTAACCTAAATAAAATGTTTCTGAAGGTCTTTTCTGAAGTGCAAGATAACCAACATATATGGCGGAGTTAGTGCCATCTCATGACACAGTGCAAAGCAATATATAAACCAAGCCAGCAATATTCACACACACACACACACACACACACAGTCTTACTATCCTTGTGAAGACCTGCCATTGGCATAATTATTAATTCAGCTAATTAATTGTATACCTGTGGGAAGAATCTGTGGCAGTTACACTGTATGGCCAAAAGTTTGTGGACACCTGATCATCACACCCATATGTGATTTTTGTACATCCTATTGCAGATTTATTTCCCCTTTGCTGTTATAATAAGCTCCACTCTTCTGGGAAGGCTTTCCACTAGATTTTGGAGCATGGCTGTGGGGATTTGTGTTCATTCAGCCACAAAAGCATTAGTGAGATCAGACACTGATGTTGGATGAGGAGGTCTGGGGTGCAGTCAATGTTCCATTTCATCCCAAAGGTGTTCAGTGGGGTTGAGGTCAGGGCTCTGTGTAGGATGCTCAAGCTCTTCCACACCAACCTTGGCAAACCATGACTTCATGGAGCTCGCTTTGTACACAGAGGCATTGTCATGCTGGAACATGTTTGGGCCCCTTAATTCCAGTGATAAGAAATGCTGTAATGCTACAGCATACAAAGACATTCTATATAATTGTGTGCTTCTAACTTTGTGGCAACAGTTTGGGGAAAACCCACATATTAGTTTGATGATCACATACTTTTGGCCATATAATGTAGAAAAGCAATCATACTTGTGTACTTATGTGTGTGTGTGTGTGTGTGTGTGTTTGGGGGGGGGGGGGGGGGGGGGGGGGGGGGGGGGCTGAAATACAATACACAAGCTGTATTGCTTTTCCATTAGTGACATACAGAAAATGTTCCACACTGAAAAGCATCTTGCATCTTAAGAATTAAACACTGACTTTGGTCAGAAGTGAATGTAATTGCCCTGTGCATTGCATTTTACTTTGTTGTGTGTGAAGTACTAGTGTCACACTGTAATGCATTGGCTGTTCAATCACACTGGGGCATGGCTGTAGTCAGAGGAGGGATGAAGGTCCTGGAAGCATCATATTTCAGGAGACGCTGCAGTCCAGATAAAGGACCATACTTTAAAGTTTCTTACAGGCTCATTGTTTCTTTGTTCCTATTGCCTTGAACCCTTATTCATCAAGCTTTGTAGAATTATTACTAAAATATGTTAAAACTGTTTATATGACTAAAAATACATTCTTAGACAAAGTTCTTACTTTCATCAATGCTGTATCTTCAGACATCAAAAAGGAGGCATTTGTTAATGTCCTTAGTGTAGATGCTTTAATGAAAAATATAATGAAAGCTCTCACATGTACTGATTAACTAGGTATAACACTTTCTGCATGCCACTGACAAAAAGCAATACAGTTTCTGTATTGTATTTCACATAAAAAGAATGCACAGTTATATATAATACAGTGACATAGATTGCATTTAATGATGGACAATATTCACTTTTGACAGGCAACCGGCATTTAGTTCTTAAAAGGCAACCCCCATATTGATTTTTTTCACAAAGTGATGTAAGAACAGCACTGTGAAGGTTTTGCTTTTCGCTGTGGCACATTAGCCTCATGTCACAAATCAAAAGCAATGCTCCCAGTATGATTGCTTTTCAATCTGGCATAGATTCTTCTCCATATACACACCAAACACTTTATTAGGAAAGGAACTATCAATTCTTCGTGGCACCGATTCCACAAGATGTTGGAAAAATTCCTTTGAGATTCTGTTCCATGTTGACACGACTGCATCACACAAATCCCGCAGATTTTTCAGGTGCATTTTCATGCTGTGAATCTCCCGTTCTTCCACATCCCAAAGGTGTTCTACTGGATTCAGATCCGGTGACTGGGAAGGCCACTGAAGAACACTGTACTCATTGTCATGTTCATGAAACCAGTTTGAGTCGACTTTTGCTTTGTGACATGGTGCATTATCATGCTGGAAGTAGCCATCAGAAGATGGTAAATTGTGGCCATGAAGAGATGCACACGGTCAGCAGCAATACTCAAATAGGCTGTGGCATTCAAGCGATGATTGGTTTTAATGGGCCCAAAGAATGCAAATAAAACATTCTCCACACCATTACACCACCTCCACCAGCCTGGACTGTAGACACAAGGCAGGTTTGGTTCATGGATTCATTCTTTTCGTGCCAAATTCTTACCTTACCATCTGTGAGCCTCAGGGGAAATTGAGTTTCATCAGACCAAGCTATGTTTTTTCCAGTCTTCAACTATCCAGTTTTGGTGAGCCTGTGCCCACTGCAGCCTCAGCTTTCTGTTCTTGGCTGACAGAAGTGAAACCTGACATGATCTTCTGCTGTTGCCGTCCATCCGCCTCAAGTTTTGACGTGTTGTGCATTCTGAGATGCTTTTCTGCTCACCACAATTGTACAGAGTGGTTATCTGAGCTACTATAGCCTTTCTGTCAGCTTGAACCAGTCTGGCCATTCGTGGTTGATCTCTCTCATCAACAAAGTGTTTCTGTTGCAGAACTGCCGCTCACTGGATGTTTTTTTTTCTTTATTGCACCATTCTGAGTAATGTGTTGTGTGTGAAAATCCCAGGAGATCAGCAGTTATAGAAATACTCAAAGCAGCCTGTCTGGCACCAACAATCATGCGATGGTCAGAATGACTGAGATCACATTTTTCCCCATTCTGATGGTTTATGTGAACATTACCCAAAATGTGCCTGTATCTGCACGATTTTATGCATTGCAATGCTGCCACACGATTGGCTGATTAGAGAATTCCATGAATGTGTAGCTGTACAGGTGTTTCTTTTTAGTTTATATTTTTTGTTTGTTTGTTGTTAATAAAAGCTGCAGTTTTTATACAAAAAAAGTCAGGTGTCACCAAAACTATCAGATATTCCTAGCCTTGTAGAGACATTTGGTCCCCACCAAGATATAAAAACATTCCCACACACAAAAATACACACACACACGCACGTTTTTCAGTGAATGCTGAGAAATGAGGGTCATAGTTTAAAAGTCACCAACCCAGAATAAAGAAGATGTCTGGTATTTTATATTAAAGTCAATTTCGTTGTAGGTCGCCGGTGAAATAAGTAAACAGTGGCTGACAAAGCGCGCTACAGACATGCCCAGACAAGCGCGCATCCTCACGGATGTCCCGCCTCTGACAGGCAGACTGGCGATGACGTCACCCTTTCCAAATATAGCGCGTTGCTGGCGCCACAGGCCCCGCCCACCGTCCAGAGCCCACGCCTTTATTGGTGCGCCTCCATTGTCAATCACGTGATAAGACGAGGTCGCTGTTATTGTAAACAGGGTGCCTACTTTCAGGCGCTCCAGCACACAGTCTAACCTATCATGGATCTTTGTTTAGGCGCCGCAAGGATCAACAAAACAATACAACATATTATAGTTTGAATATCGGTATTTCACTGCAAAATTATCAATTTGAATAAGTGGAAATTCTGAATCGATTGATATCTTTAAAAAAAAAACAAAAAAACGCAGATGTTCATAAAAGCACGCTTTTGAAAGGCAACCGGCAATCTCCTGTCTTAAATGTCTTCAGTCTTCGGGCTTGAAGCACATATTAGCTTTAATCAGTTTAGTTTTAATATTAATTAATTTTACATTTCATATCATCATTTTCTATTTTGAACCTAAACGTTAATTGCCTTCTTGATCACCAAAATACCTTCAATAAGAATCTTCATCTAGCCTAGATTAAGCATTTTTCTTAATCATCAGAAGTTTTAGATATGCTCTATGCTGTAAACATTGATTGATAGGCTTGTTACTGAACACTGTGTGCAGGAACGAATGCTTTATCAAAAGTGCTTCCATCTCAGGAAGTCCAGATGGAGTTTTTCCGCCTTAACTCTCAACCTGCTACACTTCCAACATATCTCGCTCCAGAGACCCCCACAACTCTATTAACGTCGGGTGTATGACCTTAAGTCATTCATGGTCATATTTCTAAATAAATCCATAGGCACAGCTTTTAAAAAAAAGTTGATATGCTTAGGATAGGCATCTTACCCTTTGAAGAGAAACGCGAATGTACTGAAGTATTCCTTGGTTTGAAAAAAAAAAAAAAAGTATCAAATGTAGTCCCCACCATTACCTCGCAGATCTAAAATAATAATAATAATAATAATCATTTCGGATCGCGACGTCTGACTGTGAGTTTATTTATTGCCGTTTCACCGGGCATTGAGGAAGTTCTTTTGTTCCAGTATTTATACACAGCGTCAAAGTTGCACGCTCAGGAGGCGGAGCGGCGCTGAGCGAAAGGAAGGACGGAAAAAGAGACCAAGCGCACCCGACTATAGACACACATAAACCCCTTGCACCTTTTAGACCCAAAGCAGGTCCTATCACCCAAAGCAGCGTCTCAGGCTTCATGCTTGAGGCGGTTTTTTATTTATTTATTTATTTATTTTTTATTGTGTCTATAGCAGAGCAGCTGCGCTCGAGCCGAGCTTTACGTTTATCTATAGCAAAACAGGACTGCATCCCAAACATAAGCTGCTACTGTACTAAATAATATGTCAAAATAGGACATCTGAGTATTACATAATCCATACATCATGCATTACTTGATACGCTGCATGGGCCTATCCCAGGTTATGGAAACGTCAAGTGCTCCGACTCACTGAGGAACCAGCATGTCCATTTAAAATACCCGTGAGAGACCCGGATAAGTTCATATGCAGCACCGTGGTTATTGTGATCCCCGTTCTTCTGTCCGTAGACTGCTGCTTTCTTTCGATCACCTCAAGTAATACTGTTGCTATAGAGTTGCATCACTGCATGTCTTGAAATTTTGTGACTTGATATTTATCCTTTATTAAATCATTTTTTATTGCTTAAAATGTACTGTCTTATTATAATATGTGCATGTTCTGGGTGCCATGTGGACCTTTTTGATGCAATGACTACATTATTAGCAACTAACTACAGAAGTCTTTTATATAGTATTTTATTAACAGACTAATTTGTTTCAGCCTAATACAGAGTTTTCTTTCAAATGTAGCCATAGTTAATCTTTTCCAAGTATTGTTTTGTACCGGAATTGTTTCGCATTGCCATGAAATAATCTGAAATAGGCCTATATGACTGTAATGGCGATATCTAAATAACTAAGCAGAGTCCTTTTGTGCCCCGTTCACCTGTTCAGATTCTTACAGAGTGCATAAACTGCGTCTCAGACTGAAGAGTATCGTGATTACTAGTGAAGAATATAGTGATAACTACTGAAGGGTAAAGTGATAACTAGTGAAGAGTATAATGATGACTAATGAAGAGTACAGTGACTGAAGAGCTAGTGATAACTACTGAAGAATTTGTGATAAATATACTAAAGAGTTAGTAATCACTACTGAAGAATTAGTAATAACTAGTGAAAAGTTAGTGATTACTATACTGAAGAGTTAGTGATAACTAATCAAGAATTAGTAATAACTAGTGAAGAGTTAGTGATGACTATACTGAAGAGTTAGTGATAACTAATCAAGAATTAGTAATAACTAGTGAAGAGTTAGTGATAACTACTAAAGAGTTAGTGATGACTATACTGGAGTTAGTAATAACTAGTGAAGAGTTAGTGATGACTGTACTGGAGTTAGTAATAACTAGTGAAGAGTTAGTGATAACTACTAAAGAGTTAGTGATGACTATACTGGAGTTAGTAATAACTAGTGAAGAGTTAGTGATAACTACTAAAGAGTTAGTGATGACTGTACTGGAGTTAGTGATGACTATACTGAAGAGTTAGTGATAACTACTGAAGAATTAATAATAACTAGTGAAGAGTTAGTGATGACTATACTGGAGTTAGTAATAACTAGTTAAGAGTATAATGGTAACTATACTGAAGAGTTAGAGATAGGATTAGGCTATAGTGGTAATGATAACTACAGTAGCTGACGATTTTGGTGGCTGTTTTGGACTAAACCATAGGTAACTACTCTCCTATTATGAATTGTAAAATTTTATGATCTATTTTAAGATAATGATCAAATGAGATATATATCCTGACTATACCTGGGCTATATTGGCTGAGGGAACGCTGTAAATAGTCTAATTGTTTATAACCCTATAGGCTGATTGGAATCTAAAAAAACTGCACTGGAGCATTAAATGGTGCTTTACTTTGGCGTGTGCTAGTGAGCTTGAGTTCATTTGGATATTTATGCAAGAGAAACACAAAGCCGGGGCACCAGACTGTTGACACAGCTGAGGTGATGGTCTCTGCATTTTCCACAGACGCTTCCCATGTTTGCCTTTAAATGCACAAAAGCCGATTACCTGCGCAATCTATAGGCATGGCTTATGGTTTTGTTTTGTTTTCTTTTTTAATGATTTTTCAGTTGTAAATGACCTGCATTAAAGATGGACTTAACTGACAGTGTTTCAGAAAGAAAGAAAGAAATATACCAATCCATAAAAAGTTGTAAATATGACTAATGTAATTTGATCATCCATTCACATTAACTGGTTATAAGTTTCTTCTAACTTTAAAACTTTCAGGATTTGAAAATAGGAGAAAAGTAGATTTTAGTGTTTTTTAAAAAGTCTATTTTAACGAAATTCTAGAGTTTTTATAATTCATTGGGCAGTCTGATGATCCAGTTTATAGTTTATAGTCTGATGATTAAACACATTAAGTTTATGAGTAATATTTCACCTTTTCTCAACATTAGATTTGACAAAGCTCCAAAAACATTTACACTTTCAGTCTAACCTATAGTAGATGATCAGGATATTATTGGCTGAATTAAAGAAACTTTTGGAAAACTGCACTTTAACTGAATGAGCAGGAGTTCATCCATCTCATAAATTTGCTCAAAATCGTACATTTTATGCCTGACTGGTCAACCTTTCAGAGTACAGACCACACTGAGAAGCAGCAGTATTTTCGGATTACCTGTCTATCTGTTTAAATTCACACAATGTAACTCATCCAGCAGAAACCACACTTAGCTGTACAGTCGCCTTCCAGCTATATTTTCGCCGACAGATGAAGTAGGAAGAAAAGTTGGCCGTGCATCCTAAAGCTCCATCAGTGCTCTTGGATCAGCTCTTTTTTGGAAGCTCCGTTTTTCTCTTTCTGTCCTCTGAGAGAGAAAACACACTACTCTACAACCTCGCTGAAATGATCGCAAATTTATTCATGACACTGCAAAGAGTATGCAAAAAAAGTTTTCAACGATATCCTTCCAAATGGTCGTGATTGCAAGCCTATTATTATAGACATTGTAACATAAAATATTGTTGCAAAAAAAAAAAAAAAAAAAAATCACTGCTGTGTGTAATTATAGGTTCGTTACTCTCACGTGAGTATTCAGTGTGTAGTCTACTGCTATTGTTTTGTCTCAGGGTTAGGTGCATGTTGGTCAGTGTGCGTGGATTTGCCTAATTTTGCATGTGTGTGGGTGGAAGTGAACAAAGCTTGCATGGTGCTAACTCCACCTGCGGAGAATGGTGGTGTTACTGCTGATGCTGATCACGATAGACATAGGGATGGAGTGCATGTGTCTGAAATAGTGTGTATGGTTTTAGTCTAACCACTGATCTGTAACTGATCTGAATATCTGATAGAAAATGAAAACAGACATGGTAACACTGAAGAAAAGTCATCTTATTAGGGTCCCCTGGCCATGGTCCAGATCATGATATCATCAGGAATGACATCATCAGAAAATGTCCCCCTCCCTCCACACACACACACCCCAACCACAGTCTCCCCTTTATACTTTATCACTACATAGATCATCTTGAAGAATGATTTGTCCCTGGTCACTATGCCCCTTTTTGTGCACATGCATCCAGCCAGGGAATGAAATGAGAAAAAGGAAAAGGGGGAGACTCTATGAAACACATGCAATGAGAAGAAGTATATTTTAATCACCAATACACAGTGAACATAAAATTACAGATTCAAATTTCTTACATAGCCGCCTCTGTTTAGCAGAAACAGTGTCACATTTTGCCAACCTCATCCTGTCATGATTGTTGTTACATTTCTTTAAAAATGTCATACCAGGCAAATGGATATCACACTGCTGCATGATGATGGATATTATCAGTATCACAGCATTAACAGAGGAAAAGCTGTAAGTGTGCATTCACGTGATAGTAGAATTACTTTAACAGTCACTGTCAAGGTGACTTTGGATATTTTGTAAAGGAGATGGTGATTATCACCTGCTAAGACTTTCAACAAAGGTCACAAAATGAGCATAGGGAGTGTAGTGTTTGATATAAATATTGTTGTCATACTGCTGTCAGTCCTTTTCTTCTTCTCTCCTCATACATATCAGACTTCATCTGCACCTTGGAGTTATCTGCATAACAGCTTGTGACTACAGTTGGAGCTACAGGTTCCCTATCGTCCAAAACTGCCAACAGACTTCTATCATCTCCTTTTCCCTCTTTACAGCAGTGAGTATATTTCTTACTTTTTGGAACCAATCTGAACTCCCTGACTACTAGCTTGATTTTGGCTTCATTAGCTTGCTAGCTATATTATCTATTACTCCTGCACTGTTTGCAAGTTCATTACAGACTGTTCTGTTGTTCAGTACGGCACTCACTTCTCAGTCCCTTGATAGGTGCACCTTCTCTTGACATTGGTTTTCACATCATTCTGAGTTTTCACATCAGCTTGCGCACCTGTGAATGTGCAGCTCGTGCTGATAGTTCTCCCTCGCCATACTACAGTCTCCAAAACTGAGCTCACTAAGTTAGCTGTACTTTTCCCACAAGCAAACAGGGGGCCGATGTGGGGCCTCCCTGGGCACTTCAGCTCAGTCACGCAGCCCCCAGAGTCTCCCGGAAGCTTCCTGTCGCAGAGGTACAAGCTTCAGTTCTACTCTCAGCCCCCAAACTTTTCAAAGCTCAGGACCTTGTCAAATTTTATGCTCTGTTACAAAAAGTTCCCTTCTGAACAGAGATGCAATCAAAAAACTAGACCCTGTGGTCCAGAACAAGGGGTTCTACTAAATGTACCTCCTAGGTCAAAAGATGACGACTCCCTTAGTGGAGTGCCCTTATGATTGAACCTCAGGTTTCTGCCAAGTCATATCACCTACTTTTGTTACCCAGTGATCTGATTTATTGACCTTACAGAATTCCATTAAGGGGAACCTGCTGAACATTCCATGTTTTGCACAGGACATGTCCAATGGCACTATTCGGACTGGACAGTAGAGATTCAATCGTCAGATCAACTGTTCTTGTGCCATGGAAGGAAGACACAAGGAGTTCCTCTGTCTAAACAGACTGGCCCACTGGGTGGTGAGTCATCGCCTTGGTCCTCAGGCGGGCTGGAACACCGGGACCCTTTTGTGACATGCAACTCTATGACATTGTGGTATAGGTTATCCATGTGATTCTCACCACTGGTGGTTAAGATGGGTGAAATTGAACACATGCAGTCACTTTGTTACTTTGTTGAAGGTCACAGCATGTATGCACATGCACACAAGAAAGCACCCAGGTGATTTTACCATCCCTGCCAGTTCATAGAACCACAGTTACATACAGAGTTCTGTGTGTGGTGTATGTGTGTGTGAGTATGTGTATGTCTGGGATTGTCATATCCCAGCTGTGGGAATTCCTCCCTGATGATCTGAGAAGTCTTACCATTCCTGTGGTGTGCCAAGGAGGTTTCTGTAAAATCCCGAGCAGTCAGAGTCTATATATATGATGACATCACACTTAAACTCTGCCATGCAGTTGATGCATCCTTTGGTTTCCAGTCAGCACTCTTATTTGGATCAGAAAGTAAATGGAAACATAATTTCACGCTTACCTTACATTTAAACCTAGGTTGTTACTGAAGATGAATGAATGAATGAATGAATGAATGAATGAATACTGTACCTATGCATATTACCTGCATATACTGCAACATCTTTCTTTCTCTTTGACTAACTTTTCCTTTGGTCACATAAAATAAAACATGGTATGTTTTAGCATGCATGAATTTTTTTTCCTGCTTTGTTAGATTATGATGGTTTCCTGCCCATCTGGAGGGTCTGAGCCTCCTCATGCCCTGATCATCAGACCACAATCTGACCTGAATACCACTACCATTGTCCTAGATCAGGGGGTTCACAATGAATTTAAAGGCACACAAGCCTGGAAGAGCATATGAATGTCTTTTGGCTAGGGTGACTGTTTGAGTGTGACGAAACCTTTCTCTGTAGACACAGATGTCTTCTTTCTCGTAACCCTGAAAGAAAGAGAATGAGAATTAGAAAGATTTTGTATGATGCTCAGATATGGGGCTGAACATTTTAATAAACATTAACTATTACTTTCTATGCTATAAGTTACTTTTTAGTATATGTAATTTACTCTAATGAACTTGTAGTAGTCTAGTAAATGTCCTGCGAATGTAATACTTGCACAGCCCCTTTAGTTAGTCCAGGCTCTGTAGGCATTCCTTAAGTCTTTGGCGCCATCTAGTGGAAATGACAGAAACGTGTAACTCTAAACTCACACATAAGAGTTTGTAAATAAATCAATAACTACTACTTCATTATTAGATTACTTTTTTTTCATTAACTGTGATAAGTCAATATATAAATAGCAATACATAAACAATAATTCTTTTAATATATCTAATCTATTATGTATACAAATGCTAACAATAGAGCTGAAACACTGAACATACACGTTCGTTCTGAGAAACCGTATGAAATTGTATACAGTAACAATGGATCATAATTTCATTGTGAGTTTTCCTCCCTATCTGAGTCAAATAACCTATAAATGATAAGCGCTGCTCTTCCTGTCCATGACATGGAGTAAACACGCCTGTAGCAGAAGCAGCACGCGCCCCAGCCTGATCCTGGTGGAACGTACCATTTTTGTGGGGGAGTCTCAAAAAGAAGGTTTCAGTATAAAATATAACGTGAATAGATTAATCAGATATTTAGACTCTAAAATTTATTTGTACGTACCAGACATTAGGGAAGAACAATGTTTCTTGATACATGTAGTAACTATGCGCGGAAAAAGGCTTTTCCACAAAATGTGGTTACCCCTTAGCACGCTGTGAAGAAATGAAAGTGTGGCGCCATTTCTGCACCGCAGTTCAACGTCCTTAGGCTGAAAACAAAGCGCGAACTCTTGAAAATGACAACCAAAAAGAAGCGCTCGGCACACACCAGTAATACTAGCTGGGTTGTCATCGCTGCAGGTATGACCAAGTTAACCGAAAAAGATATGTATATATATGTCACTTTATGTCGTAGGACAGCTCAAACCAGGATGTTCAGTATGTGAACTGAAACGGCCATTTTCACTGGTGCTAATTTCTCTTGATGCGTTTCCTAGCAACGGACTATTCGCACTGTCGTCTCTCTGTGTGCTAAAATATACATCTTCTCTGTGTTCATGCTGTGTTTATGTTATTTAGTTAGCAGTAGCAGTAAATCCTGAGTCATACAGCGATGCTGTGTACGTTATTTACTGTAAAGAGTTACACTGAGCACTCAGGTAGAGCTGATTTAGCTAAGGCTGATGTTTTTTCTGGTGAACATGGGAAACAAAACAACATTTATAACAATAAACATACAGCACTCCTTCATGGGCTTAGGCTGAACAGTAGGTAAACTACTTTACCAAGTGAGTTAGATCACGGAAAATGTATTAAATATACAGTGAAAGCTTTTGAAACTTAAAGGAAAACCACTCTGAAGCACATTAGGTTTATATTGAAATAACACTGTTATGGCCAAAAGTATGTGGACACCTGACCATCACACCCATGTATGGTTGTTCTCCACACTCTTGCCACAAAGTTGGAAGCACACAGTTGTCTATTGTGTCTTTATTCATTATGATTTACCTTCACTGGAACTAAAAGGCCCAAACCTGATCCAGCATGACGGTGCCCCTGTGCACAATGCGAGGTCCATGAACACATGGTTTGGAAATGGACCAAGATGTTGATTAAAGGTTTAAAAAGTCAATCAGTTTCATTACAACATCAATCTTTGACACCACTGAAAACCATTTTTGTTATAAAGAGTAATGTTCTCGTTGTTCATGGCATATTTTTCCTTTAAGACAGTAAATATTGTTTTCCAGGTGATGGTAGTATAAGATATGTCTTACTAACCTTAAATTCTGTTTCTACTAATTTGCTTGCTACGTGTTTGGCAGCAGTTCCTGTTTGATCTAATTATTGTTGTTGTCCTTCTTTTTTTTGTATAGCTTACCCAATGTATGTCATCACGTTATATTGTTCTGAACAGATTCTTCCCTGGACAAGACAAAGCTACATGATGGTGACCCAACTTTCATCAGACTCAGGAACCCAGCTACAGGTCTTAACAAAGTCTTATTACTGTATTACTCACGGTGACCATCTGGCTAGATCAGGGGTTCACAGCTTCCGTCCTGTGGAGCTGCTGTTTCAAGTTTCCTACTCCAAATGATCTGATCACCTAATGAAGTCCTAATGAAGGTCTTTAAGACTAATTGATAAGCAAAATCAGGAGTGTTGGTAGTGGGGAAGTAAAATAAGGGCAGTGGGTCCTCAGGCCTGGTGTGATAACCGCTGAATTATATAACTAATCGCTCTCTAATCTATGCATTAGGTGCTGGTTCGCAATACCTGTTCAGTAGTGGAGACGTGCGGCTGTATGAGGTGAAGGCGTTTGTCGAAGACTTCCACTCTTGGTTTATCGACCAAACAGTCCAAAGAGGTGAGAACACACAGTTTGATGATTCCATGATACTGATCGATAGAGCTTGCTGTGTCGCTGCTTACTGTGTTTTTATGTAAATCCGATCTGATACCCAGCATCAGAATTGGGCCGGTACCAGCAAAAAAAATGGTGGATTAGATCTTGATGAGAAAAAAAAATGAATTCAGTGGAATGGAAAAGATTGGAATTGGATTTGGAAAAGATTTTTTATAACTAGAACTGTTATGTCGTGTGAGGAGGCTAAAATGTCTAGCAAAAATGTAATGCACGTGTTGCCAGGATCATGTACAGTAAATTCAGTCAAGCACCGGGATGCAGGATTTGTGTGCACATCATTGTTAGTGTCACACAGCCTGTTCTTAGTCAGGACCGTTTCCTCATCCCGGGCCTGGGCTACCTGAACACCCAGTAAACTCTGTTTTACAGCGTATGCATGATCAGAACACATGCTCTATTACAGTTTTTCTCGATTGCTAAAACTCTATAACCAGGCTTTTGAACTAAAATTTCAAAACCATAACGCTATTTATCAAAAAGCACACCCAATTCCCTAAACTCTAAACACTACTCCCCTGTTTTTACACATGAGTCAGATTTGTTGAGCTGTCACGGCAGAACTCTACACACAAATCCCTTAATTTCTTATTGCGTACACCATGTGGTCATTTTGAAAGCACTAGCATTCAATACTGTTCACTCAAGTCAGCACATCTTGAGCTCAATTAGCACACAATTCCCCAGGTGAAAACACTAAGAGTCAAAATTGAACACACATCAATCAGATCCTTGTATAGATAGACAAAAGGTCGAATCGAATCAGTTCGAATCGAAAGTAGATCGAATCAGTTCACTGAGTTTTGGAACAATGGATCCACAGAGAAATGAAGGAATGGTTGAGGAGGGAGAGGAGGAGGAGGAGGAGGAACATAATTGGCCATCGGGCTATTGTGAATGTCCCTGGTCAGTGCGGAGGGAATGTCACTATGTGCGCAGCCATCAGCCAACGAGGGGTTCTCCACCGCCATGCCATTCTAGGACCCTACGATGCTCCTCCTCGCTTTCCTTGACGGTCTAAGAGAGCATATGTTCCAGCTGGACCACAGGGAACCAGCACAGCCAGAGCAGCCTCACTGCGTTGTTGTTTGGGATAACGTCAGCTTCCATCGCGCTGCTCTGGTTCGTGACTGGTTTACCAATAACCTGAGGTTTTCAAACATCTTTCTGCCTGCATACTCTCCCTTTCTAAACCCAGTAGAGGAGTTTTTTTTCGGCATGGCGTTGGAAAGTGTATGACCAAGAACCTTATATCCGTGTTCACCTCCTCCAGGCCGTGGAAGAAGCCTGCCTAGACATATCAGTAGATGCGTGCCAGGGGTGGATCAGGCATGCAAGAGGACTTTACCCCCGCTGCCTGGCTAGGGCCAATATAGCCAGTGATGTGGACGAGATTCTCTGGCCTCACCCAGACCAAAGACGGGATGCTGAGGCGGAATATTTTTATTTATTTATTTATTTTTTGTGTGTTGTACTGTGTAGTACATGAATGAATAAAAATGTGCCAGTGTATACACTGGTTGTGTTCATCATGTGAAAAGGTTTTTGAGAGGGGGAACCACAAGCAACATAACGTACCAGTTTTGGAAATGTTGTTTTGAATTTATTGCACCAGTGTGTAAGACTATGTTGTAGTGTGTGTGTGTTTTTGAGGGCTTGTGTGTGATGTGTGTGTGGGCAAAGTTTGGTTTTTCAGCAAGAGTGAATGGTTTTGGGTGTAGAGCTTCATTTTGACCTGAAAATAGGATGTTTGGGGAATTGGGTGAGACGTTGTGGATTTGTGTTTACTGTTTTGAGAATACGAGGCATAGTTTCAAGAAATGTGTTTAAGCAATCAAGAAAAACTGTAACAAACACTGCTCTATTAAATAAAGTATACTGATCTTTTTATATTAGGAGTTTTGATATTCCATGGAAAAGCCTGAATAACTTTATGATGTTACATTTAAACAACTGTAACTAACTAACTAACTAACTAACAAACTGTAGCTTTTTTACAGTATAAACAGATAATTAAACTGTAATTTAATGTGTATGTGTAATTAAAACATTGACATGTTGACGGCTGGATTTGATTCAACTGACATTTGACTTGTATGTCTCTTGTGTTTGAATGTATTTATGGTTTTATAGATGGCAGACTGCTGTATGTGACTCCTATGGATCCACTGTTCTTGTTGTTGCCTTACCTGCAGAGCGGTGCAGTGGAGGTAAACCAGTTCAGAGTGTCTTTATAAAAATAGTACCGCTCAACAAAATGTGATAATGTTTGATTTTTATAACAGCCAAACATTTAAGGAGTAAAACATCACAGGGAGGGCTGTTATAGGAAATTATTCCGTGACAGTGTGTGATGCTGTAACTACAGTGTGTGATGCTGTTTTATTCCATTTATACAACAGGAGTTTACTAACGATTACACACTGGTATTTGTTAAAGGAATACATGTTATACATTTTATCTGTTTTTAGTTACAGTTGATGATGTGAAATATCCATAAAAGGTAATTAAACAAAAATTCACCTAGTCATATTACAGATAAACTACAAGACTGCAGATGGAAATGTTAAAACAACAGCTTTCACATTACCTCTGAGTTTTAGGAGGCACTGATGTGGAGTTTCCTTTCCCTAAATGTTAAATAAACATTCTTTTTTTACAGAAAGCTACACCAGAGCAGCAATCATACTTTACTTGTTAAACAGCTTTTAAATTATGTGAGCATCCACCATACAAGTGTCTGTGAGATGTGGAGATGTGTGGGTGTATGACATGTTCTATACTGGCAGTATTATTTAGTATATTATATATAATATATAATACTATATAGTATTATATATTGTAATATACAGTATAAGTAAATTAAAGCTTTTATTTATTGCTACATAAAATGTGATATGTGTTGTTTACTGGATGAGAGTTATCCAGGATGCATCCCCAACCTGAATGTTTAAATGGTCTATAATACAAGAAATTAATTAATTAATTAATTAATTGATTAAAAAAAAAAAGAAAACTTTAAAAACATTATCATGGATCTGCATTTATATGCTCATCTGTTACTTTTTTGTTGGGTTGAAATGTGCTGCAGTGTGAAAACATGTACATAAAACTTTATGCAGACATAATGAATGATTGTTTATGAAGCAGTGAGATCTGGAGTTGTAATGTTCATGTTGTCCACAGGGGAAGTTTCAGCCACTGCAGCAGATGGTCATGGATGAGGATTACCCAGGGTGCACGAGACTGCTGAAATGCACGCAGGCTCTGGACACACTTCATCATGTGGCGGATGAGAGAGGTGTGGATGTGTGGATGCACACACACACACACACACACACACACAGCACTTGCTCCAGTATTGTTATACTAACCTTTGTGTTGCTGTTGTAGTGGTGGGCAGTCAGAAATTCTACAGATATAGCCAAGAGAAAACCATGGACTGGCTAAAGAAAAAGGTGTGTATATAGGTTTTCCCAATAATTGTGAAACGACTGAAAAGACATGAGACCAGTATAATGTGTGTAATGACTACATGAGTATTAAATAGTGCACTATTCTAATACTGTAGCGCAAGAGTATATTTGCTATACAGGGATGTTCCTGGAACTGACTTTGTCTGCAGTGGTATCTACAACCATACACTTGATGTAATGAATATTAACCTCCTTACCTTCAAGCAACAAACCCAAAATGATGTACAAAGACATAGAAAAGGCTTGCAATGTTAATATTTATTAACATTAATATTTATTCAACTATAAAACAGTTTACAAGAAGAAAAATGTAACAATTTGAGGAAAAAAAGAGAGACGAAAGGGAAGCAGAGAGGTTTTATGATTAGCCACACAGCTTCTACTGTTTTTATTGCTACTAACAGTAACGCCAAAATGTGCCATTCCATGTATCACTGGTGGATAGCGAGTGACACACTACACTAGTAGTGTTACACAAACAGGGCAATGAATTTTGGTGGTCCATAATTTCACTGTGGTGCCCATGGGTAAATTTCTTGTGGAGCAAAAACACTGCTATAGAAAAAAAAAAAAAAGATAAATTTTGTCATATTTTGTCCTTTTAGGTTTTGAATACAGTGAGCGCACTTAAAAAGAGTGACATTTCTGTAGGTGGAGGCGTGAAGTCCACCACTTATGTGCGAGTTAAACAGGAGACGTGTGTGACTGAAGGTAAGTCAGATGGAGAGAAAAGTGTGTCTGTACTGAATTATCTGTGAGCGTGGTATATGCTGATGATATACTGTAAATTATATTTGCAGAAGATTATTTGCGTTACGCTCACGGACTCATCTCAGAATATATCAGTGAAGAGCTGAGCAAAGATCTACACAAGCATCTGCAGTAAGTACACTCACTCACTCTCTCTCTCTCTCTCTCTCTCTCTCTCTCTCTCTCTCTCTCTCTCTCTCACATACACACACACACACACACACACACAGTCCATGATAACCTGACAGTAAATTATTAACATTAGTATGCTAGCTATCTAATATTAATTTGGCATGGATAGAATTCATTTAGCACAATAAATGTATTATATATAGGTACTGAATTGAATTTAATCTAAGGAATCATGATACTTTGTGATGGTAATGAACAGAAGGCACATTCCCTATGGCCAAACAAGCATTTCTCTGCACAGAAGTGTATAGTACATTTTCAGTGGCTGCTTGTGTAACTACATACTGTGCTTGTCAATCTTTTATTCTTACCAGCAATTTTATCTGGTTTTTGTTTAGTATTTTTTAACTTTGCTTTTCACGGTCAAAAGGTTGCCTGAAATATCCAGCCCTAAAGAGGTGGAGCCTCCTTCTAAGGTAAACCAGATGGACTTCTGCAGAAGCCAGTGTTTCATTCTTCTATCCCTTTCTTATTGCTCCTATGCAGACAATGATTGCTTTAGTATTTGTTCAGCTAAAATGGTGGCATGCTCTAACACACCCCAGCCAATTTTAATTATGTTGTCTCATAATGGGACAGGGTGCTGTTTATTTCTACTGTTGCTTCCTGTAAAATATAAGTTGCTGATTTATTGTCGAGCAGATCACCTAATGCTTCACCTATAGCTGTTTTCTTTATTCCTAATGCTTTGTTTGTTCATTCTCCATAGTGTTCAGTTAATTAGATTCAGTGTGTGGTATGGTCACGGCCAAAGGTTTGTGGAAACCTGACAATCGCAGAAACATTGGGGCCCAAAAGTCTGAGACCACTTGGAGAATCTGGGATTTTTTTTTTCTTTTAATTTAAAACTGGAAATAATTAGAGTTTTAGAATTTAAAAGACTTTTAATCAAAGAAAGAAAAGTATTCAGTATCTTGGAATACTCAAGATTCTGCACTATTTCTAGGTCACTGTTTAAATTTAAACATACTTTTGATACTGACCATGTTAACTCATTAGTACAAAATGTACAAATTTTCCACAAGTCTTTACCCTTCTTTTGAAGCACATGTAGAGATGACACTGTGATGGATTTGATCTAACATGGATAGTTAGGTTTTAGACAAATTTGTGAAGTCTGTGCTAGCTTGAGTGAATACTGTCATTAAAGGGAGACATACCAATTACTGAGAATTTTTGAAATCCATGAAAATATTTCTAAGAATTTATAATTATATGAAGTCTTCTAACAAATTCTAATGATATAATTTGTATTTAAAAGGTTTGTATTAAATTGGGGGAAAAAATGCAAAATAGAAGCATTTTCAATAGTGGTGTCAGACTTCTTGAACATCCCATTCCATATTTAGTCCCTTTTGCTGTTATAATAACCTCCACTCTTCTGGGAAGACTTTCAACTAGATTTCGGAGCATGGCTGTGGGGATTTGTGATCATTCAGTCACAAGAGCATTAGTGAGGTCAGGCATGCAGTGGGAGTTCCAGTTCATCATAAAGGTGTTCAGTGGCGTTGAGGTCAGGACTCTGTGCAGGACACTCGAGTTCTTCCACTCCACCCTTGGTAAACCATGTCTTCATGGAGCTCGCTTTGTGCACAGGTGCATTGTCATGCTGAAACAGGTTTGGGCCTCTAAGTTCCAGTGAAGGGAAATTGTAATTCAAAGACAAATACAAAGACATTCTAGACAATTGTGTGCTTCCAACCTTGTGGCAAATGTTTGGGGGAGGAACACATATGGGTGTGATGGTCAGGTGTCCACAAACTTTTGGCCATAGTTTAGTTGTGGATTATTATGTGACTTGACATATAGTATTCTTCTAACAAAACAGATTTGACTTCAGTTAGTGGCAAAATAGTCTGGAAGTCATTGATATTCGAGTCCTCAAGAGCAGGTGGTAGTTGTGTGTGAGAAGGATCACTTTTTTCTTTGTCATTTTAAGAAGTGGTAGCAAATCAAGGGTGCTCCTTTTCCTGGATCATAAACAGATTTGTAGTTAGCACTGTCTTTCAGCTATTCAGTCTTGTTGCATAAGCAGCAGATAGAAAAGATGTGGTGATTGTGTGGTTGCTGTCTTCTACTGAACAGAAAAGGAAATTGTCAGATAAACCAGTGGAGGCAGGGGAGGACTACACCAAGTTCAACAGTGCTGACTTCGCCCGAAAAGTGAGTGAGAACATGGACCCAAGCATAATATGCTTTTGCCTTTTTGCCCTTCATAATTCTGCCTGTAGCAACTGTCTGCCTATCTGTCCTTTAGTGTGGTGTGGCTGCAGTCTTTTTGTTCCAGCTTTACTGTTTGAACACAATTTGTGTGTGTATGCGCACAAAGACTGTAAATTAAATTTTAATGTTTTCCTGATAGCCCCCTAAGAAGATGACAGCTGCTCAGAAGACGCTTGCTAAAGTGGACAAAACTGGCATGAAGAGCATGTCTTCATTCTTTAGCCCTAAAGTCAAACAGGAGAAGAAGTGAGAGTGTGTTTGTGTCTGTATGTGCTGGCATATGTGTATATTTTTGTTAAATAAAGTTTAAAAAAAAAAAAAAAAAAAACATGCAGTTTTTCATTCATTATATCCCTATTAGTGTATATTTCAAGTATCCATTATCTCATGACAAGGCCTTTGTCATTAATTTTCTTTTCTCAGTTTTTTAACAAACCCATTTATTCCCTTTTTTTTAATTTCTGAGCTCCACTTGCTGTTTTCAGTGTAAGTAATTAATACTTCAGCACTATAGCATGTCACCATTATGTTTTCCATGAGTATTATTTCTACAAAGTCATTTTAGTATTGTGTACTCAAATTTCTTTATTGAATTTGTTCAGGACATGGTTACAGATGATAGGAATGTGAAAATTGGGGAAAACTGGTCCAACTATGGTTTAGTGAAATGGTTCCAGGTACATAAACAAACCTCACAGAAAAGGTGTGAAGGTATAAGATGACATTTATGATGCGTAAAGATGATAAAAAAATTTTTTTAAATAAACTACTAATGGTTGCTGTGTGTGGTATATTATATGAAAAAACAACAAAAAAATAAAATAAAAAACTTGGTCTTTACTGTTTTAGTGCTTATGGATAGCAATTTATATAGACCCCATCAATAACGGACACCAAAGCCTTCATTTAACACTGCAGTACTACTAACTGAATTATTAATTCATTACTTGTGTGTTAAATGGCCTGCCACATGCATCTTATTATGAAGGTTTCATGGTCTGGCTTTGCAAAATAGAAAACCTGTTTGTTTTGTTTCCTCTTTCCTGAGAAAATGAAAGTGCATGTTCCTCATAGTGACGTTTATTTAAGAACAAAAAACATGAGTTTATCTCTCACCAGGAAACCAATTTTAGAAAATTATATTTCTAAATAAAATGGAAAAATTTTTGGATGCAAATTAAGTAGGGTAAAGAAGAGCTATACATTTAAACATGTTTTTAGCAGATGAGGCTTATTCTGTAATTACAAAAACAGCCCTAATGCCATAACAAAGGCATTTTTAAAACCTGAAGCATATTTCATTTTAATAGGCTGCTGTTAGTCACCTGATCATTTACACTGTATTTTGTAATTTAATAAATTTGTTTTCCAAATGCCTCTTTTAACCTGTTAAGGGTCCAGGCTAACGCAGGTTTGTACAATCAAAGGAGGTTATGAGTAGGCTAGATATTCAGGTTTCATATCCAGCCACAAAGCAATTTAGAAATGGCCTGAAGGATTGTGTTATGCACAGCACACCACAGTGCCTTAGCAGCTGAGTGATTTAATCTGATCTTCCATAGACAAATCTCTAATTGAGGTTTGCTCAGTAGGAGAGAGTCTTATTACTCGGGCTGGGTGACTCTTTGAACAGAGTTTTTTTTTTTTTTTTTTTCCATCTATAGTCACTTGGACATGCCCTGCTGCTGCTCAAAACTCCTGAAACAGAGACTCTGATCTGCTGTGGATTATTGATGAAGCTGGTCAGTGAGGGAGCTTCACTACCCCAATATTACATCACCACGCTCACATCCATGTTTCACAACACCCAACTCTGCTCACTTTCAACAGCTCTGGGCGCCATCCAAGGCTGTTCCTCAAATGGGATGCCTGCATGCTTAATTATTCTAGCCTCCCTTGCCAGGACATTCTTTTTTTTTTCCTGTGTTTGGATAGTGCCACTGATTTTATTCATTCATTCATTTTTAGTCTGCTTCCTGGTGAAGGTCATGGATGTCACTACATGTGATTCATATATTGACCAACTGTTAGTGACTTAAGATGAATCACTTGACAAGCCGTTGCAGAGTTAGCATACCTGTGTTCTGTTCACTACAGAACTATTTCGACTTGTCTGAAACAGAACTGAAATCTGTGAATGGCTTATCCATTACAAAGGTACGTCATCATGAATCAGATGGGATCCTTATCAGTCATGTGCAGTTAATGCCATGTGCTAATCTTTCTTCTTAAGCTTGGGTTTGAAGCGCATGGTCTGCAAGGCACTCTCCACCACTTTGGGGAGGTGGATGGGGTTTCTCTGCAGCCGTCTCATACTGCTCGTGGTCCCACCTGCTGCCTTCTTCCAGGCACCTTCATCTGACCCCAGCTCTGCTCGCTTCAGCCGAGACTCATCTGTGGATATCCGCCGAGGGTCTCGCAGCACCCAGTTAGAATGGAGGTCATGCTGACTCGTACTGGTCGCCACTGTGGAGAGGCACAATGAAGACATGATAAATGATGATGAATTAACTGAACAAAGTGAATTCCATAGAATATAAAATTCATAAAATAAATTAGCCACCTTAAATATGTTTCTAATATTTTCTAATTTATGTAATGACTTGTCATATGACGTGACATTTGTACAGTTCAAATGGGATGAATTTTTCACTGGTTGATAGAATATGTGACAATTTAAGTTATAGGAAGTTTTTAGTTCTTATAATATGCCAAAAGTTAGGAAAATGCTTATAATAAAAATAATTGGTCAATGGTTGGTCAAATGTTCTCTCCACATACCAATAAAGTCTACGTCTGCATGGCCATCATCCACATGTGGTTTTCTGGTGCGCTCTGAGTCACAGCTGGCGATAACAGCATCAAAAAACTGCAGTGTGTCCTCTTCGCTGGGGATTGGTGGGGCTGATGGTTGTGGACTTACATGCTTTGAAATATTTGGAAAAAGACACAATGCATTGGTACTGCATGATCGTGGGCTCACAGGTTCATTTCAGTAGGCTTATTATCAACATAATTATCAATAAACTAATTATCAAGCCCTTTCTGCATTGGCTAAGCTATGTTGAGAGTAGGGGAAACTCAAAACTATGGGTTTCCTTGACTGGAGTTGAGAACCCCAATGTAAAATCTAGGAACTGTAACATTTCCTAGGCATCAGGAGAAATATACCATGTAACACAGTTTAAGTGTAAATAACACCAGTGGTTACATTGTTTAAAAATATTTTACAGGAAAGGTGGGTTCAGGGAAAGTTACACCCAGGCTACTGACCATTTTCTCACTTCTGAAGATTAAAATTGCTGTGTGCTATACTGTTAAACATGCATTCAAATTTCATGTGCATTCCTACATTTAAGCACCTCTTCAGCCTATGCACCTGGTTACTCATTGGTTTATGATAAAATCATATGTCCAATGTGGCTTGGTGTTTAAATCTCTTCAATGGACTTTGAGAATGGACATCTTGTTAGTCATATGTTGCCAACTCTGGTCCTTGTGTGTTCCTTCTGTCCTGCACAGTTTAGTGTTTTCCCTGCTCTAACACACCCACTTTAACTCAGAAAGTATTGTAATTAGCGGATTAGTTGGATCAAGTGTGTTGGGAACAAGGAAACACTAAAATGTGTAGAACAGGGGTTACTCCAGGAGCAGGGTTAGGATCCTGTGTCTCTCCAGTGATAGCCTCTATAGCGACATTAATCCAGAGGGGTGGAAAGGGGGGAAGGAAGCTGTTCTTCAAGCAGTGGGCTGTTCCCAAAACCACGGGTTTTCTTCCAGCATCCTGCAGCCAGGAGACTCCATGTACCCCCTCAGTACAGTTGTATGAATATCATCTTACTACACTAGGGTCATTTTTAAATAATATTCTGGCTATTTACTGGAGCCACAAATCTTTTTGTTCCTAAACTTTCGAGCTTCACAAAAAAAAGAGTGAGATAATTGTAAGTTGCTCTGGATGAGGGTGTCTGCCAGAATGTAAACTGTAACTGAATGGGTTAATTAACTCAAAAACAAGTTGGGCTATAAATAAAGTCACTCTTTTTTTTTGTTTTGCTTTTAAAGAACACAACCAAGCAGTTGAGGGCCTTGCTCAAGGGCCCAGCAGTAGCACCTTGGGGGTGCAAGGATTTGAACTCCCAACCTTCCAGGCAGAAGGGCAATGTCTTAACCGCTGAGCTACCACTTCCCTTAACGTGCCCAGTGCTATGTGAAAGCAATAATAAACAAGCCTTTAATAACTGACATTAATGAACTGTGATTTCCTTCACTGTTACAAAATAAAAATCACGGGTCCCCTGGCTTTGCTTCTCAGAGCCAAAAAACCAGTCGTTGATGTATTTTCTCACCTGTGGAGGCTGGGGTGCAGGTTTCTTCTTGCTCGAGGTTTGCTCTCGCCGTTCGCCTTGCTTCAGGTCGCTGACGCTCTTGGTGTAGCGTCGCCTGAGCGCGACCAGCTCCTGCAGATACTCCAGACACTCCTGGTTTTGGGAGTAGAGCCACACGCGCTCCTCTCGGCTGTGGTAGTAGTAGAGCGCGCTGCTGGACTGAACACTGACCGCGCTCGCGCTTCGCTTCAGCGTCGAGTCCCTCTGCGCGCGACTCCTCTCTCCCACCGCGAGCATGGAGGCGCTGCGCACGAGCTTCACCGTGCACGCGCTGTGGTAGTCCTCCCGCGCGCTGGGGCCGCGGTTCGGCCGGAAAACCGCGTTGATTTTCTTGAACATCACAGCAATCACACTGACCAGGTTATCAAATTATAATAATAATAATAATACTCCAATACATGCTCCCAATCCGCGTCCATCCCCTCTCTGGATTAACTTCAGAGCCTGCATGGAAGTACTCACAAGTTTGTAAGAGTTTACATGGAGTCAGTGAGAAATTGGGATGTAATTGACATACCTGTCCTTGAATGGTAGTAAATGCACATGCGGATTAAAAAGGCAAAACAACTCCCATTTTGCCTGTGGCGTTGCTGTGTAACGTAGCCATGGCAACCGGCTCCGTAACTCTAAACCAAACTTTAATAATGAATCAGCGACACGCGTATTAGGCTACACACAGATAATCAGGTGCTTTATATGTCAACAGACGTTCATTACACAGAGAGCGTTCATTACCTCAATGGTGAAAAGGCACTAAGAGTGGCCATTTGGGCCCAGATTGACTTGGTCTAGATTGTATAAATGCGAGCATATAAAACACAGCTTTGGGGGGTTGATGCGTAAACCTTCAATGAAAACAGGCCAGGACTGTTTTTGTCTCTCTTGTAAGTTTTGCCTCATTCTCATTCTCTGAGGGCAGGTGAGAGACTCTTCGCATGCTCACAACCAGCAGGTGAGCGAGAGAGAGAGAGAGAGAGAGAGAGAGAGAACCCATGCAAACAATGGATAATGTATCCGGCCTGATCCAGCTATCCCAAGAAAAAATGAAGAGAAATCTATGAAAAGAATGTGATGTATCCTTAAATCTCTTATCCTTATCCTTTACTGATGTTTGAGCCATTGTACAGTTAGTACTTTAGTAATTTAGTACTCTGCAAAATTCTGTGTAAACTCTAGAGACTGTTGTGTGTGAAAATCCCAGGAGATCAGCAGTTTCTGAAATACTCAAACCAACCCATCTGGCACCAACATCCATGCCACAGTTAAAGTCTCAGAGATCACCCTTTTACCCATTCTGATGTTTGATGTGAACAATAACTGAAACTTCACCTGTATCTGCATGATTTTATGCATTACACTGCTCCACATGATTGACTGATTAGATAAGTGCATGAATGTGCAGTTGTACAAGTGTTACTAATAAAATAGATGGTGAGTGTGTAGGCCTACATTTTGTCTTAGATATTTGGTCTAAGATATTTAAACCCCAAACTTAGCTAGTATGTGGCGGCCAATAGCAGTGTGATATTGATGGTTATGAGCGTCAGGTTACTATCTTGATATAATGATGAATAATGATTTAGGCAGTGTAACCTCAATGTGACTATAGAAGATATAGAGGACATAAAGGCCCAAACTGCATGTTAGAACACTATATGGCCAAATGTTTGTGGACACCTTACCGTCACACCCATATGTGATTCTTCCCCAAACTGTTGCCACAAAGTTGGAAGCACACAATCGTCTAGAATGTCTTTGTATGCTGTAGCATTATAATTTCCTTTCACAGGAACTAAGAGGCCCAAACCTGTTCCAGCATGACAATGCACATGTGCACAAACTGAGCTCCATGAAGACATGGTGTGTTAAGGTTGGAGTGGAAGAACTCAGTGTCTTGCACAGAGCCATGACCTCAATCCCATTGAACACCTTCAGGACAAAAAGGAATAGCGATTGCACCCCAGACCTCCTCACCCAGCATCAGTACCTGACCTCACTAATGCTCTTGTGGCTGAATGAACAAAAATCCCCACAGTCATGCTCCAAAATCTAGTGGAAATCCTTCCCAGAAGAGTGGAGGTTTTTATAACACCAAAGGGGAACTAAATGGGATGTTCAAAAAGCACATATGAGTGTGATGGTCAGGTGTCCACAAACTTTTGGCCAAATAGGGTAAGTCCATGTAATAGGCTAATTACTAATTAATTAGTAATCAATTAGTAACTACTAATTAATTTGGGGTCCCTGGAGGACTAGTGGCTAGGCCACAGCGCTCTCACTGCTGTGGCCTGGGTTCGATACCAGGCCAGGGAACCAACCCCAGCCAGTGGGGTTGCAGGCAACTATGCGCTCTCAGTGCTGGTCCCAAGCCTGGATAAAACTGGGGAGGGTTGCATCAGGAAGGGCATCTGGTGTAAAAACTGTGCCAAATCAAATACATGGGCCACTGATCCACTGTGGAGACCCCTAATGGGAGCAGCTCAAAGAGGAACAACAACAGCTACTAATTAGTTTAATACATCATTTTATCAAATGAGTGCAAAAAGTTTATGAAAGGTACTATATCAATTGAATGCACTGAAAAAAAAGAAGAAAAAAAAAACACACCCAAACACATACTGGAAGTTCATGTGTGTTTTTTTTTAAGTTTTTTTTTTATTAGTGTTTGTGCAATTGCATATAACCATGTTTGTCATGACCACAATTTCTCTTTAAAATTGCTCCATTCCTCTTTGGTTTAGTTTTGTACATTTTTATAAGGAAATTGACTAATTAGTTTTTCTGTATCTTAAGGAACCTGCCACAGTTCTTCTGGAGACTGTTATTATATTTTTATCTGTAAAGTGTTCTAATTGGTCATTGGTCATTATCAATGTTAGGACTAAAGCTATGCCCTTAAATTCACATGCTTGTTACAGAGGGAAGGTAACCACATGTGACGATACATCTTCAGGTGCAAGACTGGGGGATATTTTCTGACTGAAATACTGAGTAACCTGGTTTTTTTTTCTAGGAAACTGAAATTAATCTCTTCCTCTTCTCGCATAGACAGCTGTGCTATATGGTGCGCATGAGTCTTTGTGTCTGAGACTACAACAGGTACAAGAATTCTAAACTAATAGACTCCTCACGAGAAAGTCTTGATCCAAATTTTATTCAATTAATTTATATCTGAACATGTCTGTAATACCTAAAGACTTCTGGATTTGTTTAATGCTAGCTCACCGCAGTTCATCTCCACAGATTCCATGTTTTGAGTTTTTGCCATGGCTAGAAGTTACTACATTTCTTGCTTATGTCAAGATGTTAAACATAAAACATACATGCATATATAGATGTACAAGCTATTCTGAAATCGTCTGAAATCACAAATGATTCTTTCACTTCCACATGTAGCACTGTATAAAACCTGCAGAGAGGGGTAATAGTTTCACTCCACCTCTCACGCTATCACAGAATCAAGGGAGACACACATTGCAGCACCCAACCTTTATCATTGCAAAAGCAGGTGAGCTTTAAGCCAATCTGATACTACAGCAATAACGGATGTGTTACAGTTTTGTAATGTTAGCTAATAATTTCTTTATGGATATTCTTTTTATGTGTGTGTGTGTGTGTGTGTACCTTTTGAGTAGGGATGCTGTGTGAAAGTAGGTTGTGGCATGTGACTTTTTGCTCTGACTGTGAGTGTGTGGATCCTCCCACTTGCCACTCAGTCACTGCTCCTAAAACTCCTCCACTGACCTCCAACCTGTCAGCACAAATTCAAGTTCCAGTCCACTGCTCTCCCAGCAACTCTTCTCGAGAGCTCCAGTCCCAGCATGGCGACTCTCAGCCTCTTTCTGTAGCACCAATAGATTGCCGAAATCTGTCTCCAGGCATGGGCATCCCTGGTCGAGCGCCATCTCCAGGAACAGAGGCTTTCCTAGTGCCTTCCAGTTGCCACAGTATCTGCCAGCACTACAATGATCTGTACATTGCTGGAGGCCAGGTGCTTCCTCTCAGTCCTGGTGTAGACAATCCAGAAGGCAGTTCCTCGAAGGACCCACACCCTGGGCCCTTCCTGCTTTCCAAAGATGTTCCTCCCCCCTCCCTTCTTCCTCCTCTGCTCCCTGAATACAGGAGTTCCAGACGCTGGAGAGAGGGCAGTGTCCGTGAACGTATCTCTCTGCTGCAGGATGGTCGTCCGCTTTCTAACTCAGAGCTGAACGGCTACCTGGAGCAGAAGCTGCTGGAGCTGTACACAGAGTACCTGACTGAGGGTCCTATCATGGCATCTGAGCTAGAGCAGATCACGCTACAGCTGAGCCGAGAGCACAAGCTGGAGACAGGGCAGGTCAAAGATATGCTTCTCAGCTGCCTGCTAAGAGCCACCAGCAGCCAGCAGTCCAGTGAGTTCAGTACACCACTGCTGCAGATCTCCACCCAGACAAAGTGAAAAGGATGGAGAGAACATGGAAAAGCAAGAGTGGATGAGAGGGAGAAAGACAGTGATGGGAAGTTATAAAGCTAGAATGAGAAGAAATTGTGTGCAAATGCTTACAATTGTACAATTAATGTGTATTATAGAAAAACAGAAAGTGTGACGTTGAGTGTATTTTAGTGGCAACTTTAAAAAAAAAAAAAGCAGTAAAAAGCCAAAAGAAATGGGACACTAAGAATAAACTGATTACTGAAGATGAATGAATGAATTTTCCTGAACATTTCATATACTTTTTAATGCTTTAAGTCACTCCTATCTCCAAAATGGCAAAATATGCATCATATCTGTATGTGACCATGTTTGTTCTCCAACTACAGTTCTGACTCTGTTTTCACTTACTACTGTGTTTGGATTAAAATGCTCTTCACACTCATTCAGTCTGTCTCTACTAATCATTCCACATAATTCATTACTTGTTTATGACTATAACCCAACACAGATTTCATTTACAAAACTAAATCAGTATTTTACAAACTTGTAGATTATTATTATTATCTACTTATTATTAACTTATAGATTAGACTATTATTATTATCTACTTATACTACTTGCATAGTATAGAATAATACTCTGGGATGAAGTGGAGGTAAGAGGAAAATCATAGCTGGCCCGTCACTCTCTCTACTAGCATTTTCTCTCAGTGGACATCAAGAGAGAGAGAGATTCACCTGCACTGTGACCTGCAGAGCTTCTGTCTCTGGTCAATCATTATCATAAACAAGAACCCATTCCATGTACCACTCTGAGATATTCTACATCAAAATAGTGTATAAAAGTATGAAAAAAAATACTCTTTCATATTATTGGCCAATCCAGAACCTCCTTAATAATTATTTCTCATAACAGCAGGCCCTGAAGTGTTTTATTTTTAATGCCCTATTGCCAGAAAACATTCCCTTGGAGGAAGACTTACTGTCCTATTCAAAGCACTGATCCTGAAAACTCCTTCCATAAAAGTTAAATAAACCTCTCCTTACCGAAAACCACACCATATCAATTGTTATTATATTATTCTTTGCTAAATAACACTTTACTAAACCTGTCCAGAACATTAAATCTGCCTGCCAAATATTGTGTAGTTCCATCTTGTGCCACCAAAATTTGAATTTGGAGGCCAAGTCAAAAACTTTGTCTATTTGTTGTGTTCCTGAAACCATTCCTGAACAATTTTGCAGTGTGGCAGGGCGCATTATCCTGCCGAAAGAGGCCACTGCCATTAGGGAATACCGTTGCCATGAAGGGGTGTACTTGGTCTGCAACAATGTCTAGGTAGGTGGTATGTGTCAAAGTAACAGCCACATGAATGCCAAGACCCAAGTGTTCCCAGCAGAACATTGCCCAGAGCATCACACTGCCTCTGCCAGCTTGCCTTCTTCCCATAGTGCATCCTGATGGATTGCTTAGGCTATTGACCATGTTGAATACTGCTGCTTAAAAAGGTCTGTTTTGGCATTAGCAGTGATTATTTCCCAGTTTTGAACAAGTGACATAATTTACAATTATTTAGGTTAAAAAAATTTGTTATTGAAAAAGACAACTAAGTTTTAAAAATATGATTATTAGGGGTGTAATGATGCATCCTGACACCATGCATTGCGATGCAAAAAATTTGATGATGTGTATCACGGGAATGTACAATTCTCCTCCTGGGAATAAGCATTCTGTTAATTACGCATCTAATGCAATTGCACTGTTTGAACACCAGAGGCCCTAGTCTGCGCAACCAACAGAGTTAATATATACATTATTACACAGCACGCTTGGCCCCATAGCTCTGTATCACAATGATCAACACACATTATAGGTTATATGTCTTACCTGTCTTGTTCAATAACAAAATTTTATAAAATAGCTTTCAAACAATACCAGCCCAGTGCCGCTGTGATCTACGGTGCCCAAGGCTGTGGAACTCAGGCATTTTAGCCACCTATGGAGCTCTATTTCCAGTTCCTCAGCTTTCCTCAGGTGCTGCTATGGACATTTTTGGAGACTTTGTTTATTCAATCAAATTTTCAGGAGACTTTATGAAGTTATTTATTTATGTTTAAGATACTGCATGGTGAACCTCTAGTGTATTTTGTTTACAATGTTAAACCTCTGTTCGTAGCAATTTTTGATTTATTGAGTTTTATACAGACAAAAATGCACATTGTTTTGCATTGTTTATGATTCAGAAATAAAAAAGAGGGTTTCAGTCATAATTTTTCTTCAAACAAAATATTCTGAGAATCGAATTGAAATCGTGAAGCCAGAATCATGAATTGACTCAAATCATGACACGTGTGTTGTTACATGGGATTACTGAAGAAGACAGGTAAGTGCCTTACATTGCACACACTGCTCCTATTTTACTTGTTACTGTTAATAAAGTATTATTTTTTCAACATGCCTTTGAGTAGTTTTAATGATTGTAGTTCAGTGCATGCAGGATGTGCAGTTGCCTCATTAAAAATACAGTTGTGTGTTTTTGATTCTAACTAACTAATTACAATATGTTTTTTTTTTTAGCTAAAAAAGCTAACATGAAATTTTGAGTTACCAGGACTTAACTCATCAAGTTCTGTCAACCTAAAATTATAAGTTATGCCTGAGAACTTTAAATGGCTAGAACAAAGCACTTTAAGTTTGGTCAGGATTTAGATCCTGTTATGTCAAAAAAAAAATGCAATTGTAGCAAACAAATCAGCCATGAAGTTGAGTTAACTTAAAAATATGATGAAATCAGTTATGTAATCTTTTTAAGTTGAAGATACACAAAATGTTTTACAGTGTACATTATAGGTCTGTGCAAGACTGAAATATATTTGTTGACACGACAGAACAAACTGGACTGTAAGAATATATCTAAACAAAGACAAGCTTTCATAAATAATAAATATTATTAACCTTAAACATATAATATTTTATTTATGAACTGGTTCTAACTGATTCACACTTACAGAACAGTCAATTGGGAGGATCTTCAGAGAAGTCAGTTTATGTCTATCAGTTAAAAACGGCAGTAATTTCTCTGTAAATGTGTGTTTGAACGTGTGTATGTGTGTTTTAGCAAGAGGGTCGGAGAATGAAAGCTTTCCTCTGTCCCAGTCCAGCTGCACTCTGATCCTCTGGAGTTTCGGTGCTACTGAGAGGCGAGTGGATGGATGTGGTGTAGAGCATGCTGCATATTTACTGCTCTTATACCACACACACCAGATTCCACTTCTGGTGAATATATCTCGCTTTCTCTGAGCAGATTCTGTCATCACACCCAGTGACCACTGTGTACAGTCTCCAACTTCAACATCCCAGCAGTGTGTCCCCGAGTTAAAGCCCCCAGAGCCCAGGATACATTCATATTCATCAAATCTCTCTGGATTATCAGGAAGCTCCTGTTTCTCAGCACTGAGTCTCACACTGGTCAGATCATCAGATACAATGAGTTTAGGATGAGCAGTGTTTGGGTCCAGAGTTACAGGTGCTGAAAACACACGCACACAGATATATATATATATATAGAGAGAGCAATGACTTTAACATACTTAACAGCAAATAGAATATTAGCTGCAAATCACAATGCACTTCTTTTAGATTTGTAACTTCATGTGTTAGTTTTCAAATTTGCTTTAAAGATCACATATAAATACAGAGAGGAAGAGTCTTACTGTATTGGACAGCATCCTGCATCTTCCCCCAGACTCTGAACCTCAGGTTGGACAGATGTTTTGCCACATGGATCAGTGCTCCTGAAAGCTCCTCTGGATGCTGCAGTGTGCACTGAGCTCTGCAAAAACATTCAGGATTCAGTGTTGCTGTGGGTTTGGATTCAGAAACTTAGAGAACGAGAGAGACAGGAACCACATCACTCACCTTTTCACTGTGGCCTTGTAGTTCTGTAAAACAACAAAGCAAATATCAGTGGATATGATTTACATTTTTACACGATTGAAACATGACGTTTCTGATGATGGCAAGAAGTTTTACTTTCTCACAGTATAAACACTGACTAAATGATCCTCACTTGTAAGAACGAGACATCATCAGCTCTCATCTCCTCTTCTATGGCTCTGATTGTGTCTGAAAGAGATGATATGTCTCTGCTCAGCTTCTCAATCTTCTCCTTCATCATCTGACTCTTCTGCTCCTCTTCCTCTCTCAGTGCAGTGATCCTGGCTGCCTCTTCATCTCGTAGAAACTGATGAAGCTTCTCAAACTCCTCCTTAATCTGCCCCTCTGTGTGTTGGGCCTGAATCTGCAGTGAAAAAGAAATCAAATGAAATATAATTTTTGCAGAAATGCCAGCTTGAATTTTAATATCAAACCCATGTTATTGATTCTAACCTTTATGTGTTCTGCAGTCTGACTCCAGTTCAGTTTACAGTCTTTAAAGATCTTCAGTTTCTCCTGTAGGGGCTGTAGTATGGTTTTGAGCTCCTCCTGAAACAAATCAACACACTGCATGCAGACTCTGTGTTTCAGATATTTTAATTAACACCTCTGCTCAGCACTGAATTTTGCAATGCTTATTCTGTATATCAAAAATAAGTAGTTGATTTTCAGCGTAAGAAATACAGTCAATATAGAGAAATTAACAACTATTTAACAAAATTAAAATGTAAAGGATACAATGGGAAATATGATCAAAATAGTAACTTACAGACTGTTACAGACTTCTTGGGAGGGATTGTACTTTGTATGTTTTCTTATACTTCGCATTTTAGACTTAGAGACTTGAATTTATAGCTTAATTTGTGTGTGCTGTGTTATACTTTTCGCAAGAGAGTAAAATCTATAGATATATTTGTATATGTAAAGTTTTTTTTTATGCTCGTTTACCTTACAGTCTGTTACTATCTCATCAGTGGGGCAGAATTTGTGGTTGGTGTGTTTTCTTGAAGTCTGACACACCAAACACACCGGCTGTTGATCATCCAGACAGAAGAGTTTGAGTTTCTCACTGTGCAAACTGCAGACTGTTTCAGACACTGATGAAGATCTCTGACTTCTCTCCTGTAAGAAAGTCTCACACAGGTTCTTTAAGGCCAAGTTTGTGGGAGGGGTTTCTAGAGACGACTTCCTCCTACAAACAGGACATTCTCTGGATCCTTTGGTCTCCCAGAACTGCTGCAAACACACTTTACACACACTGTGACTGCAGTGCAGAACAACAGGATTGTTGAAGATTTCACAGCACACAGGACAGGAGAAATCCTCCTCTGAAAACTTGGAAGCCATTTTATTTTACTGCTCTTGTTCTCTCCAGTCTGAGCTGCACTTTCAGAAATCCTCCTCCATTTTCTTTTGCTGTTGTTATTTGTTCCAGCCTGAATGAGATTCAGTTTTGCTTCTGGGAAAGAATTCACACCTGAGTTCAGGTTTATGTTAAACAAATGCCTTTGTGGGTCCAGTTAATAATTACTTTCTTTCACAACACTGAAAATGTAATTCAGATTTCTTGTATAAAATGCACAATAATTTAAAATCTGAAAACTAAACTCACCAGAGCAGAACACTGCAGCTGTTTATGAAAGACTGTAGTCGTCTCAGACTCTGCACTTCCTTAATAGGCGGAGTTTAGAGTAGTCACCTTTTATAATCACCATTTAGAGCATAGACCCCAGGCAAGGCTTATATATCTTTTATTATAAATTACAGGTTAATTAGGATATTCAATTTTGTACATCATCTTTTAAGCATTAGTAATGTCAATAATCTCTCCTTTTCTTTTTTAACTTTTTAATTTAATTTCAGTGGATATCATTCATTCACCTTCAGTAACTGCTTTATCCTGCTCAGAGTGGTGATGAATCCCTGTGAATCCCAATCTGGCCATTTTCCTCTCTTGACCTCTATTGATCTCTCTTATCAACAAGGGGTTTCCATCCACAGAACTGTTGCTCACTCAATGTTTTTCGTACCATTCTGTGTAAACCATCCACTTTATTAGGAACACCTGTACATCTGCACATTCATGCAGTTATCTAATCAGCCAATCATGTGGCAGCTTCAGAGCTTCAGTTAATGTTTGCATCAAACATCAGAATGTTACACCTTTTCCCCATTCTGATGTTTGATGCAAACATTAACTGAAGCTCTTGACCTGTATCTGCATGATTTTATGCATTGCACTGCTGCCACATGATTGGCTGATTAGATAACTGCATGAATATGCAGATGTACAGGTGTTCCTAATAAAGTGGATGGTAAGTTACTAGCTATTATAAGTCTGATATGATCGCATGATACACAAGTTCTGAAATCACAAATAATTCTCTCATGTCCTCATGTAGGATGGCATAAAACCCTGCAGACAGGCGTAGCAGTTTCACGCCGCCTCTCACACACTCACTGAATTGAGGGAGATCGATTTAGAGGAGGTAACACATACACACTCCTACAGCATTGCCCAACCTTTAGCATCTGGAGCAGTAGTTGAGCTTAAAGCCAATCTGATAGTACAGTGATAAGGAGTGTGTTATAGTTGTGTTATGCTAGTTAACAATTTCTATATTTTTAAATCTTCTATGTGTATGTATTCTTGCCTTGTACTGAAGATGAATGAATGAATGAACTTGCTGAACATTTCATAGACCTTTTAATGCTTTTAACAAAAATTAATCAATATTTACAAACATTGTATATTATTCAGCTTGTTTATGCTCATTTCAACTAGTATAGAGTAATAGTCTAGGACGAAGCAGAGGCAAGGGGCCTGCGTCTCTCTTCTCAGTGGACATCAATAGAGAGAGTGAGAGCACTAAAGATAGATTATCCTCCTTTTGTGTGAATGTGAACATGAGAATCATTCTATATGACTAGGGTGATTTGGACATTTGCTCTAACATGGCATGGGTGAGAGGAACCTGAGGTGTTTGGATTCACATCCAAACTGCTGTTTTTCATCCAGAGCCAATTCCCAACATTCATTCCCTCTGTACAAGGCTAAGTGTATTTCAGTTTATGCTATATTATAGCATATTTAATCTTTGACATGAGTACATGAAACCTGTTTCAATTTCCAAAACATGAAATTTAAACTTTGTTTCCTATAGTAGTTCTAATTTGAGGTGGGACGATCCTTCGCTTTAAAAAAAAAATAGTAGTCTCAGGTACAATGTGTGGAGAATTTGACTGTCACACTTGCTTCTTATTTTTGCAGCAAAACCCAGCAGCCTTCATTATGTCTTCTGTCTGAAAAGTGGTCTCTTATGTAATCTGCTGCTTTCTTTACTGACAAATGAATTTTGTGGCTAGACATTTTTTGGATTGTTGGACTTGCCTTCATCGTGTTGTTTACTGATCACCTGACTTTTTGCCTGTCTCTGTTTATGGTTTTTGCTTCACGTTCTGGATCTGTTTGCCATTGTTTTCAATACAAACTCTATTTTTCTATACTCTGCATTTGCATCCATCTCTGACTATGTCACATGACAATATACAGTATCACTGGTATTTATAATTATTTATAAATAACACTCACAGTTATTTATTTATTTATTTTTTGCATTACCATACATTGTTTAATACTTTTGGTAATATTGGTATTTATGTTGAAGCACCATAGGCACCATAAGAAATTCCAGTAACATTTTCTATGAAGCCCATGCTCATAATGAATTATAGCCCACTTATAATTATTTATAAGCAAATATTACTGTTCTATAATTACATTTATAAATACACATCAAGACCTATACTTCATTATAGTAACAGTTATAGTTACATTTATATTATTGTTATAATTACTTAAAAGTGTAGAAGAATGTATGTAGAAGAATGTATGCATGAAAGATGCAGCATCATAAATACATTCATGCAACCATAAGACTGACTAATTAATACTTATAAATTTGTATATAAAGGATTATGAATCTTACTGAATATTAATGAATATTATTCATTTTCAGGAACCACCTCATCTTGGAAATGGTTCTTAAGCATGCACACACACACACACACACCTATGGGCATGTTTTGTTTTGCATGTGGGGGAAAAAATCAGAAAAACACAAGCAATAAATACCACTTAGAGCTTTTAGAACATTTGGAACAGTGTATATTTTTATTTTTAGTTAAAGACTTTTTAATTAAAAGTTTTCTTATGTAGTGCATTTCACCCCCTGCAAAATAATAATTTCACTGAAATTTTGTTAGATGAAGGGTAAGCTCCATTGCAGGTCTGTGCAAGACCAAAATATATTTTTTGACATGACAGTAGAACAAACTGGACTGTAAGAATCTAAAGACAATTGTTCAAACAAAAGGCAATTTCACTTACAAAAAGAATACATACAAATTTTTGAATATAATTGTTTTTCTGAACCAGCTCTAACACTTCACTCTTACAGAGCACTGAAGTGGGAGGATTTTCAGAGGACTGTCTTTACAAGCAACAGCTAGAAGTGGCAGCAATTTCTCAGTAAATCTGTGTGTGAAAGTGTGTATGTGTGTGTTAGTGAGAGGGTCAAAGAATGACAGCATTCCCCTGTCCCAGTCCAGCCGCACTCTGATCCTCTGGAGTTTCTGTGCTACGGAGAGGGGTGTGGAAGGTTGTGGTGTAGAATGTGCTACATATTGACCGATCTTATACACCACATACCAGATTCCATTTCTGGAGATTATGTCTCCCTTTCTCTGAGCAGATTCTGTCATTACACCAACAAACCACAGTGTACAGTTTCCAACTTCAACATCCCAGCAGTGCGTCCCTGAGTTAAAGCCCCCAGAGCCCAGGATACACTGTAATCCATCAAATCTCTCTGGATTATCAGGAAGTTTCTGTCCTTCATCACTGCGTCTCACACTGGTCAGATCATCAGATACAATGAGTTTAGGATGAGCAGTGTTGGGGTTCAGAGTTACAGGTGCTGAGAAAACAGACACACACACATGCATTTTTTTCAAGATTTTTGTATGTTGAGAATATTTGTGTTGTTTGTTCATCTCTAAAGATCACACAAACACCAACAGGGAGAAGAGATAAAGTATATTACTGTATTGGACAGCATTCTGCATCTTCCCCCAGACTCTGAACCTCAGGTTGGACAGATGTTTTGCCACATGGATCAGTGCTCCTGAAAGCTCCTCTGGATGCTGCAGTGTGCACTGAGCTCTGCAAAAACATTCAGGAGTCAGTGTTGCTGTGGGTTTGGATTCAGAAACACAGAGAACGAGAGAGACAGGAACCACATCACTCACCTTTTCACTGTGGCCTTGTAGTTCTGTAAAACAACAAATCAAATATCAGAGGATATGATTTACATTTTTACACGACTGAAACATGACGTTTCTGAAAACATAACATTTCTAAAGAAGTTTTACTTTCTCACAGTATAAACACTGACTAAATGATCCTCACTTGTAAGAACGAAACGTCTTCAGCTCTCATCTCCTCTTCTATGGCTCTGATTGTGTCTGAAAGAGATGATATGTCTCTGCTCAGCTTCTCAATCTTCTGCTTCATCATCTGACTCTTCTGCTCCACTTCCCCTCTCAGTGCAGTGATCCTGGCTGCCTCTTCATCTCGTAGAAACTGGTGAAGCTTCTCAAATGCTTCCTTAATCTGCCGCTCTGTGTGTTGGGCCTGAATCTGTAGTGAAGAGGAAATCAAGTTGTAAATAAAGCAGTGCAATGATGCAAAACACATTTATTATATCAAAACCACATTATTGATTCTAACCTTTATATGTTCTGCAGTCTGACTCCAGTTCAGTTTACAGTCTTTAAAGATCTTCAGTTTCTCCTGTAGGGGCTTCAGTGCAGTTTTGAGCTCCTCCTGAAACAAATCAACACACTGCATGCAGACTCTGTGTTTCAGATATTAATTTCAAACTACTGCTCAATGAGAGAATGAACTTAACAAAGAGAACTTTATGTATTTAAAAAATAAGTGGCTGTTGTTTACTGTAACACAAGGATATAACACATATAACACATTTGTTATACTAACATTATCAGTTACATAATTACAGTGTAATGATGGCCGTAGTAGCAAAAAATAATGAAATGCATGTACAAGTATGTGACTGAACTGTGTTTAATTTGTACTTACGTAAGTGTAAAAATTCACTATGAATAAATTTGAACAACTTTTTGTTCAAATTATTGTTATTGTAGTTGCTAAATTGAAATTTGTGACAGCAATAGTAATAAAGTCATTCTGAAGAAACTAACCCTAACCCACATCAAATATAACTTTTAATAGATTTAGGGAAAGCCACTCACTTTCACAGAATGCCTCACAGTATAATATTTGGTTCATTGATATTGATCATGGCTTTATAGCTAGCAGAGACATCTCCACCTAATAAGCAGTCTAAATTACTTAGGGCCCACAGGCCCCAGAGCTCTAAACATGAAAAAGGTAGACCTGGATAGGGAAAATTGTTACATTTCCCTGTCAATTATACCGCAGTGAGGACACATTTGCATTTAATCACCAGTAGTACATGTGAAACACTTTAATTTATATAATCTAGCTTTTAATTTATGTAATTTAGCTAAAAACATTATGAGGATGAGATTAAAGTCTGGTCCATAAATATTTGGACACTGACAAAGTTATTGTTATTTTAGCTGCCTACCACAGTATATTGAATTTGAAATTAAATAATTGATATGTGCAGACTTTCAGATTTAACTTAAGGGTATTTACCTACACACTGAGTGAATAGTGTAGGTATTACAGCACTTTTTATATGTGGTCCCCCTTTTTAAGGGACCAAAAGTAATGGGACAATTGGCTTCTCAGCTGTTCTATGACCAGGTATTTGTTATTTCCTCATTATTTCACTTACAAATGAGCATATAAAAGATCAAGAGTTGATTTCAAGTGTGGCATTTGCTTCTGTTGCTGTTAACTCTCAATATGAAATCCAAAGAGCTGTCACTGCCAGTGAAGTAGGCCGTCATTAGGCTGAACAAAACAAAGCCATCAGAGAGATAGCAAAAACAAAATTATTTGTGGCCAAATTATTTGGTGATACCAAATAATACCAAGTAATACCAAAGTATTTGGTGCATTTTTAAAAAGAAAGAAAGCACTGGTTAACTCAGGAACACCAAAAGACCACAGAAAACAACTGTGGTGGATGACAAAAGAATTCTTTCCCTAGTGAAGGAAAACTTCACAACAGTTGGCTACTAGTTGAACCACTAGGAAGTAGCCATATCTGTGTCAAAGTCAACAATCAAGAGAAGACCACCAGAGTTAATACAGAAGGTTTACCAAAGATGTAAACCATTGGTAAGCCTCAAAAATAGAAACGCAAGATTAGAGTTTGACAAAAACATAAAAAAAGAAAGCCCCTACAGTTGAACAACATCCTATGGATGGAGGAGACAAAGGTCAACTTGTACCAGAATGATGGGAAGTGTAGAGTATGAAGAAGGGAAAGAACTGCTCATGATCCAAATCATACCACTTCATCTTGTCACATGGGCATGTATGGATGCCAATGGAACTTGTTCCCTTGTATTTATATAAAAGTGCTGTTATTCCCACACCATTCACTCAAATTTGACCGTAAATACTCAGATTAATGCGGAAAGTCTGCACACTGAATTCATATTCATTATTTAATTTACTGTAGTTTGAAAGCTTTGAATGATAATTGATCTTAACCTGCAGCATTACTGTCTTTTTAGGAAAGCTTAATTTGTGTGTGGTGTGTTATACTTTTCATGAGAGAGTACAATCCATAGATATGTCTGTATATGTATAGTTTTTGGTGCAAGTTTACCTTACAGTCTGTTACTATCTCGTCAATGGGGCAGAATTTGTGGTTGGTGTGTTTTCTTGAAGTCTGACACACCAAACACACCGGCTGTTGATCATCCAGACAGAAGAGTCTGAGTTTCTCACTGTGCAAACTGCAGACTGTTTCAGACGCTGATGAAGCTCTCTGACTTCTCTCCTGTAAGAAAGTCTCACACAGGTTCTTTAAGGCCAAGTTTAAGGGAAGATGACTCATGGATGACCTTTTCCTACAAACGGGACATTCTCTGGATCCTTTGGTCACCCAGTACTGCAGCAAACACACTTTACAGACACTGTGACTACAATGTAGAAGAACAGGATCCTTGAAGATTTCACAGCACACAGGACAAGAGAAATCCTCTTCTGTAAAATTAGATGCCATTTTCCTTTGCTGTTGTTATTCGCTCCAGTCAAATGGTCAGAGGTTCACTTTCATTTCTGAGAAAGAAACCACACCCTATTTCAGGTATATGTTAAACACATGACCATGACTCTTACTTCAGGGACCATTTAGTAATTATTTTCTTTCCAAACAATGAAAATGTGATACTGAATTTGTATAAATGCATTAAAATGTAAAAGCTGAAAATGTGGAAAACTAAACTCACCAAACACTGCAGCTGTTTGTGAAGGACTGCAGTCATCTCAGACTCACTCTGCACTTCCTTAATAGGTGGAGTTTTAGAGAACACGCCCATTATAAACATCATTCACATCATAAACAGCAGTCAAGGCTTTCTATTTTAATATTTAATTTCCGTGGAAATCATTCATAAATATTCAGTCACATTCATTGGTATATAGGGTGATTGGATAAAGCACTGACGGTGGAAATGGAATGGAACTGAATTGGCTTGAGTTGTGAAAGATGGAGGCATAGTTGATGTCAGATGCATTAGTCTTGTATAGGGTTTTATAGGAGTATATATTTGGTCCTTCATAGACTATTTGTAGAACAGCTGTGTGGTCACAACATAAGATTTGTTCACATGCTTACAGTCAGCTTTCACCATCGGCAAGCAGACGGTTTTTACAGAGCCGTTCTCACAAGAAACTCAGATATCACTATTTAGGATGCTGAAGAACTAGTTGTCCTAACATTCAATATAATACTATACTATAATATTATACATAGCTAATTTTACATTTTGAGACAATGGTAAGGAATTTGAGAGAAAAAAAAGACAAGCTTGAAGTAAATTTAGTTTAATTTGGAGTTTTAGTCTTGGAGTTTAGGATTAAATCCTGTGCAGTTTGACTGATTTTGGACAGCAGACTTATGGAATTATAACTTTGTATGGATTTGCTTTACAGGTTCTCCACTTTCTGGTCCTGTGCCCTGTCCGTCTGACGCACAGCCATTCAGTCCTCATACACTCTCACCCACAGAGATCTCTCCTGACACACACTCCTCAGCATTTCATCCTGACACACACTCCTCCACAGCTCTCCTTCCTCACACACACTCCTCCAAAGCTCTCCCTCCTCACACACACTGAATTAAACACATCACATGAATTAATGAATAAACTGTGATGAACATTTCGTAGACTTTTTAATGCTTTAAGCCACTCCAATCTCCAAATTGGCCTAGCAGCATCATATCTGTATGTGACCATGTTTGCTCTCTAACTACAGTTCAGACTCGTTTCAGTTACTGTGTTTGGATTAAAATGCTTTTTATGCTCAGCTAGCCCATTTCTGCTAGCTATTCCAAATAATTAATTATTATTATTTTTAAATTTATGACTAAAACACAGTACATATTTCAATTACAAAACTAAATCAGTATTTTACAAACACTGGGCCTCATTTATCAAGCTGGATACAAATGGATTTATTTTGTAGCATGAGTGTGTGTAAATTTACATGTAATAAGACTAACTATAATAATCTAAAAATGAATTCAGAAACCACTTATTTTTTTAAATCTTGGATATGGTTGTGGTTAACACACACATACACACTCACGTTTTGGGGGAAACTGGAAAAACGTACAACCACACAAATAATAAATGATGTTTTGAGCTTGAACATATGAGAACAGTGTATGGGTTTATTTACTTAATGTTAATGAAAGGTTAAGGTTACTTAATGAAAGCTTTTCTTACGTAGTGCATGTTTTCTGCAGAATAATGATTTCAAAATGATTGTCACATATGTTTTTATGATAAAGTATTTTTATATAAAAGAATGCTTCTTATGAGAATATTTTTTGTTACATTAACTAAGTAACACTGCAGGGCTGTGCAAGGTCTGTGCAACTGTTGACATAACTGTTAAAACAACTGTTAAACAAACTGGACTGTAACAATGTAAAGACAATTGTCTGAACAAAGACAATTTTGCCTACAGAAAGAATACAGATCATTAATATAAAAAATATTTTATTACTAACTCATCTCTAACTAAACTGATTCACTCTTAGAGAGCACTGAAGTGGTAGGATCTTTAGAGGAGATTCTTTACAACCAACAACTAGAAATGGCAGTAATTTCTCAGTAAATCTGTGTGTGTGTGTGTGTGTGTGTGTGTGTGTGTGTGTGTGTGTTAGTGAGAGATTCAGAGAATGACAGCTTTCCTTCATCCCAGCACACCTGCACTCTGATCCTCTGGAGTTTCTGTGCTACGGAGAGGCGAGCGTCTGGATGTGGTGTAGAACATGCTGCATATTGTTCTTATACCACACACACCAGACTCCATATCTGGAGAATACATCTCCCTTCCTCTGAGCAGATTCTGTCACATTTGGTAGGTGGGTTCACTTCACCTGCTAGTGGTTTTAATGTTATGGCTGATCAGTGTGTATAATCAGTAATGTTAAGCCTTTTGTTCAAAAAAGCAATTGAATATATATTCATGAGTACACAGGAGAAGCAGTTCACTAAAGACATTGTGGTTTAATTAAATGACAGAATTACTCTACATTTCTTTGTACCAGAAGAGCTCTTGGCTGTATCATGAGCTCTGTGTTGTCCACTCTGTGCTGTCCACTAGAGGGCGGTGTGACACATTGAACTGAATTGTACTTTACAAGTTAGTGGTGAAGAAGAAAAGCACCGATGGCGGAAGTGTCTGAAGGTTTTACTGGCTTGTTGTGAAAGACAGAGTCGTATTTGAGGCAGTATCAGGTGAACAAGCGTTGTATTGGATTTTATATAGGATATTTGTAGAGCAGTTGTATGGTCGACGTATCAGATGTGTGCTCAGATGTTTCTAATCACCTAATCTAATCAACAGCCGGAATCTGACTTCAGGTTTTGTTTTTTGTTTTTTCTGCAGAACCACTGACATGAAAATGAGCTGTTATTAGATGGCAGGCAGAAGAACTAGCTGTCTTAACATTCAGTTTAATATTACTTAGTTAATTTTTTATTTTAGAGACATGAATTTGAAAAAATTATATTAATTTTTTTTTTTTACTTTACTTACTGAATCCTAATTTGGAGTTTAAACTCCCCCTGAAATCAAAGTTGTTGCCATTTTCATCTCCTTCACTTCCAGCGACTTTGATGACTCATTTTTTGGTCCAGTTAAACGCTTTGTAGAAGGTATGTGTCCCACCCCCAGGGGTGGGGTTTACTCTAAGGTAGTAGCTTATTAGCATTCTGACTTTTTGGCTGTGTGTCTTCTTTCCTCACTCTGCTCAATTTTCCAAAAAAATGACTGGAGTTTACTCATTTTGAATTCTGCAATTTGCCTGACACTGGAAAGTGGACCTTAGGAATAATAAACTTTTTTTGGATTTGTGTTACAGGTTCTCAGCTTTCTAGTCCATGACCAGACCTCAAAATGAGACAAAGAAGGAGAGGTGATGTCCGGTCTCCTGTGCCCTCTCCATCTGACGCACAGCCCTTCAGTCCTCACACACACTCATCCGCAGAGATCCCTCCTGACACACACTCCTCCAGCACTTCCAGATGTCATGGATATCTGCAGAGCGGAAAGCACAGCATTTGCATGGTGTCCGACTTCTTTTACCCCAACATGGGTGGCGTGGAGAGCCACATCTACCAGCTGTCACAGTGCCTCATAGAGAAGGGCCATAAGGTGGTGATAGTAACACATGCCTATGGCGAACGGCGTGGAGTGCGCTACCTCACCAATGGACTGAAGGTGTACTACCTCCCACTTCAGGTCTGTGAGTTAAAAACGACCTCACTAGGTTGAAAATTAAAGTAACTAGTTTAGGTTTTGATCATCCTATGTACTCTATTTATGATGATATATTGCTTTCATCACCATAACCATGCATTTTTATCACAATCCTAACTTATCTGGTAATTTGCTGATATGCAGCTGCATTTTTCCACTTTCTGCCCCTTCATCAAAGTATCATATTGAATAATCATGGAGAATAATTAGGAGCATAATCATGATATGAAAGGATACCATCCTACTTCTGGAACACAAGTACTGGTGTTACCTGTGTCTTGGTAGCAGTAAGCATGAAGAAGCTTTGGCTGAGTGTAATGTGTGTCAGTATTATGTCAGAAATAAAGACCAAAGTTCCTTAAAATAAAAAAGGAAGTCCCCTCACCTGAAGAGCAAAACATTTTTAAATTTATTACACAGCTTCATTCACTTTAATTTACTACCAGAAATTGAGAATGATGACTTCTTCCCGTAGGTGATGTATAACCAATCCACAGCCACCACCTGCTTCCACAGCCTGCCACTGCTCAGATGTGTGTTTGTGCGTGAGCGTATCACTGTGGTGCATGCTCACAGCTCCTTCTCAGCCATGGCCCATGATGCTCTGTTCCATGCCAAGACCATGGGTCTCAACACTGTGTTCACTGACCACTCGCTCTTTGGATTTGCTGACCTCAGCTCTGTGCTGACCAATAAACTGCTTACTGTGTCTTTGTGCGACACCAACCACATCGTATGTGTGTCCTACACCAGCAAAGAGAACACTGTACTGAGGGCCGCCCTCGACCCCGACATCGTTTCTGTCATCCCCAATGCGGTCGACCCCACCGATTTCACACCTGACCCCAGTCGCCGTGACAATAGCAAGATAACCATTGTCGTAGTAAGCCGGTTGGTCTACAGGAAAGGTAGGCAGAGTGTGATGTAATAGTGGACTTTTATGGTGTGGAAGTGTGTGCAGTGATTGATTGGTCTATCACTGTTTTCAGGAATTGACCTCCTGGGTGGAATCATTCCAGAGCTGTGTGCCAAGAATCCAGATCTCTGCTTTCTGATTGGTGGAGAAGGTCCTAAGCGCCTTGTTCTAGAAGAAGTTAGAGAGAAATATCAGCTTCATGACAGGTAAGAAAGTCTTGCCCTATGTTTCTCCTCTGTATTTACTATTCCTCTTGACTGGAGAGTGCAAATCACCAATATCAGGTGTTTTAGCTCCCATTTCCAGGCCCCACGACCCTTCACATTTCCAAGTTTTTCTTGCTCTGGTACACTTAACCCTGTTATGGCCCTGCTACGTTTGGGCTCTGGCCTAGGGGAATAGTACAGAGTTAGGAACATGAGCTGGAGATAGATGATGAACAGCTGGGTTGCTGGGGAATGAAGAGACTTTGGAACTAAGATACACTTACAGTGTTTATTACAATATACACAATTCAAGCAGAAGACAATTTGTAAAGCAGCTTTAACAAGTGGCAAGTTGAAGGACAACCAATGTAGAATGGTACCCTAGGGAGAGAACTAGACAGCACCAAAGGAAGGAACATAAGATATGCTTCTACACCCTACTCTGGATTCACCCTCTTACCTAACTGTCAAGATAACACTAGCTACTACTCTATCTTAAGCTTCTGCAAAAATACAAGGGATGCTACCCACCTACTTACCTATGGTACCCGGGATGGTACCTGCCTACTTACCTCAGACAGAACAAATAACAGAAACAGTTAGCGCAAAGCAAAGCACAGACACTTACCACAGAAGCATAGCAAAGCACACAAATGTTGTCACTGAGAAATGCATACAGAGCATAAGTGGATAAACAGCGTGTGTGTGTGTGTGTGTGTGTGTGTGTGTGTGTGTGTGTGTGTGTGCGTGTGCGTGCGCGTGTGTGTGAGAGCCAAAGGGCTGGCTCACCGTTGCTGCCGTGCGCGCTTTAAAGATGGGGCTCCTCCCATTTCAGGCGCATACCTGTAATCCATTGGCCCAGTGGTAATGATGACTGACACTCAATCTGCCAATTGGGCAGAGATCTGCGGAGAAAGGGAGAGGGAGGGAGAGGCGGAGAGGGAGAGAGAGAGAGAGAGAGAGAGAGCGCAAGCAAGCAGAAAAACACAGACCTGTGCACACTAACGCCCATGCAGGTAATAGACCCAGATCATTATCTAACTAACATAAGTTTACTTAGCAGGGAAGAGAAAACTTGAAATGGTTCAGGGCAGTGGGGCCTGAGGACTGGATTTGAAAATCTCTGATCCATTTGCCATAGGCAGCACAAAAAGTGTAGTGCAAACTACACCGATCAGCCATAACATTATGACCACTGACAGGTGAAGTGAATAATATTGATTATCTCATTACAATAGCACCTGTCAAGGGTTAAGATATATTAGGCAGCAAGTGAGCAGTTGGTTCTCGAAGTTCATGTGTTGGAAACAGGAGAAATGGGCAAGTGTAAGGATTAGAGAGACTTTGACAACAGCCAAATTGTGATGGCTAGATGACTGGGTGAGAGCATATTTAAAACAGCAGGCCTTGTGGGGTGTTCCCGGTATGCAGTGGTTAGTACCTACCAAAAGTGGTCCAAGGAAGGACAACCGGTGAATTAGTATGCACTGGTATCCTATGCATTACAAAAAGTCCATAACTGGTCATTTAATGGTTGTAATGGTTCTTGTACATAGTATATATTACATACTAGTAAGTTGATTAGAGTAGAATATTAAACACACTCTGCGTGTATGCATAATGTGATTGTGTGTCTAGGGTACGTCTTCTGGGGGCTCTGGATCACAAGGACGTACGGGACGTGCTGGTGCAAGGTCATATCTTCCTGAACACATCACTAACTGAAGCTTTCTGCATGGCCATAGTAGAGGGAGCCAGCTGTGGCCTGCAGGTCAGTGTGTTTACTTCTAAATGTGTGTGCTTGTAGTTTGGAATACTTATTGGAAAATAAATACCACTGCCATGACTATTTGATGAACTCTTGTGAGACTTTGAGTGCAAGTACAGCACGCACTACTTGTTTGGTGCATGGACTGTCAACCTGGAGAGAAGAAAGCGATGTAGTTTGCTTTCTTCTTCACCGTTTCTGTGTGGGTGTAGGTGGTAAGCACTCGTGTTGGAGGTATACCAGAGGTTCTCCCCGATGAGTTGGTGACCCTGTGTGAGCCGACAGTCAGCTCCCTTTGTGTTGGCTTGGAAAAGGTCATCGCCAGGCAACGTGCAGGCAAAGTGCCCTCTCCTGCAGCCATCCACCGCCAGGTCCAAACTCTCTACACCTGGAGAAACGTCGCTGAGCGCACAGAAAAGGTGTGTGTAAACTTTCTGTAAACTAAACATTTTGTAAAGCATCCTATGTTGTGAGAATATCTTGACAATTATTGGAATAGAATTTTTGATCGTGCATTATGGCAGTCGTACTATATAAACTTTAATGTTTCTGTGTGTTGGTAGGTGTACGACCGTGCGTGCAGGCAGCCAGTCCTGCCCTTACCTTCTCGACTGCAGAGGCTGCGCTCTCACTGTGGTGCTGTCGCTGGCTCTATATTCTCCTTTGTAGCTGTCATCGACTTCCTCTTCCTTCTATTCCTGCAGTGGCTCTGCCCGAATGACCTCATTGATATTGCTGTAGACGCGTCTGGGCCAGGTGGTCGTTGGGGACGGGGCTTTGGGAAGGAAGAGAGTAAAGACCCGAATGCAGCATAGCATGCTGTTACGGATACAAGACGGTTAAAGTGTTAACATGTAGTCAGGATTCTGATATTTGGGACCATGTTTTAACCTCCAGAGATTCTAAACAGGTGCACTGAATTTACCTGTTTACATTCCAGTGAAGGGCATCAGTGCAGCTGTGATGAACTACTTTATTCCACGAAAAGTCTGTAGTAGTTATGGTTTTAGTCAAAAAGACTCACTGCATCCATCCTGATTTATTGAAACACTGTAACATGCAGTTGTCCTTTTGTTGTAAATACAGTCAGTGATCAATGGCCCACATTTTTGTTTATCTTGTATATAATTATTTGTTAACCTCCCATAAGCCAATATATGTATTTTTCATTCTGTTGTTTACAGGGAATGTATATAAATGAATGAATTTGTTAAGTATTGTATCAGGCTACTGTTAATGAATTTGAAGTAAGCAACATGTTGTTGTTGTTCCTCTTTTAGCTGCCCCCATTAGGGGTCTCCACAGCAGATCATTGGTCCGCGTGTTTGATTTGACACAGTTTTTACGCCGGATGCCCTTCCTGATGCAACCCTCCCCAATTTTATCCGGGCTTGGGACTGGCACCGAGAGCGTATTGTTGCCTGCATCCCCACTGGCTGGGGTCGGTTCCCTGGGCAGGGATCGAACCTGGGCTGTAGTGGTGAGAGCGCTGTGGCCTAACCACTAGTCCTCCAGGGACCCGAAGTAAGCAAGCAAGTGCTTAGTCTGCCCTAAAATCAGAGAGTGAGCCATGATTCCAGTGATAATATTCTTTCTTATCTTCTGCAGTAACTGAGCTGGTAATTACAGAAATCATTCCTGTAGAACTGAGGCTGATCTACCAAATGCAGGTTTTCTGTGATGGCAGATAAACTTTGCAGATTTTTCTACTGCTTACATATAACCATATTATTTGGTAGTACAACAGGCCTCCACATGGAAACTTTCAATTACAGCTTCAGCCTTTTTTGATTGTTACATGCTTCACCTGACATATTGATACAAATAGGGGAACTAATACATGGACCTTATCTCCCTGTGCTAATTATCTTGGTTGGAAGTATGTACTGTTTCTTGTGGGCCTGGAGTGAATTTTCCCAGAATAAGTGCCCTGGTGTGTAGTTTTACATGCAAGTACAGGATGTGTTGAACTTTCTTTGCTTGGTGTTGGACTGTCTACTCAGGTTTTTTCAGTTACATCCAACACTGCAGGCCTTTTGCCCATATGATAATTCGAAGCATGAATTGGGGAAGCCCAACTAACCTTGGACAATGTGTGGAGACCTGGGGCTGCAAAAAAAAAAAAAAAAAAAAATCTAATTTATTTTAGTTTCTGATACCATTATGTATGAAGGTAATAATCATAATTTTAAGTATCCTATTCAAGAAACTCATTGGTCCACGAGTGGTATATGCTGGTTCAGATCACTTTAAATGTAAATAGTTGGTAAAGATCACATAGTGTACATGACACACAGTGGATATAAAAAGCACATACCTGTTAACCAGTTTTTGTGATGTAAAAAAATGAATCCAAGATCACCTTTAATGTGATATAGCAACCAGCATAATTGACATGAAAAACAAATAGAAATGGTTTATGGGGAAAAAAGAAAAATAAAAAACTTACAATAACCTGGTTGCAGAAGTGTGCACACCCTTTTATAATGACGCATGTGACTGTGGTTCATTCCACCCATCACTGAGTGCACCACTGACTTACATCACCAAAATATCTGGTCAGTAGAAGTGCATTAGCATAGTGTTTTTCTTTTCCATCCAGGTTTTTTTTTTTTATGAGAAAAAAACTTTTTCTCTCATCTTGATAAACAGAGATCTTCTTGATAAACAATCTAATTTGAGACCATTATAATTATTTTACATCTTTATTAAATTATCAGTGTAAAGAAAGTGATTGCACCCTAAATTGTATTTTAAACTGTGTATGGTTATCTAATGCAGGATTGACATTTAAGTCCATTTGATCTATGCAGAACCAGAAACTGCTGGTGCAGAGAAACTTCTCCACTGCACAGTTTCACACATAACACATAGCCAGCTTTATCCAAGTTTTGCAGTTTTCTCACTAATACCCTACACAAGTCTCCAAGGCTTTAATTGATTAAAAGCTTTAATCAACAAATATACATCTTACTGTGCAGTTCTACAATGAGCAAGACCTAAATCTAATGTTTATGAACTGTACTGTATATAGTATAAAGGAGGACCTTTGCAATGAATATCAATCATTTAATCAAGAAGGTTTAATTAAAAATAATACCTGGTTCAGCTGAATTAATTCACTCTTACAGAGCACTGAAGTGGGAGGACTTTCATAGGAGGTATTTTACAACCAACAACTAGAAATGGCAGTAATTGCTCAGTAAATCTGTGTGTGAAAGTGCGTATGTGTGTATTAGTGAGAGATTCAGAGAATGACAGCTTTCCTCTGTCCCAGTCCAGCTGCACTCTGATCCTCTGGAGTTTCTGTGCTACGGAGAGGCGAGTGTCTGGATGCGGTGTAGAACATGCTGCATATTGACTGTTCTTATACCACACACACCAGACTCCATATCTGGAGAATACATCTCCCTTCCTCTGAGCCGATTCTGTCATCACACCCACAAACCAGACTGTGCAATCTCCAACTTCATCATCCCAGAACTGTCTCCCTGAGTTAAAGCCCTCAGAGCCCAGGATACACAAGCAATCATCAAAACTCTCTGGATTATCAGGAAGCTTTTGTATGTTGTCGCTGCGTCTCACACTGGTCAGATCATCAGACAGAATGAGAAAAGGATCTGCAGTGTTGGGGAGTTATGGGTGCTGTAAAAGAAGACACAAGAGAGTTATATACAGCATATATATGTACAGTGGAGTCCAAAAGTTTGAGACCACTAGTATAAATGCTTTTGCATGGGAAACAAGGTCCCTGTGTTGAACACACATGTCTGATGTATGGATAAATCCCCTTCCCCTCTCCCAATCCTTGCAATATATCTTGCAATAGAAATGGTTCCCATCACAGACAAACTGTATGCGCTTACTGTATGATTGTTTGTGGACATTTATTAGAATTTAATTCTCATTATTTGCTATAAAACAAGATTGTGACAGCTGCTGAATATTTTTAAACTAGCTCAGTTTGTAAAAATCATGACCTGACAACCCTGTAATTAGCTGTTCTGCCATCTGCTCCTCCTCTCTGACTGAAAATGTGCAGACAGCGAGCATGGGACAGTGTGATTTGTCCCCCAGTGGGCCTCTTTTAGCACTTGTTGCAGTTCCCATTTTGCAATAATAACTCTATGGATGCTACATTGGCCAGGGACCATGCTGGCTTTCTAGATGATCCTGCAACATCTAGAAACGTGAGCAAACCAAATGACTATTTGGACATGAATATGTCAGATTTTTTTAAAAATCTTTGGTCACTCAAAATAGATAATTAGTATTTCAACAGAATTTACACCTGTTGGTATGGACAAGCTGATACTGATACACTCATACACACACAAACAGAAAGAGAGGGGAAGACTCTTACTGTATTGGACAGTGTCCTGCATCTTCTCCCAGACTCTGAACTTCAGGTTGGCCAGATGTTTTGCCACATGGATCAGTGCTCCTGAAAGCTCCTCTGGATGCTGCAGTGTGCACTGAGCTCTGCAAAAACATTCAGGAGTCAGTGTTGCTGTGGGTTTGGATCGGGCATGTGCAGTGGGGTGTGGTGTTGGCTCTATGGATGGTCAACTGCTGTTTTACTCTAATTAGTCAGAAAGACTGCTTTATGTAATATAAATCATGTTTTTTTTTTTATTTATAATTATATACAATTTCCTAACTATAAATGGAAAGGATAATATGAGTAATATATATATATATATATACATATATATATATATATATATATATATATATATATATATATATATATATATATATATATATAAAACTGTCATCTAATTCGTCTTTTTTTTTTTTTTTTTTGATTAAAAAATAACTTCATATTCACTTTCATCACTTTCATATTACTGATAATTTGAGACCATACAGAGATTCAGCTTTGGACCATCTTGGCATCTTCCCCTAAACAGAGATGAGAAATAGATAAGAAAGAGAGACAGGAACCACATCACTCACCTTTTCACTGTGGCCTTGTAGTTCTGTAAAACAACAAATCAAATATCAGTGGATATGATTTACATTTTTACACGACTGAAATGTGAAGTTTCTGATGGCAAGAAGTTTTACTTTCTCACAATATAAGTACTGACTAAATGATCCTCACTTGTAAGAACGAGACGTCTTCAGCTCTCATCTCCTCTTCTATGGCTCTGATTGTGTCTGAAAGAGATGATATGTCTCTGCTCAGCTTCTCAATCTTCTCCTCCATCATCTGACTCTTCTGCTCCTCTTCCTCTCTCAGTGCAGTGATCCTGGCTGCCTCTTCATCTCGTAGAAACTGGTGAAGCTTCTCAAACTCCTCCTTAATCTGCCGCTCTGTGTGTTGGGCCTGAATCTGCAGTGATGAGGAAAATAAATGAAATATAACTGATTATGCAATGATGCAAAATATGATTAGAAAATCAAACCCATGTTACTGATTCTAACCTTTATATGTTCTGCAGTCTGACTCTAGTTCAGTTTACAGTCTTTAAAGATCTTCAGTTTCTCCTGTAGGGACTTCAGTACAGTTTTGAGCTCCTCCTGAAACAAATCAACATACTGCAGGCAGACTCTGTGTTTCAGCCCTTATTTTACACCCTGTTTTCTCAGATCAACATCTCTGCTCACTGAGAGCATATAACTGTACAATGTTCACTATGTCATTTGAAAGATATAAGGTGTCAAACCCACACTTTATATTACAATGCACTTGTAACAGTTTTATATACCTGATAAATACAATGAAATGAAAATTATTCAAAAGCTTTTATAATTGTGTAATTTATTTGCATTCATGTCACAAAATGAATTACAAAAATGTAAAAAACTTGCCATGAAGGAATTTGATCAGTTCTCTGACAGGACAAGCAAGGCATCAATTAGTATCTACACCAGGAATCTTCTCAGCCTCACAAATCAGATAAAAAGCCCATAACAATACAAGTGGTAACATTAGCATCACATTCTACAGATATACTGCAATCTTGAGTGAATTATAGTAGCAAGTTCCTTGTCATGTGATGGTGAGTGGCTAGGGGGTTTCCCCAGAGTTTTCTATCAAGGAGCCCAAAAGTTGTTTTCCTCATTCCAGAAAGTACCTGGAGCTATCTGAATGGGCCAAGTCCACTTTTTTAATTTATTAAGTATCTAAGCATTCGACATTACTAATAAAATGGAAATCTTTTACACTCTGTCTCTGTTTTCATAGTTTGGAAGTATTATAGGCATTTTCTTTCAGTGGTAAAATTTGGTAACATTTCTAGCATCAGCTCAAAAATGCCATGTATTTTTTAAAGGCTTTCCTGATAAAAGAGGAGTTTATAAGTGACCATTAGAATTCTTGTTCTGATTCTAATGGTCAGATTTAGCTAAATGGGTTTCCATTTCTAATTATTGTATAGTATGGACCACAACAATTTGTACAATGGTCATTTAGCTCTAAAGTTTATGAAACATATATTTCCATAAACTTAGGCTAATAAAGGCATTTTCACATTTGTAGGTTTCTACTGAATTTCTATTTAAAACAAAATCTAGTCATATGCAATATATTATATATGTAACATTTTAAACATTTTACCTTACAATCTGTTACGGTCTCGTCAATGGGGCAGAATTTGTGGTTGGTGTGTTTTCTTGAAGTCTGACACACCACACACACCGGCTGTTGATCGTCCAGACAGAAAAGTTTGAGTTTCTCACTGTGCAGACTGCAGACTGTTTCAGACGCTGATGAAGTTGTCTGATTTCCCTCCTGTAAAAACCTATCACACAAGTTCTTTAAAGCCAAGTTCAGTGGAGGATATCCCATAGACGACTTCCTCCTACAAACAGGACATTCTCTGGATCCTTTGGTCTCCCAGAACTGCTGCAAACACACTTTACACACACTGTGACTGCAGTGCAGAAAAACAGGATCCTTAAAGATTTCACAGCACACAGGACAGGACAACTCCTCCTCTGAGAACTTGGATGCCATTTTCTTTTTCTTTTTTTTTTTCTTTTTTTTTTTTTTTTTTTTTTTTGCTTCTCTGCAGTCCAAATTCTTACACATTCATTTTTAGTAGAGTGTGTCACCCTGGTTATAGGTTTGTTTCATGTCAAACACACAGCTTCGTAGGTCCAAGGACTTAATATTTCAAAGGACAGCAGCTGTCTCAGGCTCAGCACTTCCTTAATAGGAGGGGTTTTATATAAGAAACAGTATGACTATTAAATTTATCTAGTGATTTTGAAGATGTTTTCTTCACACTCAGGGAATGATATTTTTTCTTTGATGTTAAAATTAATTTTCTTTTGTTTTGTCTTTTTTTTTCTTTAATTATTTCTGTCATTCTGGCTCAGTGGCTGCACTGCAGATGTGGCCACTTGGCTAGTTCTTTGAATGGACAGGATAGCAGCACTGTCCAGTAACACTTGGAAAGCTGGTCTGTGTATATATCAACAATAACTGTCACAGAGAAGTCTCACAAAGTAAAATCTCACAAAGTTACAAACCAAGAAAGACACAGTGAATCTGAAATTGCAGATCTTATCCAGCAAAGGTGGCAAACCCTTTCATCCAGCTTATCATACACAGGTTTGCAGGGAGCATGGAGCCTATCCCAGGGGACTCAGGGCACACCCTGGATGGGGTGCCAATCCATCACAGGGTGCAATCACGCACATACCCATTGACTAACTACGAACAATTTAGAGATGCCAATCAGCCTACTACATGTCTTTGGACTGGGGGAGGAAACCAGAACAAGGAAGAGAGAACATGCATACTCCACGCACACAGGGCGGAGTCGGGAATCTCGAACCCTGGAGATGTGAGGCAAACATTCTAACTACTAAGCCACCGTGCCCCCAGAAAAACCCAAAAATATTACCACAACAAAGTGACAACAAGAGGTAAATGTGAAACTGAACAGAAAGGAACAACAGAATAAATATTCCAGGAGATCCAGAGAGTTAGCAGCAGGCAGAAAGAATACATCAAAACCCATATGCATTGCTATATAATTCTGTAAACTAGCTGATGTATCTCAAGGGATTTTTTATTGGCTAGGAAATAGAAGGATTAGGAGGCATACACTAGTGCTTGAAAGTTTGTGAATTTCCCATATTTAGAATTTCCCATATATCTGCATAAATATGACCTAAAACATCATCAGATTTTCAGTCCTAAAATTAGAAAAGAGAAACCCAATTAAATAAATAGAGAGAACACAATTAAATAAATGAGACTAAAATATTATACTTGCTCATTTATTTTTTAGGAAAATGATCCAATATTACATATCTATGAGTGGCAAAAGTATGTACAGCTCTAGGATTAGCAGTTCATTTGAAGGTGAAATGAGAGTCAGGCGTTTTCAATCAATGGGATGGCAAACAGATGTGAGTGAGCACCCTGTTTTATTTAAAGAACAGGGATCTCCCAAAGTCTAATCTTCACAACACATGTCTGTGGAAGTGTATCATGGCACGAACAAAGGAGATTTCTGTTGTCCTCAGAAAAAGAGTTGTTGATGCTCATCAGACTGGAAAAGGTTACAAGACCATCTCTAAAGAGTTTGGACTCCACCAATCCCCAAATTGTGTACAAATAGAGGAAATTCAAGACCATTGTTCCCCTCCCCAGGAGTGGTTGACCAACAAAGATCACTCCAAGAGCAAGACGTGTAATAGTCTGCGAGGTCACAAAGGAACACAGGGTAACTTCTAAGCAAATAAAGGCCTCTCTCACATTGGCTAATATTAATGTTCATGAGTCCACCATCAGGAGAACACTAATGTGCTGGTGTGCATGGCAATGTTGCAAGGAGAAAGCTACTGCTCTCCAAAAAGAACATTCCTTCCCATCTGCAGTTTGCTAAAGATCACGTGGACAAGCCAGAAGCCTATTGGAAAAATGTTTTGTGGATGGACGATACCAAAATATAACTTTTTGGTTTAAATGAGAAACGTTATGTTTGGAGAAAGGAAAACACTGCATTCCAGCATAAAAACCTTATACCATCCATGAAACATGGTGGTGGTAGTATCGTGGTTTGGGCCTGTTTTGGCTATCTTGGGCCAGGACAGCTTGTCATCACTGATGGAACAATCAATTCTGAATTATGCCAGTGAATTCTAAAGGAAAATGTCAGGACATCTGTCTGTGAACTGAATCTCAAGAGAGAGTGGGTCATGCAGCAAGACAATAACCCTTGTGCAGTTATTGCTGCACAAGGGGGTCACACCAGATACAGAAAGCAAAGGTTCACAAAAATTTTTTCCACTCACGGATATGTACTATTGGATCATTTTCTTCAATAAATAAATGATCAAGTATAATATTATATATATAGTATAATTTTGTCTCATTTGTTTAATTGAGTTCTCTTTATCTACTTTTAGGACTTGTCTGAAAATCTAATGATGTTTTAGGTCATATCTATGCAGAAATATAGAAAATTCCAAAGGGTTCACAAACTTTCAAGCACCACTGTACATTGATATTATTGGCCATGAAAGTTAAAAGGAATGTAGTTTTACAATCAACAAAAGGAACGTTCCAGGAGCATTTCCTCTTTAAATAAATCATGTTCACTGTTCATTTTTATAACTTATCACTTTTATAACATTTTTACAACATTCCTTTTCACTTTCAATATAGTTTGGACTAAACAGGCTTTTCATTCTGCTTTTGGTATGGGAAAATGAGTCAAAATGTGTTAGATAGAGATGTGTCAGAAAAAATGCTGGAGTATTCCTTTTAACTGTGTCTTGGTGATTTTCTATTTCTTGTACACTGGTTAGATTCATGAGTGTTTTTTTGTTATTCTTGACAGCTAATACATTTCAATACTTTTTCAATAGTTCTTGCAGCCTCTGTTTGGCTGGCAAGTTAAAGTATAATAACCCCAAATATTACATAAGATTACACTCAAATAAAAAATGACCCCCAATGTGGGGCCATAAAATGCCCCAGAAACCTAGTTTAGTTTTTCAACCCAGCTTTGCAATGTAGTCATTTTACCCACAAGTAGAGTTAAAAATTCAACTCATATTTCTGGGTCAAAACCCTAATGCAAATCAGCTCGGTCAAAACAAGCCATGCTGGCTTAGGCTTAGTCTATAATGGTTGCAGCACTGGGTTCCCAAATTGGGTTGTTTTTTCAGTTGCACAGAGCTCTCTATCGCTCAAAACTACTGTTAGGCCCCAAAAGGCAAACTCAAGCCAAGGTTATTATGGTAAAGCTGCCCAAATTCCCAAAAATACTGTTGACAGTAAAGATGATGGAAGAAGTGAGAGCAGTGATGATGAAGATGTTCCTTACCAAGTTTAAAAGAAAAATAGCTAGCAAAAGCTGTCTCATGCAGATGCCTGTTATTTGTGTGTGATGATATGAATGTGGTAGTCTTGTTACACCATTCAATGATAGCAAATAACACAGCAGATAAAAAAGACCTTTTGTAGAATGTGAGCTAGACTCCCTGACTCCCATAAAAACTTCAAGAAATTTCTCCTATCTTAGTGTCTTAGTGCTACAAAAGAAATGATGCAGTTAAATCTCATAATAATTTAGAAGCTACTGCAGAAAATGAATCAGTATTTCATTTGCAAACTACCACCAATTAAAAGCCATTGATAGCAGTTGTAGAAATTTGTCAAACCAAAAAAAAGGCAAGCTGCAGCTCCTTCCTGAGAGCCACTGAGAATAAAAATGGAGTTTTCCATGGCTCCATTGCAAGATGATGAGATTGCGATAAATGGGGTCAATGAGGTCCTGTCAGCAACCCCTACCTGTCATGTCCACAATGGACAATTCGCCCCCAGACCACCGAGGGCACCCATACTCAATTTTTGAAATTCTTCTTTTGTTGTCTTCTTGTGTTTCCCTCCTTAGTTGCAAAGCATTGTGTGTGTATAGTTGGTAATGTGGCTGTTATGACATTACGTATTTGCACTGTGCGTGGTTTTTGTTTTCATGCTCAGTATTGTATTCCTTGCCTTGCCATAGTCTAGTCCCTTGTTTTAGTTGTTCCATTTTTCGGGTTCTTTTTCAGTCTTTCTTTATTCTTATGTTGTATTATTAAAGAATTCTGTAAATGCATCTGACTCTTTGGATTCCTGACAGAATGCTTCGCCTAAACACGGATGCAGCAGATATGCTTCGGTGCATGCGGGCCCTTCTGGACCAACTCACGGCTTGGCACTATAACATGTGCCTCCTCGGGGAATTTTCTGAGGGGGGCTCCAGACCTAGCTGGAGCCGTCTCCCACCCTCCTTGCCCCACTTTGGATGTTGGCCTGCCTCCCTACCCGGCTGAGGGTGTCTGCCCAACTCCTTGCTCGGCTGGGGCATAGCCCTACCCAGGGGTCAAGGCCCTCCTAAGTTTGGGTGCGTGAGGGACCCAAATCCTTGGATTCCTGACAATACTACAATGACAGTGAAGATCATAGCCAGCCATTGCCGGATGAACTGATGCTCTTTTTTTCTTTTCTTTTTTTCTTTTTAAAGCTCATTATGTCATTAAGTATGCAGCCCACTGGAGAGCAGTGTGATGTAGTGAACAAGATTTTACTTAATTCGATCATACAAAAATAATAATATAAATGAAGGAAGTGTCAGATGGGACTACAGAGTAATCTTTAGGATATTTGGAAGAAGGTGTGAGATATTTGTCTGACTGGAGGGGAAAAGCTAAAGTAGAGAATGATATGGGTAGTTTTAGGGACAATCCTGAAAATGTGGAGACATGAACAGATATCATACAATAATTACATCAGTCAGAATTTTAGACAGATAACAGAATGGAATACCCGAGGACCAGGAAGGGACATAGGCCTTTCACCTTCAAAGAAATGCAATACTGACTCTCACTTTTTTGCAAAGCAAAAAGTATTGCATTAATAAGTACTAGTTTCTCCTCCATGCCACAGTGAGTCACTTCTAGCCACATTATCCAGGTTATTTCTAAAGGAACCAAAAACTTGAAAACCTTCTGGTGGATGTGCTAATCCAAAAATGGTAGTTTTTGATGAACTGATTTGCAAATCAGTTTCTGTCATGTTCCTCTCAAAATTCAAAAAACAACAAACAACAAACACAAGCTGATCCCATAAACCACTACAGTGTGTTAGGCTAGGATGAAAGTGTGTTGTAAAGGATGAGTTGACTGAATACGATACAACGCAAAAAAATGGAAAATTATTGAACAAATCCCTTAGTAATCGTAGGTAAAAAACTGAGAATGCAGTTAAGCTGTGGACAACCTACAGTACAAGCTTACACACTCACTTTTGTTGATTTTACTGTATATTTATTACTTAGTTGGAAAGAACCAGCCTGGAAATTTTAATCAGACTCCCCATCACTACTAAATTTGCTCAAAGTTTCCATCGTTTCAACAAGTGGGAGGAGCAGGAGGCACAGACTTTTGACATCCCCTGGCAGTGACTAGTTAAAAGAAATGTTAAAGCAGCAGCAGTCTGATCTAGGAAAATGAAAAGTCACATTTACCCTTACACACACACATGCACACACACAGAAGACAGCAGGACTGTACTGTCTGGTCACCAGAGTTCTTCACAAGAGCAGAATTAGTGTAAATATTCTTTGGTATTAAAGTGCATTAATGTGGTTCACTCAGGCTACAGGAACTGACACTGTTTTCACATTTCCACCAGTTTAATCACCACTATAATTTAGTGATTATATAGGACGAAACTGCAACACTGACATACTTATTGGGTTTTAATTTAAAATTTGATCTTTGTATTGACTGTTAAATCCAGACTGTGTAGTAATTTTCATTAACTGATAAAATGATAGCAAAAATGTTCTTTTTTTTAAATTAAATGTATATAGTTTGCATTTTATAAAGCAAGATTAATTAACTTGAAATAAGTCAAACCTGTTTAATATGTATAAAGTGTTAAGAGGCTTTTTCTATGAATGCAGTTACCTGCTAACTCAGTAAGGAGTTAATGTTATCCCCACTTTTTAAATGGTACATGAAATTTGAAACTTAGTTTATCATCCTGTTCTTTTTGTATTTTTCTGTACAGCTATGTGCACAAAACCACCTCTAAGTGATTGTTAGCCTACCAATGTGTTTAGATCCAAACATGACTGAAAATGTCCCTGTTCTTTTTGTTTAAATTCATTAAACATAATGTAAAAGCTAACGGGTGCTGTCCTTTACTGGACTTGCTCACAGTGGTCATTTATGAATATAACATTTGTGAAAATGTTTGATTTGAGTTTTAAAGGAACCACATACTTACTACTGTAAAAAAAATTACTGGGCTGCGGTTATGTATAGTATAATTTAAAATAATGCAGTGACTTGATATTGTGTCTTTTATCTTTGTAATCTAGACACCAACAAAGACGTTTAAGTGTATGTTTTGTTTTGGGTACATGCTAATTCTCTAACTGCACAGTCATAATTTTGCAATGTGGTGCAGAATTTACATAAAACAATTTGTATAATAGATAGTGGAGACTACAAGTAAGATCATGCAAAATAAACAAATAATGTTCATATAGTTAGCAGAGAGAAGTTTAGTTAGTTAGTTTGAAAGATAATGGCCAGGGTGTGACATTCAGGACTTCAGTAAAACCCAAACATGTCTGATAATACAGACATTCTCCATTCAAGGCTGAACAGAGGAGCCTCATTTACACACCGTTCTCACCTTGTGTAAATGCTTCCACACACACACACACACACACAATTCACACATTTTCTTTAAACTTGGCCATAGTCTGGGTAGTGAATCGTTTTAATGTTTATGTAAATAGATTTAAAGCCATATAAATGACCAAGTCTATAAGAAAAACTTAAAGTGTCTAGTTCATATTTGAGTGAACCGTTGCTTTATTCTGCTAAAAATCTAATTTACATTTGTGCAGTAGGTGATTTGAGTGTGTGTGTGTGCTTGAAAACCTTTCTTTCACTAGGAAGCAGAGAGCACATTCTACGTGTTTTTACATGTGTGTGTGTGTGTGTGTGTTTGTGTGTGTGTGTGTGTTTGAAAACCTTTCTTTCACCAGGAAGCAGAGATCACATTCTTCAATATGTTTTTACATATGTGTGTGTGTGTGTGTGTGTGTGTGAAGGTGTGAGGGTGTGTGTGAATCTATGTCACATTATTATGTAGAAGATCTGTGCTCCTTTGGGGGAGGCTGATGTGTGTATTTGCATGATAACTGGTGGGAGGTACAGTTTTGTAGGGGGGAGTGTGTGATATAGTCAAGGACATATAATGCTGGCAAACACGGTCTCACTAAACTGAACATATTAGATCATTGTTTCTGCAGGACACAAGTTGTTGTGAGCCTTTTTAATAAGTCTGAAGGATGGCTGCTGCCCATGCTGAGGTGTGTGTTTGGAATGAACCGTGGCAGCAAGTTTTTCGGGTCTATGGAGGATGGGTGTGTAACACACTCATGGAAGGTGAGTTTGATCTTTTACTGTACATCTGTAGATCTAAATGTTTTTTATTTCCTCCCTTGGTTTGTGGACAGTGGGACTTTGGATAAGCAAGTTGAATGTTATAGTGTTTATGGGTGTGTGTTAATATCTTGGTTCAGACCAAATGTCTTTTGGGACTTTTGGATGATTCTCATGATGAAAATGGTTTCTTTCACAAAAACAACAGCTTAATTAAAAAACATCTGAAAGAGCCAAATGATTTCCTTTGGTTAGGGTTATGACTAGGTGTAGGCATAGCATTAATTAGCTGCATTAATAATGGAAGCCTCTCACAAACATAGTAAGTCGAAAGTGTGTGTTTGTGTGTTTAAGGTTCTTGTGCAGACAGAACTCCTCTCCATGATGCAGCTTTGCAGGGCCGGCTACTCTCACTTAAGAAACTACTATCTCAGGTAGAAAATGACGCACACAAAGCAAACCTCTAAATCTCAGAAAGCATTTGTCTGTTAATTCACATCACATAAGTGATGTCAACTGTGAATTTTCTACAAGAAAACTCTTGTAAGTAATGTATTTAACAGTGGTCCAATGCTTGTGTTTGCACAGGGGATGCATGTTGGTGTGGCCACGCTCGATGGCATCACTCCCTTACATGAGGCCTGTCTAGGGGGCCATTTTGCCTGTGCTAAACTGCTGCTGGAACATGGAGCTGATGTATGTCCTGAACTACCTGAATATTTCCTAGTCATAAATAAAGGATGTGCATGTAGGTTATTATCTGTGCGTGCATCTTCCCTCAGGCTAATGCTGTGTCTGTCGACGGAGCCACGCCTCTCTTCAATTCATGCCTCAGTGGTAACACTGCCCTCCTCCAGGTCCTTCTAAAGCATAGCTCTGTCCATCACCCAGCTCATCTGCGTAATTCACCCATCCACGTTGCTGCAAAGCAAGGTGTGTTTATTCACATAACTACATATTATTACTGCTCCCATTGTTCATATCACTGCTATTACTGTCCACAATACAATTACAGGCATATAACAGTGTGACGTTAGTCTTATGTGGGTGAAGGTCTGTTTTAAGATGGCACATCAAAGTTTCGACAGTCCAGCTACCAACACTCTAAACTGCTATAATCTACATTTACAATTCAACAAGCCATACACTTGAAGGCTATTTCAAATTTATATTACTGAAATTCTGAGACAATTAGAAAGTAATTTTTTTATGAAGCAAACTCTTAATCTCATTATATAACAAATAATGATAATAAACATAGGAAAGAAAGACATTTTGAGATATGCTTTTCAGTATTTTTTTTACTGTATTCTCTAAGACCTAAAATACAAATTAATTGTAAAACATTTAACAATACTAGAACATACTTAACATGTTAATATACAACCACATAAACATAACTTACAAGTCTACTAGCTGAGCTTCAGTCCCAGGTTACAATAAGAACTTCAGTTTATTAAGCACATTGTGCTACTACTCACATGTAATGTACGTAAAACATATACAGCTAAAGGTTTCTCCTCTGGCTTGCCATAGTGAGGTTTCAAGTCTGTTCTTTTCTGTCAGAGTGTAAGTACAATGGGGATAATGACTGGTCAAGGCAGCCTATGTCATATTCATTTTAAGTTCATCCTGGATGATGATTGACTGACAGACTAACTCAGTGCTGACAAACTTGCTAGATAGAACAGCAGGGACTGGAATTAACTACACTAAAACGTTTCTTTAAGTACATCATGTGAACGAGTGTGTGATTATATTTCAGGTCACACAGCTTGTGTGGAGTTGCTGCTGTCTTATGGGATGGATGCTGATATGGAGCTGGATGAAGCAGGCACACCGCTTTACTGTGCATGTGAAACCAGGAGCACAGAGTGTGTACAGAGGCTTCTGATCTTGGGTCAGTATAAACACACATTTACTCACACACACACACACACACAGGTATAGATTCTTCGGACCCTGGAAACACAACCACTAAAAATCAGACTTTTAACTATATTTATGATCCTAATTGTTCGTTATTTGGTTTTCTGAGATTTAGATACATCAGACAGTTGATCTTCCAATACTGGTTGGTGTAGTTCTGCACTTGAGAAAATGTTGCTTATAAATAATAATAAGCCTGTTACATTGCTTAATCATCACACATTTGCCTTGAACAACTTTGGGTTATGTAATCTTAAATACACTTGTTTACAAGTTTTTTTACACTCTATGAAAATATTATCTGTAAAAATGGACAAAAGGATATAACATAGCTAAAAGCAGCCAGTAGAGGCAGCCATCTGGAAGCCAGAATCACTTTCTTTATAAACACATAACTTAGTATCACCTCACACACAGTACAGCTGACACAAAATGTTTGAGAGTAAAATTATGGCTTTAAAGTATTTCACGTGATAACACAGATGCAATTTGATTGATTAATTTATTTGTAATACAGACTTATCCTGGGATTATATAAAACTGTTTCTGTACGAATGATGTTCTAGACACACAGTTATCTCAGTCTTAAAATGGAAGCTATTGTCTTATGCAATTAAGTATAGTATTCTATTATTACAATATGTAATTTATGACTACTGTATCATATTGACTTAGGTGCTGATGTGCAGTGTGGGCGTGGCCTTGACACACCACTGCATGCTGCAGTTCGAGTGGGTGGATCCAAGGAGGTGGCACTGTTGCTTGAACATGGGGCTGATGTGAAATGTAGGAATTCAGAAGGCAAGACACCTCTGGACCTGGCTACAGATAACGGTATCCAGCATCTACTGCAGACAGCAGGCAAGAAAACATACACAAAATCATTATTACAGTAGCACTAAACAGCAAATCTATATTACTAAAACTAATAATTGCCTGAATTGTCTAATTTATTGCCTGTGTCTCATGTTGTAGGTCCACGGTCTCTTTCACAAATGAGCCGGTTGTGCATTCGTCGTTCCTTAGGCCAAAAAAGACTGAACAGAGCCAGAGTTCTCCAATTACCACACATTCTACACAATTATATTCTATATCAATAACATACAGACACACACTTCATGTTTACTGCACCAACTACACAGATTACACAATTATTTACACATGCACACATCTTTAGGAACTAGCTTTCTGAATCTGGAAATATTTTGCTGTAAATAAATTCTTTATATTCAACTAATACTGGTTTGTTAATTTAATTTGAAAAACAATTGCCTATTATTATTATTATTATTATTATTATTATTATTATTATTATTATCTTAAGTGAACAGCAGATGGCGACATAGTGATATGCAAAATGAGAAGGCTGTGGTCAGAGGGAGAGAGAGTTCAACTGCAGATTTCTAGTGGAGTCATAAAAGCTACACCTACACAGAACCCCAAAGACATGCGGTCTAGAGACAGAGCTTTCTTGGAGAGGATGTGCAGAAGTAAGGGAATGGTAGTGAAGGGGACACATGTTTTTTCTACTCCAGAAGCACCCTAGAGGTCACATGTTCTTGCACATAGGAACACCTAGAAGGCACTTCATCTAATTCTCTTGCACAGAGGGCAGCCTATAGGGCACTGTATCTCGTTTTCATCACTGGAAGGGTACCCTAGAGGGCACTTTATCATGTTTTCTCCACATAGGGACACCCTAGACGGCATTTCATTGCTTTTTTTTTTCATGTTAAGGTCAGCCATTAGGGCACTTTATCAGGTTTTCTCCACTATAAGGGCAACCTAGAGGGCACTTCTATCGCATATTATCTGCCATACTGGCACCCTGGACAGCGCTTTTCGACCATGCTGGGGTTGTCTGGAAGTGCCAAATAGTGGGTGCTGAGCTTGCGATCAGAAGCTTGATAGTTTAAACCTCGGGTTGACCCTAGATTGGCACTGATGAGTGCTTGAGCAAGGCACTTCACCCCCCACCTGCTTATCTATGTGTTTGCAAAGTATAGTGTAGTTGCTCTTGGATAAAGTTGAGTTGGATAAAAGAGTCTGCTTAATGAATGAATGTAAATGGCTGCAGCTTTGAGGCTACAAGACAAGACAAGAAGCCTTATATGTACAGTGCAAAACTATTTTGATATGATGATGATGATGGTTATTATTATTATTATTATTATTATTATTATTATCATCATCATCATCATATAATTTACCACATCTAGCGTTTGCGCCTTTATCATTCGACTGCAGCAGTTTTTTTTATTACTCTTCTTGGAGTGAATGATATTACTGAATGTTATTATAAGAATATTTGCCGCCAAAGACCAAACAGACGTGTGTGAGTGCAGCCGTGGCCGCAGTGTGGGGACTCCAGGCCACGCCCCCTGTGTGAGGCACGCGCGGGGGCAGATGGGGCGGGTGGGGGTTGCCTCGGTGTTGCCTCTCCGTGCCCAATAGTAACCGGAACGGCTGGCACTGGATGCACACACGCACACACAGACACAAACACATGCACGTTAGACTTCATTACACTCAACTCGCTTACTTCACGCCATAAACCGACAGGCGACACGGGCAGGTAAGCTCTGCTTCATTTACCATTTTGTAAAATACACCTCAGCGGTGATAAATGAGGGGGAAACCCAGTGAGGCGAGCCGCTGCGACTGAGGAGGTGTGAGGAAGGAGATGGGCTTTTTAATCGACCAAGCCCGAACCCTCTCCATCCTTTTATCGTTTAAGGTTCTTCCGGAGGTGAAAGGCTGTGTTTGAAATGTAACGCAGAAATGTTACATGTTAAAAAAGGCTACTTTAATGCTTTACTGCTTGAATGGGAATACTGTCATTTCCTCAGAATCCTGTTAAAGCCCATAAATGAGACTCAGAAAGCTGAGGTAGAGCAAATGAGGCAGGATTTTCTCCATCAGGAGTGAGGAGGTACATCCCTGAAACAGCTGTTTGAACAGGTGCAATGCAGCACACAGCCTGTTGTTTACAAGGTTTACAAGTTTATAATTGCCTTTTTGTGTTTCAGATGAAATGGCTTATATTAGCTAATATTATATGTTCCTTATTTAGCCTGTGATTTTAATGATATTCTAAGGATTGACAACAAGTCATCTGTAAATGTGAGTTGTGTTCATTCAATACACAAGTAAATCAACAGTGGGTTTGGGATTAGGCTTTGGAGTCACATTAAATTAATGAATGTCACTGTTAGATGAGTGATCCAGTCATCTTAGAAATCAGTACCAGTAGCATCCAGAGATCAGTTTGAATCAAATGAAGGAGAAGATCTGCACACACACATATCACGAGCCTTATTTAGTGTCTGATTTTGGGGAGCACTTCATTACGTGTGTTTAATGTGTTGTAAACATTTTATCACAGTGTTACAGTATGAACATTTAGGTGGCATAAACCGTCTATATTGCCTTTTCTTTAGTGATCCAAGGCACACACAATTACACTGTGCTCTGTGGGTTTACACATTGACCTACATGCTCATTCATTTGTCATCTGAACGATTTAAAGACCCAGACCTGACTTAATCATGCAGCTAGCAGGACTACAGGGAGATGACATAACCAGTCTCAGACCAACACTCAGCAAGTCACATTTCAGTCATTCACACACACGCACGGTTAGAAAATAGCTTTTAAGATGTACTTTCATATCCAGCAGGATACCTGTGAGTCCGTTTGGTGTTTAAAAGGTGTTATTTTTAGTGTTATAGTGGTAATTTGTATCTGTTCTTAGCAGGTGTTTGTGTGTGTGCTTTTGGTCTCACTTTGCACCACACCTTCTGGTCATGGTTGTGCTGTGTGTGCTGTGTAGATTGATTGTGGAGTTATGGGAGAGAAACAAGCTGTGTGAACTTGCGTTGGAGTCAGGGGTGTGCTCTGCTTTGCTCTGGAAGGATGGGCGTCTATCATTTGAAAGATTGAGAGATGGGTGCGGATGTCTTAGGGTAAGGGATGTGGTGGTGTTTCAAAACCTTGTCAACAGAAGTGAGCACAAAGAAAAGTGGTGTGGTGAAATCCAAAAGTTGTTCTATTAACATTATGGTTCCATTAACATTATACTTTTAGAGATATTGACAGAATACAGAAATGTTTTTTGCCAATATGCTACAAGATATTTAGAACAGATTAGACAACCTTATAAATGACAAACACACCACAAACACATTGCACTGATAAGATACTGAAACTAAGATCCTGTTTAGTACCCCATACTAAAAACATGACACTTAAGTTGTTAACTGATCTTGGATATCTGTTTGCAGTTAGGTTGGTTTTGGGATAAATTAGTTAATACAGTACTAAATTCACTGAGACTTCTCAGTACATAGGAAAACAAAACTGATTCAGAGGGCATTACGTATGCACACAATTTATCTTATGAAAGAGTTGAGTGGTGTGAGCATGTCAGTTTGATATGTGAGAAATAAAACACAATGGGAAATGCTGTTATAGGACATTAATCAACAGGGTTAAACGGGGATGTCACCACCCCAAAGTTAATTATTTTTCTACAGCACGTTTCAAAATGTGTTTTTTCCTCTTATACCAATGCAGTTTTACAACATTACATTTAATGGGGTGAGATATCCACAAAAGTTATAATAGTTAGAAACAGTCACTCTGTCATGTTTTCTTGAAGTCAATAATACTAAGAATATGCAGGTTGTTAATGAGAAAATGCAACATTTTCTGTCTGAAGACTTTCCCATGGTGGAAAACCTCAGACTGTAAGAAAGCACTGATACTGGAGACTCCTTCCATACATTTCTTACAGGAAGATTTATTTAAAAAAATATATCAAAAACAAACAAACAAAAAAACATTTATCATTAGTCTTAGATTATGTGGATCATATGTCCACTGTACATGTTTTTGTGAATTAGCTGTTACTATAGAAATGATAACAGATCAGAACAAGTTTATTAATATAAATTTCTGTGTAGCCAGCACCACTATCAGAAAAACTTAATCACCTTCTGACCAAGCAGATTCGATAATTCAGCTATGTTGAAGCATATCTGAGACTAACAAAATGGTTACTGGAACAGCACTACAGAACCTGCGTGCTTAGCTAGCTAATGTTAGTGACAAGCAAGTCTTGATTGCTATGATATATTGACAGTTTTGGCTACTGCTAAATAAGTCACTGGGAATATGACAATGCAAATCAAGAGTCAGACTGAAATCCCACTCATGTCTACCAGTAAGAAATGCAAGCTAAATTACTAGCTGTTAATGTCCAGCTAATAACAATTATTCCCAGCCACATGACATTTGACAGACATATAGACAAACTTGATTTCTATCTGTATGATCAAAATATATCTGTCAAATATATCTATCATCAAAATGGGAAAAAGTGCAACATTTCCAAACGTGAGTGAGAGAGAGGGGCCAATAGACCCCAATTTAATAGACACAGATGCTAAAATTCACAGTTTGTGCTTAAAATAATAAACTTCAATAACTTTGTGTCACAATTTGAGGTCTCAACAACCAATGACAAAATTTTTAAACAAGATAAATTTAAAAATTCACACTATTTATACTTGCCCAGATGGTGATGTTGACAAACTAGTACAATTATGAGTTGCCATGTCCTTCCATGTTGTCTTCATGTTTACATTTATCCAGATATGTTCCTTATTTTGCCAAGCGACTATGTTTACCTTGAATTAACTTTTTCTGAGTACCCCATGAGAAAAACAATGCTATCTGAATTGACACAGACTTTAGGAATAAGTGTCTTCTCACTGGAGTCCATCAAGCTGAGGTGCACATGTATCCTCTTGTCTTTTGTAAAAGGACAGAAAGACAATTTGTATATTCATATACAAATTGCATAAGGATCATGCTTATTCATAGATCCTTTAATACTTTATCAGGATAACATGTAGAGATTTTACTTTTACTTTCTTGGACATTATAAAAACAAAACAAATGTATTATTTGATTAAGTAGTTTTTTTAATAGTATAAAGTGACACTTTTACTGGTACCTCAACAAGTCTTTTTAATAATATGTGTTGTTGTTGGTCATTAATCTGTACATTCTTAATACTTCTTCACCTCTATTGGGATTATATAAATTAATTTAGGCAACCATGGTCTTTCTCTCAGCCTTAAGTTATTACACAGCTCCATGTCTAGATTCTAGATCAGGCATTTCCTCAAGTGCTCTCAAATTGTGTTCTCTGGAGAAATATGGCAAAAAGATGACTTTCTTCTCAGAGTAGGAAGATCATCAGACTTTTTTCAGATGTGTTTTCTGACTTATGATAGGGAGTCAGGTGGATCACTCTGTCCTAAAGTGTTCAACTGTCTGAAAACTGAATTAATTACAGCTATTTTCACCTTATCAGGCTGAAGTAACACAAATCTGCAAATTTTCAGCATTAATGGGATACAGATCTGATTTTTTTAGGACTCCGTGGACACAAAAATCTCATGTCTTCAAATCAGACCTTGAGCCACTTGTATGTGGTTCTAGACTGGATATATATCCAATATGTGGCCATTCATGCTGCTTTTTTTCCCAGTGCACATGGGCATATCACTGTGATCCTCATCATCCAGTGTCGGCAGTGTGACAAAAAAACAACAGAGGACAGCAAATGTAGTAACTACATTATATGGCCAAAAGTTTGTGGATACCTGACCATCAAACCCATATGAGCTTATTGAACACACCATTCCAGATTTAGTTCCCATTTGCTGTTATAATAACCTCCACTATTCTGGGAAGGATTTCCACTAGATTCTGGAGCGTGGCTGTGGGGATTTGTGCTCATTCAGCCACAAGAGCATTAGTGAGATCAGACAGTGATGTTGGGTGAGGAGGCCTGAGGTGCAGTCGGCATTCCTGTTCGTCCTAAAGGTGTTCAGTGGGGTTGAGGTAAGGGACACCTCAACCCCCCTGCGTAGGACACTCAAGTTCTTCCACTCCAAACTCGACAAACCATGTGTTCATTGAGGTCACTTTGTGCACAGGGGCATTGTCATGCTGGAACAGGTTTGGGCCTCTTAGTTCCAGTGAAGGGAAATTTTAATGCTACAGCATACGTGCAACTGTGTGCTTACAACTTTATGGCAACAGTTTGTGATGGTCTGCTGTCCACAAATGTTTGGCCATATAGTGTACATTCAGTGGAAAGATGGGGAAATTGGTGATTTACTTGATTTTTGGGGAATCAATCCAAGAAAAATTGGAAGGAAAGTACAGATACAGAGTAGTGTAGTGAAACAGTTACCCAAGATATCAATACATGCAAGCAGGGAAAGCAGGGGACAAGTACATTCAGATTAAAGACAGATATGTGTCACTTGCAATTACGGATGTGAACCATCAAGATAGATATATCTGAGTAAAAAAAGCAGATTTTAGCAAAGAAGCTTGTATCATGAACGTTGCCCTGGATTGATCTTTAAAAAACAGATTTCTCAAAAACAGAAGAAAATTATCCATTTATTTTCTATTTTCTCAGAAATTTAATAAGACTCTAATAAGACTTTAATAAAGTTATATCCACCCCAATATATCATTTTGTTCTATTTGACCAAAGTTTCTTTTGAAAGATTTCCATGGAGGATGAAGGTGGATGTAACAATAGGACATTTGTACTTAGACAACATTGTGTGTCATATAATGTTATTTGAATTCAAATCAGTGTAAGTTCTGGATGTATTTAATGGAATTAAATAAGATATTATTTTAACATTTCCACATAAACCTTTAGAGGATTGAGAAAATACACTACTGCTCACTACCTGTGTTATGTGGTAACTTTTAGGGGTGTGATAATAACTAACTGCCGAGACTGAGATTGAGACCACATGTTAATATTAACACCCAGAGAAGATCAGGTCTGAAAAAACATACCAGAAATGAATGTAAGTGAGTGGAAGCTTTTATCCCATTTCTGATAAAGCTCATTAACATTCCAATGGGAGAAGTCATGTCATTCTCTGAATAGGTGACGATGGTGTATCATAACCAGGCTTTGTGTGTGTAGCTAACAGTAGATATGAGTGGGTTTTTTCACTAGTTTTGTGAAAGAGAAGTTTTGTGTCTTTCTGTTCGTAGGAAACATGTGCGCTGTGTTGTTTAAATTCAAATAGTAGATTATGGAATGCCAAAAAGTGTCATTGTATTTGTAATTACCGTAAAATATTTATTCATAAAAGTTTTATATGTATTTTTAAACACTGAACAGTCTTGAAAATGAGTGTTATTAAAGCTGTGGTCCAATGAAAAAAAGCCTAGCCTTTTATTCAAGACTTATTGATTTTTCTCTTCCGTAATGCAATGGGACTAAGTAAACAGAATTGTAAATGCAGTCTTCTGAGTGTCTAGCCTGTAAGAGCTATCAGGTCTGGACTCTCCTATACTCTGAGGTGCATTTAACTGATAATGATTTGCCTGGAGCTCCTGTGGCCAGCCTGCTCGCAAGGTCACCATAAGCTTCTTTATCATTCCTGCCCATTCTCATGCGGCTGTACGCTGTGCTTACCTGACATTTCGTATTGATTTTGGTGTGTGTGTGTGTGTGTGTGTGTGCACGTGTTAGGGAGCACAGCTGGAATGAGTATGGATTGGTTTACATTAGCAGGAACTGATACTGCCACCTTTTTGTGTACTTTTATGTGCATGTTTTGCTATGTGTTCATCTCCATCAAACAGCCCTGTTCTCTTTGATTTCCTCCTGTTCCCATATGTATGATATATAAATAAAAAAGGGACACTGTGCTCAGGATGCAAGGTGAAGCTAATAGTGTTATGCTAATCTGCATTTCAGTGGTCAGTTTCATGCTTGTGTTGTTTAATCACGTTAATAGAGCTGCTCCAAAACATATTAAAAATTCATGAAGCTCATCTCCATGAAGCTTGGTGTCGGTGAATGTGGAAGCAGCGTTAGATATAATTATGCTCATGAGGCTTTAGTCACTCACTTTCCTCCTTTCTGCACTAAACTCCATTTCTCATAAGACTTGGGAGGTTTGTCATGTGTCACGTTGCTTTTTTCTGCTTCACTATAGGCACAAGTGCTAATTAACCGAGGGTGTTAACTGGTGCTAAGACACAGTGCTAATTGCTTTGTTGTAATTAGCACATGTCTATCTGGTGTGTGGGCCTATGTGGGTAACATCTCAGAGGTAAGGTGATGGTGTGAGTGTGTTTGCCCAGGGCGCTGTGTATACGTACAGGTGTGTGTGTATGCGTGTGTGCGTGTGTGTGTGTGTGTACACAAGGTGGGAAGCCAGTGAGACAACACACCTTGTGAAACCATGGAGATGTTCATTGCGACAGCCCAAGTGTAGTTACATACATCAATATTTAGTTATTTCCTTCTATCCTTTTTATGTCATAGATAACAAAGCAACTTGAACAAACACACACACACACGTATACACACACGCACACACAAACACACACATATAGTTCAGTAGCAGGAAGAGAGGTCCTGCCATTAGTGCTGGCAAATCCAGTTATGTCCGCAGTTTGTCTGCAGAGACATCGTGGTATCTCACTGTGTGTGTGTGTGTGTGGGTGTGTGTGTGTTGAAAACAGAAGCATGAAAAATTTTATTAATTTTGCTTCACATCCTCCCAGCGAATTTGAAACCAAATGTGACAGGAGCTCCAACACACACACCCAACAAAGCCAACACAGTTTGTCACATCAATGTTTTTGATTGAGTAAAATGGAAACCTCTTAGAGGTAAGAAGTGTGTGTGTGTGTATGTGTGATCTTGAGGTGAGGAACAGCAGTATTAGAATATCCTCATTATGTTGAGTGGCTCTTGAGACAAGAATAACAACCTCCATTACAATGACGTGGTTTACAAAACAAGCAAAACACACAACCTGACACAGCACACAAACACACACACACATACACACACACACAAGCAGTCAACCTTCTACATGAGCTGCCTTCCCAGCTCTGAGATTGAACAGCAAGATTAGACAGTTCTAGGAAATTGATTCGCAATAATTTAGTGTAAAACAGGAAATGAAACCCCTTAATAGATCTATCTGACCATATTCCTGTCAGTGAAGAAACACTCCCACATCACTCACTGCCTCTGTATATACGCTCCCATGTGGTCAATCAGTCACTTATTCACTACCACTCAACCTTAAGTATCAAGCAGGATGTAAAATGATATTTAAATAACAAGACTAAGACTGTATTACGTAATATGTGTCTACATGTGTGTTTGTAGCTTGTTTGTATTACACAGTAGTGATGTATGGCTAGAAATGTTGACTGTGTGGTTACAAGCTAGATATATACACTCACCAAGCACTTTATTGAGAACACTATACTAATACTGTGTAGGTTTGCGCTTTCAGTAAGTGCAATATGCAAAATGGTATCATTCACACTACTGACTGTAATTACAGTATGTGAAAGTAATGACTCATCTCTAATACAAAACATAGTGTATGTGAATCATGACTATGTACTAACAGATTATTTTTGATCAAACAGTATGGCTGCAGTCTTACGTGGGTGAAAAAGAGCCAGTAACACCTCTCAGCAGACTTCAAACTCTGGAACCCATGATGAATCACATGACCGAAGAGTCTTGTCACACTGTGTAGTGGCCTTTCACACTGAGGACTCTCATGGCATGAATTAAAAATTTGTTCCTGTTGGATATGTGCACCAGCCATTTGGATTATTGGAGCCCCAGTGATTAAGCACCGTGATTGGACAACTGAAGGGCCATGGCAAAGACAAAAGAAATCCTGAACCTGTCCTTCCTCCAAGAACACGAGCGAGAGATGATCCTCAGCGTTCTGCAAAAAGACGAAAAACTCCGCAAACGAGAGGAGAAGCGCATCAGGTATTTGCTCCCTTTTTATTCTTTTTACTCTGAGATATAGTAATGGAAAAAAGAATTGACAATATAGGGACATTACAATACCTTCTGAAATATCATGGGTATTGTCATTACGTTTGTAGCACTGAAAGTAATCAGGTAGTTGATTGGATGTTAAAGTACACTTTAGTATTGTATGATCTATTTATTTTTTCACCTTATCCTTGTTAAATCATTTATTGTTTTAGTCATTAAGCCCATAAACTCCCTTATTATTCAGCTGTTCATTTTAAAGCATATTATTTAGTGTCTACTGTGAATTGACTAGGGGAGTGGCAAAAAAATACACAAGGGATTGTGGGATGCTGAGCGGTGAGAACCTAACTTGTGGCATGGTAAAAAGTTGAGCTGGATTCAACTTTATGCAAATTAAAAATGGCAGGTGCGTAGCTCGGTACTTGGGAGCCACGTGCTGTTGTCTGACTGCAAAGAATGGTCTGCAGTTTTATAATAGTATCTCAGTTCTCTCTAATGTACAGCCAGGTCCAGAATTATTGGCATCCCTGGTAAAGATGGATTTATGGTACACATTTAAACAATAAGATGAATATTTGAATTTGTGCTGAGGTGACCCCAGACTGCAAAAAGGTTGAGAAGCCCTGATTTAGAGTATTAATTCTCAATGGTAATAACAGGTAGCACCAATTTCTGATTGGTGGTTTCTCATGTAAGTTCCTTGCTGTCTGCAGAAAGCTGAAGAATGAGCTTTTGGAGCTGAAGCGTCGTGGTCGGCGTGGTAACCCAGAGCAGCGGGAGTGTGGCGTGTGTCTGCGAGCTCTGGGTCTGATCCTCCAGAGGGGCAGTGTGTGTTTTGAGTGTCACCGACGTGTCTGCAGCTATTGCACAGCCATGAGCTCGAACAGCAGCACGACCAAGTGCACTGTCTGTGCCAAATCTGCGTGAGTCACAAGCCACAGCTGATTTTGCCCACTTGTTTCCCAGAGGTAGTCAAAGCCCATCGTTGGCCACTATAATTGTTTCCATCATCACACGATAGCTGTTAAATTTGGACTGTATAAATGTTATGTCACATGAATCCCATCACCATGTCTCCAAGCTGCCATGCGCACACACACACACACACACCATGCTGGGAGAAGCTTGCTAACTGCTCACCCCTGTTTGTGAGACCTAACAGATGTTCTTGCTATCATCGTTTTCTATCAACAGTGAAAGAGAAACTATGATACACATCTAGCTGTTCAGTAATAGAACTTCTAAACATAGTGCCAAATTTTTAGTGCTTTATAGTACCTCGTAGTTCAGCTTATCTACATAAACTAACTGATTAAGATATAAATACCCATCAAGTTCAAATCATTTTGTATTTTTTAGGGAGCTGAAGGTGGTCACAGGCGAGTGGTTTTTGGAAGAACGGGCCAAGCGCTTTGAACACATGTCAGTCCCTAGCAGTGATGTCATAAAACAGTCCATCCTCAACAGTGTTCCTGGTAAACAACACACCTTGTTTAAATGACACACTAATTACACTGTGTACGTGTTCATTCATTTTGCAAGCTATTGAAATAACCTAAACAGAAAGGCCTGTTACACACTTAGTTACAGTGTTTCTTTATTTTGAAGACATCATTTGTGAAGAAATCCGCTAAAAGCTTTAGTCAACTTTCATAATTTATATCCTTTTTTTTGTTTGGAGATGGACGCTCTGGCCAGAAGAAGCTTTCCCCATCAGGACTGGACCGGCCAGCCACGCCTCAGTCTGAGCGTTCAGCCTCACCCCAATCTGAGAAGAGTGTTGGCCGGTACATAGGAAAGAAGAAAGGGTGAGGAGTGTGAATTGTGTGTGCATAACCTATATCACTGTTTTCTAGTCTTGGTCCTTTAGTACACATGCAAAATAAATTTTCACACTCACTTAGAGCTATTAAGATCCTGGTAATTAGAACCTTTGCACTTAGGTGTGTTGGAGCAGCACCATGTTTCGTACATAGGCCTATGTTAATCACAATTTCTTCTGCATTAGAAAAATATATAAAAGTCATTTATCTACTAAAGCTGAAGCTGTTTGTGTCGCTTAGGACCAGACCAGTGGCTGTAGAGTCATCAGGGTTACCGACGACACTGAATAACATGCGCTTACACTCGGGCCGATCACCGTCACAGGCTGAAGGAAGGAAAAGGGTAACCATATGTCTGTTACAACCCCATATATGTGTATCAGATCCTAATGGGATGCTAAATCAGTGCCAAGTGCATTTGGAGGTTAGACCACTTAAGGCTGTAGAGAAAAGACTCATAGACAGTGTTAATATCTATTCATTTATATCTAACTTTTACTTAGACATTATAGTTTTAGAGTATGTAACATGGACACATTGCTTTAAGTAAAATTTTTGGCTTCAGATAGTTTTTTTATATTTGTAATACAGAATATCCACACACAGTAAACTTTGTACATTGTGAAAACATTTACAGCACAGGCTTTTTATTGATGTTTGTGTCTTTGTGTGTATAGCCTGATGGGGCTGAGAGTGTGTACAGTGTACACAGCAGTGACAGCATTCCTGAAAAGATCAGCACTGGAGGGAAGCGAAAAGACTCAGGCACACCCTCTATCGCTGTGTCCAGAGCCTCCCTTTCATCAGGTATCACCTCACATACACACAAATACACTTACACAAACATGCACATCAAATTAGCTACAAGTATGTGGGGTATGAATCATGATCAAATTTGATCTGTATATCTCGGTGTCTTACTTTCTCTGGGTTTGTCTGTCTTTTCAGACCGCAGTCGCTCCGAGGTTGATCTCAGTAATCTGGGTGACGGGTTTAGTAATGAGTCCCTGTCTGGCCGCTGCCGCTCAGTTCCTGGGCTCAATGATGCCGTAAGTTCACATTGTAACTGCACTCTTACTCTCACACTCCCACAAAAGACAGCTTCCCGAGCCATTATTGCATACTGCTGGTCAAGGAGCATTACCTTGCCGGTTGATATCTGGTAACTGACATATATGTTTGGTGAGTGTGTACAGACAGTGCACTATAATTGGCTGAAGATCAGGTCAGTGAGTGATGGCAACTGAAAGGCTGTGACAGAATGTGCGGCTGATGTTTGTCCTTGTGTTATAGGACTCAGATGAAGACATTGATGCCCTGATGTCTGCTCACTACAAAACCACCCGCAGTGTCAGCAGTGCTCAATCTGTGGTATTAACTCCATACCCAAACACATACACACATATACACATCACTGTGTGTTTATACCCAAGGTACATCTGATATACAGGAAATATACTATATATGTAGAGTCTATGTTTGTATCATGTGGATGTGCTTGTATGTAAATTATATATGTTAACATTTCTGCTTTGGACAGTTTTGTTTTAGAGCATTTTGTTTGCTCTATCCTGGCAGGCACATACATATACATGTATACTTTTCATCTTCTTTTAAAAGGACACAGGTGCACACTCACACAGACAAGTGCTTTTTTAATTTTTCCTTACATAGACCTACACCATGCACATAGGAACATAATTAAAATTGATAAAGTACAGGTGGGCTGTTTGAAGGGCTCATCTTGCAGCACACTATTTATGCATAAATTCTACGTGAGTCATGCTGCAACCAATGAACTGTACTGAGCTAAAGGAGACAAAATAGACAAAGGAGTTTTAGAAGTAAGCTCTTGCTGTAAAAGCTTTTTTTGTAAAAGGAGTCTGTAATAACTGAAATAAAGAGCAGAATCTAGGTATAAAACAGCATTTGCATTAGGTTATTTCTTTTGCCATCTGTCTTTCTTTCACTCTTTTTGGCTCTTTCTATTTTTTCCCTATTTTATCTGCTTTCAGCCTGTCACTCTTTCTTCTCTTTCACTTTGCTCTGTTCCTCCTCCTAGTCTTCCACTCCAGGCTCGCAGCGAAAGTGGGGCTACCTTAATGTACCCGACTCAGATGCTGAGACTGTGAGTGCTCTTTCTACGTGTGTCTACGTATGCTTGTTGTGTATTCCTGACAGCTGCCTCTGTCTGTAACATGCACACAGACACACGCACATAATCACACACAGAAAGTCTGAGTTTTAAAGCAGTTGTGTCCCCACTCATGCAGAGCAGTCTGAACAGTATTATGAGCGTGTACAGTGAGATGGGTGACTACGGCAACGCACGTGTTTCTGGAGAGATCCTGCTGAACATTTCCTACAGCTATAAAACAGGAGCACTCAACGTTCTAGTGCGAGAGTGCCGCTGCCTAGCAACCGGAGATGACCGGAGACAGCGGACAGACCCGTAAGAACCCGCACGTGCAAGCACAACTTACACACACATATTAGAATAGCATAGAAAATTAACACTTTCCCACTTTAAGATTATTCACTGCAGCTCATCAAACTCCAAACAGGAGTTATGAAAAGAGCACTACAGCTGCATTAGCACTGGTTCTGACAATCATACTGACAATCAGCATGATAGCCATAGCACTGTATATTTCAGCTTTAGTGTTTCAAGGTGTCAGCTGTTTTATATAAAATTCCTGATTATGGCTTAAAAGAGTGTGTTTCACTACAATCAGTATTGAAATTAAATGATTTGATTATAATGCAGAGTTTTGCATATGCTTGTGTGTATTTGTGTGTTTTGCAGTTATGTCAAAACCTACCTTTTACCAGACAAATCACGTCAAAGCAAACGAAAAACCAGCATCAAAAGCAACACTACCGACCCAGTATTCAACGAGAACCTGAGGGTGAGACAGGCCTGTGTTCACATGTGTCTGCTTGTGAATGTGTTTCTCTAACAGCATACATGACATACTCTCTCTCCCTCTCTGTGTCTCTCTCTCTCTCTCTCTAGTATGTGGTGAGTCATTCCCAGCTGGAGACGCGTACTCTACAGGTTTCTGTGTGGCATCATGACCGCTTCGGACACAACACCTTCTTAGGAGAGACTGAGCTGACCTTTGACTCTTGGGAATTTGACAAGCAGATAGAGGATTGGTTCCCTTTGCAACCCAGAGTGAGACACACACATGCAAATTTCTAACCAGATTTCCTTATATAATAGGTGTACATACTCTTTTAAGAAAGATGAATCTTAAAATGCAGCTTTAATCCAAAAAAATTAAAAAAGCCAAAAATATCTCTCTGGTTACTGGGGCCAAGGAATAGAGCTATGTATTATTATATGCCTAGCAATACACAAGTTAAACAAATGACCTCACAAAGATAGTGAAACTACCACTTGTGTGCAGTGTAATGTTCTATAATGTTCTCTGATGGTGGGTTCCCTGCAGGCTGAGTGCTCTACAGACTCTCTGATGCAGTATAAAGGTGAGCTGACTGTGGTGCTTAAGTACATTCCTGCAGAGAGGAACCTTTCACTGCCACTGGACCAAATACAAGGTATTGCAGAGAAATGCCATTGAATAAATCCAATTACTTAATTTCTTACTGATGGAAACCTACTTTCCTAATGTGCTGCAGTGATGGATCAAGCCATGGATTTTCTGTTCTTGCTTTTTTTTTTGTTTGACAGTATAGCCTGGCACTGATGTCCTGCTGTGCTTTGCACTTTAACACCCTGTCAGACATAATGAATGAAGCTAATGAGCCCTCTGTCTCTCTCTTAGTGAAAAGGGGTTTTCTGAAAGGGAAGAAGAGTATCACTCTGCCAAAAGGAGGCATGGTAGAGCTGCTGGTTAAAGAAGCCAAAAACCTGACAGCTGTCAAATCAGGCTCCTCTGATCCATTTGTCAAAGGGTAAGACCAGACTCTCTTCTCTCTTTTGTGAAAACAGAAACTCACAAAATGCATGCTTCCAAGCATACGCATAAACTGTATAGCTAAAATCTTAGTTTAATCTTCATGTGTGGTGTAGGTACCTGCTGCCTGATGACAAGAAGAGCACGAAACACAAGACTGCAGTGGTGAAGCGTTCGGTGAACCCACGCTGGAATCACACTTTCACCTACTGCGGCCTGCAGCACAGTGACCTGGACAGCGTGTGTCTGGAGCTCACTGTCTGGGACAAAGAGCCACTCGCCAGCAACGTCTTCCTTGGGGGAGTGAGACTAGGAGCTGGGACAGGTCAGTCTCTCTCTCTCTCTTTCTCTCACCCTATACTTTAGGTAACTAATGAATCATGTGAAACTATGCATTTATCACTGTCACACCTAAAAGAAAGAATATTCAGACCATTTACTATCAGCCTAGTCACAGATCTATACATGAACAGTGTATTTTAAAAAACCAAACAAACAAATTAAAAAAAAAAAAAAAACTGATCTGCTGTATTTGCAGAATAGCACTGGCCTGTTAGCTCTTGCTAGTTAAATGACCAAATTCCAGATCTAGCTATCCATTTAGAGCTAGTCATTCCAACACATTAACAGATTACACAGCTTCCATTAATCGTATTGGATGGAATTTTTACTGCTAAATCTGAATCATCAAAAATTAATAAATATTTTAGCAAAACACTACATAACAATTAGCTGGTGATAAATAGGAAGAACTCAACATGTTTCAGAGTCAGAATCTTGAGTTGTCCTTTTTTTTTTTTTTAAACCAGTTGTCCCCTCTGTATTTGGAACACTTGAACTGGCCCACAAAATCACCAGACCTCAATCCGAAAGAAAACTTGGTTTTGGTCGTGGTATTACATGAAACAGCAGGTGAAACAACAAAATAGACACCACAAACTCTAGCTGAATTGCACCCAGTCAGTGGAAGAGTCAGAATCCCAGCCAAAATAGTGTAATGTGGATTTTTTCACTCAATACTTGGTTACTCCTCACTTCACCTTACTAACAGAGTCTTACATAATACCTATCAGGTAAGGATTCCACTACTGTCTTGAACCTGTTGTTCAAATAATTTCACAAGTCTTTTCTTGGATTGAGAACAGGTGATTTTGCAGGCCACTTTTATGCTGTTACACTCATCTAGGTATGCACTGTAGTGACACTGTACAAGAAGCCACTGTTATTTTTTCTTGGGAGCTTATTAATGAGAATATAAATGCTAATGGTGGTAGTACCAAGAAATATGTGCAAAATGCAAATCTTTATTACTAACATGGGTGAGTAAAACTACAAAGGCAACTTATGTTTTTGTGTTAAAATGTTATTTCTTGCAGAAATAAAGTACTACTGTACTTATGGGCCATGGGGTTATGGAGAGTGAGCATTCACACTGTTTTAAGGCTAGCGTATCAAAAAGTAGAGGAAAATGTTCATGCGCACATGTAGTGAGTGATGGTCAGATAGCATAACCCTTAATGCACTTTTTAATAAAAGGGGTCTTCAGTCTTATGCACAAAGGGGAGCTGCACTTGATAGTGGATTGGAGACCAAGATGAACTGCTTAAACAAGGAGAATCAGGTGTGACACCTGTTTGGTTGGAATGAAAGCCTGCAGCTGCAGAATGAAGACCCTTGATTTAGACCATAATTACACCATGATTGTTTCTGAGTTATTTATATGGACCATTTAATAAGGTATAAAGAAGATAGATGGTTTTGCACTGCAGCAAGATGGTTTGTTTACCATGCCTTTTCTGTACATTTGTTTCATTGCAGTTTATTATTTAAATAAAATAATCATTTTTTTTTCTTTAAGTCAAGCTTAATTCAGTTTAAGTCTTATGAGTAGTTATTTTTAAAACATTTCTTTAGAATGTGTATAAAAATGTGTAATCAAATTTCAGAAATTTCAAAATATTGACAATAAAATAAAAAGTCAGAATTTTTATTTGTCATCTACAACTGGATAGAGTATTTATCTATAGAGCACATTCATTTACATCCAGACACACACTCATTACTCAAGATGATTACTTTGGTTTCCAGTCTCTCCCTCTTGAATAGTTTCGTTCATTAATTTTTTCGATCCTAATTTGCTTCAGATTAACAAGCTGTTTAAAGCACAGGGGTTTATAGTGTGGAGGAAATGAGTATTTCAGCATGCAGGAAGTTGCTTGGTGCTGATTTTTTTTCCCCCGTAGGTCTGAGCTATGGGAAGGAGGTGGACTGGAATGATTCCTATGGCGAGGAGCAGCGACTATGGCAACGCATGATCGACAACCCAGAGGTTCCACAGGAGTGCACGCTGATGTTGCGGTCCAGCATGGCCAAGAGAAAGACATAGAGAAAGAGGTGCAGAGGGATAGATATGTGTCTTGCAATATTCATCAAAAGCTACTGCTCTTTGTCACCTTATAGAAAAGTGCACTTTGCATACACAGATAGATGCTACATTATGATACACACAGACACACACGTATACACACAGAAACACTGTCCTCGAGATTAGCCTTGATCACTGCATTTTAAGAGCCAGACATTTGCAAACATGACCATACAGTCTTCCTGTCTATATGAGCACCCCGTCCTTCATCACTGTGTCTCTCCACTGCACAAGCATGCATCAAACGTGCACAAATATAGCCAAAATCACAACACAAATAACTTAATCCAAGGTCATGGCTGTAAACAGCACAAAGGCTTAAAAGACACAAAAATTGCTCACACACATGAAGACACATTTATGATGGCACAAACCATTCTTTTCAAAGTGCACACAAATTAGATAAACTATAAACAGCGAAGCACATTCACTGCCACTCTCATATAGATAGAAAAAAGACAACTCTGCTTTTAGTGCAAGTCTGTTGTGAGGAGTCTGTTTCCAGTGCGGTTGTAGCGATGAGAAATCAAGCACACCTCAATGATTCAGTACATGTCTCTCCAGTAGTGCATGCCTGAAGCAGTGTTCATTGAGCATTAGAGCTGAAGTGCTCTACCTCAGGCTGTCCTCGTGTCCAGAGTAATAGTGGGCGATATGACTAAAACATCATAACACAACACTTTAAAAACATTTCTGTAATGCACAACACATATCAATATATAGATTTGCTAATAAACTGCCAGCAAAACAGTAAAACAACATGTTAAATGATACTATTATTTAATGTCTACACATGACAAAGTGTTGTTTGCTTGTTCTCCCCTTGTCTAAATCAGTGTCCCTCCAGGCTCTCCAGTTTCCCACTTCCCAAATATATGGCAGTAGGTGGATTGGCTACATTGCACTTAGGTGTGAATGAGTGTGTGAGAGTGTGTGTGGATGGTACCTTGTGATGGACTGGGGTTCCATTCAGACTGTATTCCTTCCTTTTGCCATGTTCCCAGGATAGGCTCTGGATCCACAACGGCCCTGACCGAGATAAAATATTTACTGAAGATGAATAAATTAAAATGAGAAATTATTTAATTCTGTAAAAAAGTTAAACATTCAGTACAAAATTGTGACATCAAATCAGCTGTTTGCAATCACTTTATAATTGTTATTAAAAATGTTGTAAATGTTAGAAAAAGATGATATCTGTGATATCTCTGAAAAGTGTATTGTGACATAATTGATCCCAATAACACTGTATATAAAGTTGTCACACTGCCCAGCCCTAGTCCAGAGGTAGCCAGCCAGAATTAATCATGTCTTGAGTGTTTAATTTGTTCAATGTTTGAAACCTGAGTAAGTGAAAGATGTACACCCACTGTCCACTTTAATAGGAACACCTGTACACCTGCTCATTTATGCACTTATCCAATCAGCCAATCATGTGGCAGAAGCAAAATGCATAAAATCATGCAGACAGAGTTCAAGAGCTTCAGTTAATGTTCATATCAAACATCAGAATGGATAAAAGGTGTGATTTCTGTGACTTTAACCGTGGCATGGTTGCTGGTACCAGATATGCTGGTTTGAATATTTCAGAAACTGCTGATCTCCTGGGATTTTCACACACAACAGTCTCTAGAGTTTACTCAGAATGGTGTGAAAAACAAAAAAAACATTCTGTGAGTAGAGTCTGCAGTCGGAAACACCTTGTTGATGAGAGAGATCAGAGGAGAATGACCAGACAGGCTATGATGGGCACAGACTCATCAAACCTCGACAGTTGAAGATTAGAAAAAAAAAAAAATCACCTGGTCTTTTTCCAGTCTTCGACTGTCCAGTTTGGTGGTCCAGTCTGTGCTCATGATAGTCTCAGATTCCTGTTCTTGGCTGACAGGAGTGGAACCCAATGTAGTCTTCTGCTGTTGTTGCCCATCCACCTCAAGGTTCGATGTGTTGTGCATTCTGACATAGTTTTCTCCTCACCCTGGTTGTAAAGAGTGCTTATCAGAATCAGAATCAGAATTAGCTTTATTCACCAAGTGTGTGCGTAGACACACAAGGAATTTGTTGTGGTTTTTTAAGGTGCTCTTGGTACATACATACATATCTTACATGAGAACAGAAAACATTTAAATAGTAAGACTTAACAATAAAAAATAAAAAATAATAATGTGTATTAATCTGGAACAGAAGATTTATTTACAGATTTATGCATTATTTACTCTATATACAGCTGTATAAATAAAGAGATATGCATATGTATTTACATAATACTTGAGAAAGAGGCAGTAATTAGAGATGGAGGAGGAATTACGGAAGTGAATTACAAAAAACACAGGTAATGATTCCTGTGTTAGCTGTTTAAGCTGGAGATGGCATGGGGGAAAAAAACTGTTTTATGCCTAGATGTTCTAGTGCACAGAGATCTGTAAGGTCTGCCTGAAGGGAGGAGTGCAAACAGGTTGTGGCCGGGGTGAGAGGGGTCTGTGATGATGTTAGCTGCCCGTTTCTTCACTCTGAAGTTGTACAAGTCCTGAAGGTTGGCCAGGTGCACACCAATGATCCTTTCTGCTGGCCTAACAGTCTGTTGCAGTCTTCTTATATCTGATTTGCTGGCTGACCCAAACCAGACAGTTATAGAAGAGCACAGAACTGACTCAATAACAGCTGAGTAAAACCGTGTCATCTGCGCCTGTGGCAGGTTGAATTTTTTCAGTTGACGAAGGAAGAACAACCTCTGCTGGGCCTTTTTCACAATGGTGAATGTCCCATTTCAGGTCCTGTAGATGGTGGTGCCCAGGAACTTGAATGACTCCACTGCAGCCACAGTGCTGTCCATGATGGTGAGAAGGGGGAGAGCAGGGGGGTTCCTCCTGAAGTCCACTATCATCTCCACAGTTTTGAGCGTGTTCAGCTCCAGGTTGTTGTGACTGCACCAGACAGCCAGCTGCTCAACCTCTTGTCTGTAAGCAGACTCGTCGCCATCCTGAATGAGGCCGATGACTGTAGTGTCATCTGCAAACTTCAGGAGTTTGACAGAGGGGTCTTTAGAGGTGTAGTCATTTGTGTATAGGGAGAAAAGCAGTGGGGAGAGAACGCAGCCCTGAGGAGCTCCAGTGCTGATGGTGCGGGTGTTGGATGTGAATTTTCCCAGCCTCACTAGCTGCTGCCTGTCTGTCAGGAAGCTGGTGATCCACTGACAGATAGAGGTGGGTACAGAGAGCTGTGTCAGTTTATTCAGAAGGGTATCTGGGATGATGGTGTTGAAAGTGGAGCTGAAGTCCACAAACAGGATCCTTGCATAAGTCCCTGGTTTGTCCAGATGTTGGAGGATGTAGTGCAATCCCACATCGACTGCATCATCCACAGACCTGTTTGCTCGGTAAGCAAACTGCAGGGGGTCCAGCAAGGGTCCAGTAATGTCCTTCAAGTAGGCCAACACCAGCCTCTCAAATGATTTCATGACCACAGACGTTAAAGCAACAGGTCTGTAGTCATTTCGTCCAGTGATTTTTGGTTTCTTGGGTACAGGGATGATGGTGGAGCATTTGAAGCAGGACGGGACTTCACACAGCTCCAGTGATCTGTTGAAGATCATCGTGAAGATGGATGATAGCTGGACAGCACAAGCTTTGAGGCAGGCTGGAGAGACACCATCTGGGCCTTTGGCTTTCCTTACCTTCTGTTTCCTGAAGACTTTGCATACATCATCTTCACAGATCTTAAGTACAGGCTGAGAAACAGTAGGGGGGAGCGATGGGGAGGGTGTTGATGGCTGTGTTGTGAGACGGTCAGAGCGGGTGTGGGGTGTCAGACCAGGCTTTTCAAACCTACAGTAGAACTCGTTCAGGTCTTTAGCCAGATGTTGATTGGCCTCAGTGCAGGGGTATGGGGTCTTGTAGCTGGTGATGGCTTTCAGGCCTTTCCACACTGATGTAGAGTCATTAATTGAAAGCTGTTTTTCCAGTTTTTCAGAGTAGTTTTGCTTTGCCACTCTTATCTCCCTATTTAGAGTGTATTTGGCCTGTTTGTACAAGGCTTTGTCCCCACTTCTGTAGGCGTCCTCTTTGGCCTGGCAAAGCTGTTTGAGTTTTGCACTGAACCAAGGTTTGTCACTGTTAAATGTTAAATAAGTCCTGGTGGGAACACACATGTCCTCACAGAAACTGATGTAGGACGTCACGGTGTGAGTGAGCTCATCCAGATCAGTAGCTGCAGCCTCAAAAACACTCCAATCAGTGCAGTCAAAGCAGGCTTATTTGAGTTACTGTATCCTTCCTGGCAGCTTTAAACAATCTGGCCATTTTCCTCTGACCTCTCTTATCAACAAGGCGTTTCCACACACAGAACTGCTGCTCACTCAACGTTTTTTGTTTTTTTGCACTATTCTGAGTAAACTCTAGATAGATAGATTAAACTCTATTGTTGTGTGTGAAAATCCCAGGAGATGAGCAGTTTCTGAAATATTCAAACCAGCCCATCTGGCACCAGCAACCATGCCATGGTTAAAGTCGCAGAGACCACACATTTTCCCCATTCTGATGTTTGATGTGAACAATAACTGAAGCTTTTGACCTGTATACGCATGATTTTGTGCATTGTGCTGTTGTCACATGATTGGCTGATTGGATAAGTACATAAATGAGCAGATGTACAGGTGTTCCTATTAAAGTGGACAGTGAGTGTATGTGGACACTCCTGTGTAAGACTTTTAGAGACATTTGCAGAAAGTACACACGTACTTCGGTCAAGTGAGGTAGATTATTTTCATCCTGTTCATATACACCTATAATGGGATGAAATATTGTGCCTTGAAATTCAAAATGCTACATACAAGACTCTACAGTCTCCAAACCCGCAACTATATAATGTACAAATAATGCGACAAGTGTAAGACAAAATCATTGCACAAATGTGGAATTCCAGCAAAAAAGTGCAGTACAAGAGTACAAATACACAGGATGGTGCAGGTAATGACACTGTATACACTAACGTCACAGAACAGCAAGAACAGCATCAGGGTGAACTAGATGGCATAGTTGTTGTGAGAAGTGTGTGATAATATGATAAACCATCATACACAGCAGCATACACAGGTGTATCAGGATCTACCTGCTCCTGAAGATCTCTTTTCCTACAGAATTTAGTTAGAGCTCTAATCCCACACACCTGGGATCAGTCTGAGGACCCCAAGGGAGTCCTTATTGTTATTATTATTATTATTATTATTATTATTATTATTATTATTAAAAACTTTGTTAAAGTGGTGAAAATCACAATCCATTATTATCAAAGTCATTATATTTATTATTGTGTTCTTTATAGTTATTATCCCATTTGACCTGCCACTTGAACCGGTTCAATCCAAACCTTAAAAACTCAAAAACAAGCAATTAATAAGTGATTTCAAAATAGACCTAATGTGTTTGATTGGTAAAACGTTTAGGAGTAAAACATTATGTGGTTCCCATAAATAGCCAAAATATTATGGTACAAATTATTTAAAATTAGTCTGTTTTTTTGAAAAGTTAGATCATGTTTCTAGGGTTTCTGTGAATTTTAATTTTCCAGTTTAAAGGTCTCCAGCTGCAAAACCCCTGCTCTAGATAATCAGTCTTTAGAAAATCTTGATTTACTGGATCAGCTCTGTTGGATTAGAGTTTCTAAAGTGAATTCTATAGAAAATTAGATATAGAGTATATAGATACATCAACATGAAAGACATGAGTGTAGTTTAGAAGATGATAAAGTGATGATGAGAACAGTGGTAGTCATGGGACTTTTTTTATTTAAAGAATGATGTTGAAGCATACAACATAGAAGCACCGACCCGTGGATTTGAACAATTGTATACAATTTACACATGGACCCTCTAGATTTGTGTGAGGTTGAAGAGGATCTGATAAACAAGCTGCCATTTGTATTGTTAGTCCTTCATTCCTGTTTGTAACAGTAAGCCTTAAAAACAAGACATGGCATCACCTCAAAAGTATAACCGGTGTCATATTCGCCTGTGTGGTGTTTATAAGGCTTTCTGAGTAGCAAGGTATGACCTGTGCGTGTTAAATGTTAAGTCAGTGTGTGTTTGTTGCCTGAGTGTGAAGCATGTTCAGTGTGTATGTGTGCATCAGCTCTGAGCAGGGAGATTGCTCAGGAATCTGCTTACAGACATTGTTTGTGTCTTCAGATACTCTTAGGCAGTTAACAATAAACTATATTAACCTCTCCTCGCGTCTCACCTTTTCTCTGTAAATGTAAGGCTGTCATAATTAATGTTGCAGTAGGCTACCTATGCACTAAGTAGTGATTTTATTGGGGCAGAATCACATCTTTTTGAGCAGCAACTATGGTCACTGTCCTCCCTCGAGAAGACAGGACCTTTATGTTTATGAAAAGCCTGTTTAACGTGCTACTGCCTGCTTTTCAACCAGCTCTATACTTGTGATGTCCGGTTCGTGAACGAATCATTCTTTTGAACCGGTTCTTTTTTAGTGAACTGACTGAACCGGTTCACCAAATGGGACTGAATCGTTTGAAGCAGCGCGCGTCACACTGATCCACATATTACTCATGTAACGTGCCTGAAATGAGCCAGTATCCCGCAGTATATGATAATATACTGTGATGCCTAATAATCATATCGGATTTTGCCAGCTCTTCTCATCAGCGCTCCAGTTACTCCAGCAGTACACTAACTGAACTGAGAACAGTCTCTGTCGCACATGCTGAGAGCTGACGAGCTGCTGAAACTGCGCATGCGTGTACCGAGGCCTTCATTCAGGGGGACGAAATTAATGTGTCTAAAGTATTTTGCTGAACAGCAGAAAGTACAACAGATTAACATATTGCAAATATGACAGACAAATACAATAATAATTGACATTATAATTTAGAGACATTAATATATACAGTCATATAATTGTGTATGTGAAATAAAATCTTGAATCTTGAATAATATTAATGTTTCTAAAGTATTTTGCTGAACAGCAGAAAGTATAACAAAACATATTGGAAATATGGAAATATTTAGAGACATTAATAACAGATTCATAACAGAGACATTAATATATACAGTTCTATACTGTATATAATTGTGTATGTGACAAATAAAATCTTGAATCTTGAAATCCTGAATCTTGTTATATATATGTTTATATATATATATGTTTCTAAAGTATTTTGCTGAACAGCAGAAAGTAGAACAAATAAAACACATTGTAAATGTTTTTATGACTTAATTACTGTCTTATGACTGTGTGAGGATAAAGCAGAAAGTAGAACAAATAAAACGTACTGGAGATATATTAATGGCTTCATTACCGCTTTATCACGCAACACTGATGCGGTGGCAGTAGTTCAGGAGTCACCAATACACTGACCTGAGAACAGTCTCGCACCCGGACACCGCCGCAGTGCCGAGTGCGCTGCTGATACACTGCGCATGCGTGAACCGAGGACTCGACCGAGGGGCCGAAATGTAAGTTTATTTAATAACGAATAAAACATACTGGAGATATGCATAGTACAGCAAGTTATACTAAACAGCATTTTTATTAAAACAAGCAAAAATACCGTTCAGTCAAGACATGTACTAAATAAATTTTACTATTGCGTACTGTGTATGCAGATTATATTTTACGTTTTTATGAGCTGGATCATGATTCCTGTATAAAGGTGAGTGGATTAAGACTAGTTTATTTACTTTATATGCTTTAGACATGTGAAATATCCGCGTTTACACATTGCCTGTATGCTTTAGTTGCAAAACTTTAATGTAGGGAACTTAACAAAGATTATTGTTATTATTATTATTATTATTATTATTATTTAATTGAATAAATGTAAATCAGCTATATGCCCTTACACATGGCTTTATCTGAATGTGCCTGAGTGTATTTTCATTCGCCGGGATGTTAGTATTATGTACGAATGACGTCATTACGTCATGACGCAAAGGAACTGCTGAATCATTTTTTTGAACCGGTTCATTGAATCGGACTCTCAGAAAGAACCGGTTCGCGGAAAAGAATCGGAGTCCGCATCACTACTCCATACTGAATACCCAGAGGGCACTCAGGCACTTGTGGATAACCCGTGTAATGCGGCACGCACTTATTTATTTATTTTTTTTATTAAATGCATAGAAAAACACAGTAATACATTCATCACTGTCATAACCATACATCAATACCAGGCCAAAGAAAAAAATAAGGTTTATAAAATAAGCATCATCTCTCCTTTCACAGTCATGACAGCCAAAAATAACATTTTTATAGGTAAATTCAAAATTTGGATTTACAAAACACTTGATAAAATCAAGAATGTCACACCAAAAATTCACTGTGTGAGAACAACTCCAAAATTAATGCATAGAGGTTTCAGGTTTTTCTAAACAAAATGAACAATTGGTGTTAATGTCATTCTTAATTCTTTTGAGAGAGCACTTATCTGGATAAAATCTATGAATCAATTTAAAAGTCATTTCTTTCACTTTGTTCATTATTAAGTATTTGTGAGGTAAAGTCCAAACTTTTCTCCAGGGAATATCACTTACAAAACCATTCCAGTAAGAGATTACATATGTCACAGAAACCAGCTTCTCTTGAAACAAAGTTCTGATTTTCTTATTTTTTGAATTAGAAGAAAGGCACTATCTACCTCTAACTTACACCGATCAGCCATAACATTATGACCACTGACAGGTGAAGTGAATAATATTGATTATCTCATTACAGTAGCACCTGTCAAGGGTTGAGATATATTAGGCAGCAAGTGAACAGTTGGTTCTCAAAGTTGATGTGTTGGAAACAGGAAAAATGGGCAAGCTTAAGGATTAGAGAGACTTTGACAACGGCTGAATTGTGACGGCTAGAGCATCTTTAAAACGGCAGGCCTTGTGGGGTGTTCCCGGTATGCCGTGGTTAGTACCTACCCAAAGTGGTCCAAGGAAGGACAACGGGGTCATGGGCGCCCAAGGCTCACTGATGCGCATGGGGAGTGAAGGCTCGTCCGTGTGGTTGGATCCCACAGAAGAGCTATTGTAGCACAAATTGCTGAAAAGTTAAAGCTGGCTATGACAGAAAGGTGTCAGAACACACAGTGCATCGCAGCTTGCTGTGTATGGGGCTGTATAGCCGCAGACCTGTCAGAGTGCCCATGCTGACCTCTGTCCACTGCCAAAAGTGCCTACAATGGACAGGTGACCATCAGAACTGGACCACGGAGCAATGGAAGAAGGTGGCCTCGTCCGATAAATCACATTTTCTTTTACATCATGTGGAAGGCCAGGCGCGTGTGCATCATTTACCTGGAGAAGAGATGGCACCAGCATGCACTATGGGAAGAACGCAAGCTGGCGGAGGCAGTGTGATGCTCTGGGCAATGATCTGCTGGAAAACTTTGGGTCCTGTCACCTCGAAACTTACAGGACTTAAAGGATCTGCTGTTAACATCTTCATGCCAGACACCACAGCACACCTTCAGGGATCTAGTGGAGTCCATGCCTCGACGGGTCAGGGCTGTTTTGGCAGCAAAAGGGGGACCAACACAATATTAGGCAGGTGCTCATAATGTTATGGCTGATCGGTGTATTTCCAGAGGTTTCAGGACAGCGTGACGTCATCAGGCAGGTTATTTGAGACTCTGCAGAGAGCATGCGCAGTTTGGGAAGAAAAGCCATCTGCTGCTGCGGGTCGCTGTCTACTATTCAGTCATGAAATGTTTGTTTCACTTAAATAAGCTCAAAGTCTTAATCACTTTACATCAATTCTATCATGCAAGACCAAAACTCTGCAGTGAAAACTTAGCTCTTTTTAACCTTAGTATTTCCACTGCTGTTGCCTCATAAAAATAAAAAAAAAACCTCATAATTATCCACGCTTTCATACTCAACTTTATTTACACAAAAAGGGCAAAAGTTAACAGTTTGAAGAACCAGTTGATTCAGGATTTAGAAAATCATTTACCTGTAAGATAATAAAGCTTAGAAAAAACAGCTGCCGGTATGACTGTTGTGTCCTTCACACATGGCTGATCCTGGGACTAAACGCGCCTTCTGCGCATGCGCGGTGACCTGTACAGGGGGCGTGTTCGCCACACCCCCAGAAACGCCCACTCCAGTTGCAGTACTGAAACTCCTAGCATTAGGGAAGTCCTGCGTTAATGCGCTAGTGTAGGATTTACGGAGCCATTTGGCCTTCTGACAAATCTTCCCAAGTACTTTCGGAAACGTAGGATTTCTTTAACTTTAAATTCAGGTAAGATTTCATTCTGTCCCCGCTACTATTTATAAACCTGTAAACCTGAAGCCTTCTTGGTTTTATCTTCAGAGGAACAAATGCAATACACATGACGCATACAGGTAATATAGCGGATAGCTCCGTTTACTCAGGCAGCATTACTGTGGATTCAATCATAGCAGCTGATTCACAAAAATCAAAAGATGATAGGCTTCCCTATGGCAGCAAGGAAGTTTAGCAGGTGTTACGAAAAATAATGTACGCTCTGAAATGTTGACGCGTTCAGCTTAAACGCGCATGCGCACACGCTGTACTCGGACACATTGAAGAGAGACCTGAGAGCTGAGAATGTGTTTAACTCAGCTGGAGATAAATCTCCGTGTGTAGCACAAAGAGCACTATATAGATAAGATAAAGTACTTTTTTATTGTCACTGTACAAGTACAATCAGATTTCGTTTGGAGCAAGCCAGTAGATGCCATGAAGAGTAAAGAGTAAGACAATAAAGTACAATGAGGTAGAAATAACAAAGTACAAAAGTGCATGCGCTAGAGAGAAAAGTGTTCACAGTTCACAGGAGGTTGTGGAAAGATATCAAAATAAATTATTATAGGTACACTGGTGTAAATGTAAGTGTATATAAGGTATTGCACAGGATGTTCTTTTTTTTCACATTTATTGCACTAAGAAAAGTTGAACTGAACTTGGGAACATAATGTTGGATATGACTTTGGAATTTCTTGAATTTCTTTAGACAGATTACGTTTAAAATGACAAAATAAAGATGAAGCTGCATGAAGTGTTGTGTTCATTTCTGTCCACTAGAGGCCCCTAGTGGTCAAATAATGTTTTACATGATAACACTGGGTGTGGAAAATGACATGGCTGGTTTTGTAAAAACTACAAAAGAAATAGTGTGCTTTAGCTGGACAGTGTTTCTTTGAAGGGCAGTGAATGGGACGAGCCTTCATTAGAGGAAAGCAACACGAGCATAATCGAAACTGGGCTTCACCGTTTTAACTTGAAGCAACACAGTGTAACAGTGAGATCTAAAGAGATCTGAAGTGTTACTGTGTTCAGTGTGTAACTATCTGTAATAAATAGAAGATTAAAACAATTGTTCCAGTGCTATTTTACATGTTGAAAACGAAATTTTATATTCGCCTTTTTGGCAAAATTCTCATATTTGATTACATTTGCACTGAGTTTTTTTTTTACGTGTAAGATTACACAAATCTCTTCTGTCACTAAAGTGTTAAAGTGTAGTTTATAAAATGTGCCAGTTTATTAATAGCTCTTTTGATGAATTACAGCAATACAGCACAACATTTGACTAATGTTGCTAAAAATTCAGAGATAAATGACTAAGATAAATCACTCAAAAAAGTGGCTAGAAGTCACAAATGATACTAATTTGCCTATTCTGTGAACCATCATGATCATTTGCACATCAAAACGCGTTACATGAAGAAGGAAGATTCTCTGAGTCTTATCAGAGTTTTACCAGAAAATACTCGAATCATTTCTTATAGAATGTAGAAGCCTTTGGTCATGGCATCACAATAACTATTTATGTATTTGCAAAGTAAAGTCCAATCAACTATTTACTATCATTTCTATCAGGAACACAGACAAAAAAGAAACAGTAGTAGTGAGTAGCTGGGAAACACACATGAAGGAAAATGGTTTTGGATGGAATAGCTCATTTATTGCTTGTAAATATAATTATGAAGAGAGTTTCAAAGAAAGAAGAAAGAAGTGCACAGGCAGGACAGACATGGTGGTTAGTCATTGGGAACATCAGCTTGTGAAAGCACAACTCAGTCAGGCTGTACACACTGGCAGTGAGTCATGTGAACCTGCTCTCTCAAATCATATAACCAGCAGTTGTGATATGAGCTGGAGAGCTGTACAAAGTGCAGGAGACGTGCTAATGGTTAACACATCTAGCAACAAAGTCAGTAAATTTGGCAACACTGAACTGCTTCAGAGAGCCAGTTGAAACGAACCGTGAGCTTTCATAGTCTTTCAGAACAGCAGGAGGAAGTTAACTGTCTATCAAAAAAGGGGTGGGTAGTATAAAGCAAGGCATGATTTGAGAAAGTGCATGTTATACTGTCTATTTAAATAAAATGACATTGAATTTCAGTTGATGTAGATATTGCTGTTTTTGCTGCACCTGATGAAGATTACACAGAATCCCATCTAATGCAAAATATTTATTTGAAAACATAATCAGAGGCTTTTGAACTTTTCAAAGTGGTTAATTACACTGATCACTTTTCATAAGCTGACCACTTGTATGGCTCTTCTCCAACATGTCCCCATTATAATATAAACTTGAATGGGCAACCTACTGTAGTTTAAAAGTGTAGCTAGCAGTCAAGTTACAAGTTCATTTAAGTCCATAACAGTGGTTCAATATAAACAACTCATCTGCACGGACTTGAAAGGCAAAGCTGATCTAACTGATCTTAATGCCTGAGTAGTGGAAATAAACCCTTAGTTGTAGTTGTAGAATATGGTAATAAAATAAATCGATGGTGGTTTAAGAGTGCCTTTAATGAATTTTTGATTTTCTGACCTAGACTTTCTGTTGGTCTATTAACACTCATTTTGCAAATAAAATGTTTAGCACAAAAAAAACCAAAAACACCCCCACACATCTGTTTATGACTTTTATGTTACAGGACTTTTACTCTTGGATGAGAAGGTTCATTCCTGCTTAACTCTGGTAAGCACAGTCTCCTTGTCAAATGATATATCAGTACCATTTTGTTAGTTGTTTTTGGTATGACAACACTAGACCAGTTAAAGTTGTTATTCATAATATTGTTTTGTTTCTCCTAAAAGGGGATTCTTAGCTTTCTGCTACCAGCTACACAGATGACACGTATTTTCATCTATGGCACTCTTAAAAAGGGCCAGCCCAACCACTACAGGATGCTGGACACCGCCAAAGGCAATGTCAAGTTCCTTGGCTGTGCTCGCACTGTTGACAAATACCCCCTGGTGATAGCAGGCAAGTACAATATCCCTTTCCTCCTCAACGTGCCGGGAGAGGGACAACGTGTCCAGGGGGAAATCTACAGTGTGGATGACCCAATGCTGAAGTTCCTTGATTGGTTCGAAGGCTGTCCAAAAATGTATCAGCGAACACAGGTCTTGCTTGAGATTGAGGAGTGGGTTGGAGAGGGAGAGGGAACACCTAAAGTGGGCAGTACTACTGAGGCCTTTGTGTACACTACCACCACTTACGAGCCTGAGTGGCTCCAGTATACTACCTTCGACAGCTATGATGCATATGGGGATCATGGTCTGCACTACAAGAGTCGAGAAGCCAGAGACTCTGACAATGTAATTTCCTGACTATCTTTGACAGGTTTCTCTGCAGCGATACACACAGCCATACACGCAGGTTTCACACAGTGACAGAATTCATTCCTTTTTGCATTGGAAAATAAGCGTTAATAAGAAATAATGATTTTGAATGCTAGTTTATTCTGCAAGTCAATCAGTTTATTCTTTTAGCTGCATTCCAGTTTCTTTAAACCAGGGATTATCTAATGGAGGACGAAGTGTCAAGTTTTCTCTGGGCCAAACCCATCCTCCAACACATTTCTATAGCCATGTTATAATTGTGTAGAATCTCTTAAAAAGTATTGTATAATGTCTTGCCTACTAAAATGTATAACTACACATAGGTGACACACTCTCGCATTGTAAACTTGTGTAGGGGAGCCTGTGCTGGTGACATCAGGACCACAGAGTGAAAACATTCACATTTAAATGTCTAAAACACTTTTAACATTAGATATTGTACTGAAAGATATGAGTGCTATTATGCCAAAGGTTGCGTAAATTTGCAGTGAGTGAGAATGTATGTGAAAAAGATTTAATACTAAAAAGTAGAATCCAATCTCTATCAGCACTTCATTTTTAATCAAGCTCCAACTCATTCTGCATTTAGTGCAAAACACGTCGAACAGCAGTGGCTTTTTTTCTTTAATAAATTGTATTTATAAGAGTAGTTTTGATGATGATTGCTTTTCATTCTTACTCAAGTAAATATGTAAAGACAAGGATTTACATTTTACAATCGGGTCTGTTTTTCCACCTTGAATAATGGTGTATACTGTAGCACAAATTGCTGAAAATGTTCATGCTGGCTATGACAGAAAGGTGTCAGAACACACAGTGCATCGCAGCTTGCTGCGCATGGGGCTGCATAACCATAGACCGGTCAGAGTGCCCATGCTGACTCCTGTCCACCACCAAAAGCACCTACAGTAGGCACATGAGCATCAGAACTGGGCCATGGAGCAATGGAAGAAGGAGGCCTGGTCTGATGAATCAAAGTTTCTTTTAAATCATGTGTATGGCTGGGTGTGCGTGCAACGCTTACCTGGGGAAGAGATGGCACCACGATGCATTATGGGAAGAAGGCAAAACTGGAAAGAGACCAGGTGATTTTTTTTTCCTTCTAATCTTCAACTGTCCAGTTTGGGTGAGTCTGTGCCCATGAAAGCCTCAGATTCCTGTTCTTGGCTGATAGGAGTGGAAACCAATCTGCTCTTCTGCTGTTCTTTAGCCCATCCACCTAAAAGTTGATCAACAAGGCGTTTCCACCCACAGACCTGTCACTCACAGGACGTTCTTTGTTTTTCGCACCATTCTGTGTAAACTCTAGAGACTGTTGTGCGTGAAATTCCCAGGAGATCAGCAGTTTATGAAATACTCAATCTAGCCTTTCTGATACCAATATCCATACCATGATCAATTAACTGAATTAACTGAAGCTCTTGACCTGTATCTGCATGATTTATTTTTTTTTTTGCATTGTCACATTATTGGCTGATTATGTAACTGTATGAATGTGCAGGTGTACAGGTGTTCCTAATAACGTGGATTGTGAGTGTATCACATAGAATGTGTACATTTTCATATGACTGTAATTGTTTGATGACTTTTGATGAAATAATCAAAAATACTGGTATCAACTGCTGTGAAACCACCTATGTTTGAATACCACATAGTCTACATGGCCAGAGACCCTACAGTATAAATAAAATTAAGTTTATGGATCAAAGTTTTTGGCTTATTAGAATGCTTTGTTTTCAAGCAACACAGATCCACCCAATGTATACATTACTGTATAAATTATAGTGCAGTGCACAATAAATTCAAACATATTATCTCATTAATATCATTTACTGTGGTAAGCAAATTTATGAATTTGCTAACTGAACTGAACTGAAACCATGACCTGAGACTACAGATCAAGACCAAATAGATGTAGACTATCAATGCTGACAGCAGGACCTTGACCTTTATAATCTAATTTACAGGTTGGAGATATGGCTATTTTGGGCATAAGATACTAAATATGTTCAAGTCAAGTGGCTTTATTGTCATTTCAACCATATACAGCTAGTTAATACACAGTGAAAACGAAACAAGGTTCCTCCAGGATCATGGTGGAATATCAAACAACACATCAGACAACACAGAACTACAAAAGACTACACATTACTACATAAAGTGCACGTGCAAGCGTGTGCAAACAGCACAAGACAGTACAATAACTACTAAAACAGGACGACAGGCACATTAAGAGACAGTGCCACGACAAATACATTCAAATGCAGGTGTTAGTGGTTGTAGTGATGAAGGAATCACACTGTTTATCCTTTTATAGTAACGTTTAATTGTGGAACCTCCATAACATCCTTATGTCATAGTAACTACTATGTAAGTTGCTACTAAGTAAAAAATAACATATTAGAATGAGCGCATTAATATGAACCTGTAAGTTGCTGCCAGAGAATATTAATCAATCTTCTGACCAATCAGATTCGAGAATTCACCAGAACTGTGGTGTAAAGGCTTACAATGTACAATGTGAAAGAAAAGTCTATGATATTGTTGAATAAATGCTAAAATTCAATAAAATCTTGTTCTTAATTTCACTGAATAATTGTGAAAAATAATCATTATTTCAATACTGAGCAAACTGTTGTGTTTATCATGTTAGCCACTGTCATGCAACTCAATGTGCAGGAAATGCTTAACAGGGAATGTGAGGCCACTACCTGGAATAGACCTGGAGCTTAGAATCACAAGGACATACTGAACTGTTTGAGAAAAGCTTGCTCATGTTGAAGGAAACATTGTGAGTATAACACAGTATTCCTAATCACTCACCATAACCACTGGTCAGGGTTACAGAGAATCCAGAGCCTATCTCAGGAACACTGGGTATATGGCGGGAATACCCTGGATGGGATGCCAGTTCATCGCATGGCACCATGCACACACACATTCACACACTTTCTCACCTAGGATCAATTTATCTTAGCCAATCCATCTACTCGCATGTTTTTTGGGAGGTGGAAGCTAACCAGAGAGAGCTGTGAGGCAGCTTTGCACCACCTTGCCACCCCTACTCCATGTTATGGTGAACATGTAATTTTGTGTTCCATTTTTGGGATGGATTTTACAGTTTGGGATAAGCAGAAGTGCACTAAATGGTCTATTACATTTAGATCAGTTGTGCATACTTACTGTAAAATAAAAACATGTGACCCTGATTCAAGTGTACCTTTACATTTAAACTAAACTACAATACCTCTTACTAGATGTTCAGATGACACGTTTTCATATATAGCACTCTTATAAAGGGCCAGCCCAACTAGCATTAGGATGCTGGACACAGCCAACAGGAAGCGTAATAATGGAGGTCTAATATATATTTTGTTTTTAATCCAATTAATGTTATTATTTTACATTAAATTTTGGTACTTTTTTCAATACATTATTGTTTTCAACATTGAAATTAGCACTGTTAACATGTTTTTAATGCAAAAGACTGGGTGAATGGCTGAGTGTATAAGAGTCGAATAAGGTAGTGTGTGAGGCTGAAGTGTTTAGGTTGGGTGTTGAATTGTTACATCTAAAAATTTTGTTAGAGAGTTCAGGAGTATCCTGAAGAGAGACTAACACTGAAATGCCTTCCATACCCCTGAGGTGAACTGGACTCCTCAGTCTGATACAATGTCCTCTCGTAGCCCATAATGTATGAATGCTTCACTGATGATCGCCTTGGTGGTTTCCATAACTGTGGGAAGCTTAGGCAAAAGGATTCAGTGTCAAGACAATCATTCAATAATGGTTAGTATTTCTGTGTTACATCTTAAAACTGAGAGATTGGTGATGAAATCAATGGCTATGAGAGACCATGGATGACGTGGGGAATGGATATTTGGCCCCCTCTAGCTAAATTTTATTGTAAATTAACAGTTCTCAATTCTCCATATCATAATTTTGTTTGGCAGAGGTAAACCTTCTTGAATAAAATGCACAAGGTTGTAACTTTGGATTGAGTCCCTGGCACTGTGAGAGCATGGCACCGATAACACTCTCAGAAGCATCTACCTCCATGACATTAGGTAATGTGGGATGTAGATGATGCAGCATGGGCATACTTGTGAAACATTCTTTCAGTTTTCTGAAGGTGTGGGCGGCTTCTTTAGTCCACCTGAGCACCTTGGGCTTCCATTTTAGAAGGAAATGTCAGGAGAGCAGCCACTGACTGAAGGTCTGGATGAAACATTTGTGGAAATTTGCGAAACCTAGGAATCTTTTTAGTTTCTTGGGCGGTGCAAGACTGTGGCCTTGATGTTACAGCTTCCACCTTGGACCTATCCATCCCCACTCCTTTTTCATCTAGGATATAGCCCAGGAACTAGACTGAGGATAATGGAATTTACACTTTTCTAACTTGACAAGAAGGTGGTTTTCTAGCATCTCTAGCATCAGAAGGGTTGAACATGCTGTTTCTCTAAGAGTGAGAACATCAAGATGTTGTCAGTGTAGGAGATCACAAATTGGGTCAGAACTCTGAGGACTTTGTTGACAAATCAGGGATCAGATAGTTACAGTGTGATTTTGTAGTGGGACAGTGCAAATGGTTACTTTTCCTTCTCCTAGTGGTGATCCATCCAGTGCCTGTATGATGCTCAATGATGCAAGTGATCCAAGATGGCGGTGCGGCAGTAGCACGCAGCGCCCACTCTGGATACAAAATGGTGCTATTTTTGTCTTTAGTCCGACTTTTAACGGCACATGGACATTGGAGCTACTGGTGTTCGTGTATACCACCACCAGACACTCCTAAGTTTCAGAAACAACACTACGGCTATTCTGCATGATGATCTGCTGGAGAAGCTACGCAATCTCGGCTTGCTGTGGGGACCAGGCCTCCAGCCCTCGGTGTCGCCTGATGCCGGTGGCCGGGGGAGGGGACGTCACAAGCAGTGCGCGAGAAAGCAGAAGCGCGGCAAGAGAGTGGGGATCCGTGCTAAGCTAAAAACAAACCTTAGCCGGCCGGCTCTCCCGTCAATCCTGCTGTCCAATATCTGCTCCCTGGACAATAAATTGGATTATATCCGACTCCAGCAAACTACGCGGTGTGAGTTTAGAGACTGTTGTGTCTTTGTTTTCACGGAGACGTGGCTTAGCGACAGAGATCTGGACGCCATTCAGCTAGACGGACTAGCCTCTTTTTGTGCCGACAGAAACACAGCTCTGTGCGGTAAGGCTCGTGGCGGTGGCTTGTGTGTTTACATCAACACGGAATGGTGCAAGAACTCGGTGCTAGTTTCTAGTTACTGCTCATTGCTGGTGGAGTTTGTGACTGTTAGATGCAGACCATTTTATTTACCACGGGAATTCACACTGTTCTCATAATTGGTGTATACATTCCCCCCAGCGCTAATGCTAAAGACGCACTCCGTGAACTGTATGGGGCTATTAGCGAACTTCAGAATTCACACCCTGACGGACTGTTTATTGTTGCCGGAGATTTCAACCATGCAAATCTCAAGTCAGTGCTCCCTAAATTCCATCAGCATGTGGACTTTGCAACGAGAGGGGAGAACACGCTGGATCTTGTTTACACAAACATCCCTGGCGCGTACCGGGCAGAGCCCCGCCCCACCTCGGCTACTCAGACCACATCTCTGTTATGCTAACCCCAGCATACAGACCGCTCATCAGATGCTCCAAACCGGTTCTGAAGCAGGTAAAAACCTGGCCAGCAGGAGCCATCTCTGCTCTCCAGGACTGTTTTGAACACACTGACTGGCACATGTTTAGGGAAGCGGCAACTGACAGTGACTTCACCAACTTGGAGGAATACGCGACATCAGTGACCAGCTATATCAGCAAGTGCATTGATGACATCACTGTCTCCAAGATCATCACCACATGCTCCAACCAGAAGCCGTGGATGATGTGCGCTACTGACGACCCAAGACTCCGCCATCAGAGCAGGCGACAAGGCGGTCCTAAGAACAGCGAGGGCCAAACTGTCCAGGGCCATCAGAGAGGCAAAGCGCACACACGCACAGGGAATCCACAGCCACTTCAAGGCCAGCGGAGACACGTGGCGCACATGGCAGGGCATCCAGGCCATCACCAACTACAGGATAACATCACCTGCCTGTGACGGTGATGCCTCCCTCCCAGATGTGCTGAACAACTTCTATGCTCGGTTTGAGGCGCAGAACGATGTGACGGCGAGGAAGTCCAGCCCTCCTCCCAATGACCAGGTGCTGTGTCTAACCACAGCCGATGTGAGGAAGACTCTACACAGAGTCAACCTGTGGAAGGCTGCTGGACCAGACAACATTCCTGGCAGGGTGCTCAGAGGGTGTGCAGACCAGCTGGTGGATGTTTTCACGGACATCTTCAACACCTCCCTGAACATCACCGTCGTTCTGACGTGCTTCAAGTCCACCACCATCACCCCCTTGCCAAAGAAGTCTTCAGTGTCCTGCCTCAATGACTACCGTCCCGTTGCACTTAGACCCATCATCATGAAGTGCTTCGAGAGGCTTGTCATGAGGCACATCAAGACCCTGCTGCCCCCCTCACTGGACCCCCTACAATTCGCTTACCTTCCCAACCGCTCAACAGATGACGCCATCACCACTACCCTCCATCTGGCCCTCACCCACCTGGACAATAAAGACACATATGTTCGAATGCTGTTCATAGACTTCAGTTCAGCATTCAACACAATCATTCCTCAGCACCTGATTGGAAAGCTGAACCTGCTGGGCCTGAAAACCTCCCTCTGCAACTGGATCTTGGATTTCCTGACTGGGAGACCTCAGTCAGCCTGGATCGGGAACAGCATCTCCAACACCACCACACTGAGCACTGGGGCCCCACAGGGCTATGTGCTCAGTCCATTGCTGTTCACTCTACTGACTCACGACTGTGTAGCAATGCACAGCTCGAATCACATCATCAAGTTCGCCGATGACACGACCGTGGTGGGTCTCATCAGCAAGAACGACGAGTCAGCATACAGAGAGGAGGTGCAGCGGCTAACGGACTGGTGCAGAGCCAACAACCTGTCTCTAAATGTGGACAAAACTAAAGAGATGGTTGTTGACTTCAGAAGAGCACAGAATGACCACTCTCCGCTGAACATCGGCGGCTCCTCCGTGGAGATCGTCAAGTGCACCAAATTTCTTGGTGTTCACCAGGCGGAGACCTCACCTGGTCGCTCAACACCAGTTCTATAACTAAGAAAGCCCAGCAGCACCTGTACTTTCTGACAAGACTGAGGAAAGCACATCTCCCACCCCCCATCCTCACCATGTTCTACAGAGGGACTATTGAGAGCATCCTGTGCAGCTGCATCACTGCCTGGTTTGGGAATTGCACCATCTCGGAACACAAGACCCTTCAGCGGATAGTGAGGACAGCTGAGAAGATCATCGGGGTCTCTCTTCCCTCCATCACAGACATTTAAACATCACGCTGCATCCGCAAAGCCACCAGCATTGTGGATGACCCCACAAACCCCTCTCACACACTGCCGTCTGGTAAACGGTACCAAAGCATTCGGGCCCTCACGACCAGACTGTGCAATAGCTTCTTCCCCCAAGCTGTCAGACTCCTAAACACTCAAAAACTGGACTGAAAGAACACACACACATACATATATACACACACAACTGAGCATCCTCCATCCTCTTTGCAATTTTTTTTTTGCAAGTTTTTGCACATTACATTATGCTGCTACAATATTTATTATACTGTACATAGGCTGCTACTCTTATGTTTACACTATTTCAGCTACTTATTGTACTCTTGTACTCTTTGCACTATTCTCACTGGACTCACTTTCAAATAGAACTGTGTACTGGTCGGCGCTGCACTGGGTCTTACTGCACCGATTGTCTATCCCAGTAGTCTTTGTACTGTCTTGTGCTGTCTGCACACGTTTGCACTTGTGCACTTTATGTATAAATTTATGTAGTCCCTTGTAGTTCTGTGTTGTTCTGTGCTTGTCTTATGTAGCACCTTGGTCCTGGAGAAACGTTTCGTTTCACTATGTACTAACTGGCTGTATATGGTTGCTCTCTCAGTGAGGTTATATCATCACACAGGTTTTCATACCATTGCTTTGCTGATGACACTCGACTCATCCTCACTTTTCCTCCCTCAGACACATATGTTTCTCCACTGATCTCAGCATGTCTGCCAGACATCTTGTCATGGATGGCAGCTCATCAGCTGAAACTAAATCCCAGCAAGAACAAGCTACTGCACATCTCTGGAGTTGCATTCCCATGTTGAGATCTCATGATCTCCCTGGAAAACTCAGATCTCACCATCTGGCACTGCACGCAACCTGGGGGTAATCCTGGACAACCAACCATCTCACCTCACATCACTTACCTGACTTGGTCATGCAGGTTTCTCCTTTACAACATTAGGAGGATCCAACCATTTATATCCACAGAGGCACTCAAGTGCTTCTTCAATCCCTCGTCATTTCAAGACTGGACTACTGCATTTCACTTCGGGCAAGTCTGCCCCTGTGCGCAATCTGATCTCTGCAACTGGTCCAGAATGCAGTTTTCAACCTCCCTAATGCTCTCACTTCACCCCACTGCAATGTTCCCTCCACTGGCTTCCTGGCTACTATGTTTGCCTACAAAGCCAAAAACGAACCAGCGCCCGCCTTAAGGCACTTATCACTCCCTGCTCTATACCACACTCCCCTTGACCCTCTAGCACGGCTCAACTGGACCCACCATCTCTCAAAGTATTTAAGTTGCTAATAACAGTTGCTAATGACTGGTGACATTAAAGGTCTGTTATATGAGCCTATGTGTAATATACTGAATTTAGATTGTCTTTCCTATATGCAATGTTTTTTTTGCAGTGATTTTTTTTCCACTATGGTCTGGAAAAACACTGAAGAAAAAGAAGGAATTTTTCACCCATTAATTATAACAAATCTATTTATTTATTCATTTTTTTTATTTCATATATTATATAATTATAATTAGATAACTTTATTCAACTTCTTAACCAGATGTCCTGTGGAACTTTCTGGCAAGCTTTCTATCTTCTATCTAATATGACTGAGTAACCAAGCTAACTATGTATCAAAACAATGTCTTTCCTAAATCAAGAAGATCCACACAGTCACCAAGGATCGAACCAGGGACACTGGAGCTGTGAGGCAGCAACTCTATCCACTGTTGTCATCCTAAAGTATTACTGACAAAATGGATTTTTTTCAAATATACATACCAGTTTTATTCAGATTTTAGCCATTTTGTTATTGTTAGTGTTGTATTAGGTTTAGTTAATGGATAAATGCCTGTGTACATTTTAATTGTTTCCTGCATTAAATTGAACATTACAAAGACAGAAAAATGACTCTTTTTTTTCTATTGTGGAAGAAACAGGATTTCATCCTGAATCGCCATGTAATCATTATTAAGAATAAATTAACGACACAGGTTCATTAATGGTTTGGATCTGTGGGTGGGGCTAAAATGCTGGTTGCGCGTCATTGGTCAAAGGTCCGTGTACCTTCACAAGCTCATTTTTCTCCAACCCCGCTAGTCAAAATATGAGTCCAGCACCGTTGAACTTCCAGGGCTGCTAGGGCTTGTTATGGAAGTGACAACAGAAAAATTAAATTAATAATAAAAGATTTGTCTGGTGATTTAAGATGTGTGGACTTGTGTAGGCTAATTATTTATAGGCTAACAAAAAGACTGATAATGTGGACGGGGTGAGGAACAGAGGTGGCAACTGCTACATCACTTGATATAAGCAGCAGAATCCAAACCCTTAATGAACCCAAATAGTACAAAGAAAAATATCATTCAATAAAGTTAATTTGAAAAAGAATCAATTTACAATTGACAATATTACTCAAAAAAGAAGTCATGTCGTCTTCACTGGATTTTAAACAAAGCCTCCATAGGTCTTTCTGGAGTATAGTTTTTATGGTGCCTTTGTAGTGCACCTTTAAAGCTCATGATCACTATCTTCTGCTATTTTATGGAACAGAGCTTTAACAAAGTAGAAAAAACTGGAAAAGGTCTTATTTTATGAAGCTAGTTAACAGTATTTGGATTTGGAATGATAACTGAATTTTCATTTTTAGGTGAACTATCTCTTTAACTTTTTTGAGCACAGACCTGACAAGGACATATCAAAATACATGTTTGCAGACATCTGGGGGTTTATTGTTCAAAAAAAAAGAGAATTAAAAGAATTAAGAAAAAATAAAAATTAAATCTAGATAAAGAGCTACATTTACAAATAATATTTTTATTTTCATAAATGTCTTTCCTAACCACAACCTAAAAACACACCTGAGTCAAATCCACATGTTTTACCATGTCCTGGTTTAGGTCTGAGCATGATAACTCTACCACTTTGAGTTTTATGAATCATTTTCTTAGACAAGTGAATTTACTGAAAGGCTACCAGGAAAGCCAGGTAACTAAGTTCATTACATCCATTCACTGTATTCACACATTCATTCTTAATTTCATCCCTAATAGGCTGAAAACGGCTCCATTAATGTTTCTTGTCTCGTCACCTTGACAGTAAGACATTACACTACATGAATCACGTAAATGTCTGCATCCCTGGATATTACAGTCGGTTGTTTAACATTTCTATCGTAAAACATTTGTCAAATATTAAACTTGAGCTACTTAGCTTATACTTACCGTTACAAGTGAAGCGTCGCGCGCGGATTTTATCAAGATTAAAGCCCCGCCTTCTCTCACCTGATTGGCCATCTCAAATATTTGGACTGCTTTCATCTGATTGGCCATCTCAAATATTCTGACTGCTTTCACCTGATTGGCCATCTCATATATTCTGACTGCTCTCTCATCTGATTGGCCATCTCATATATTCTGACTGCTTTCACCTGATTGGCCATCTCAAATATTCGGACTGCTTTCATCTGATTGGCCATCTCAAATATTCTGACTGCTTTCACCTGATTGGCCATCTCATATATTCTGACTGCTCTCTCATCTGATTGGCCATCTCATATATTCTGACTGCTTTCACCTGATTGGCCATCTCATATATTCTGACTGCTTTCACCTGATTGGCCATCTCATATATTCTGACTGCTCTCTCATCTGATTGGCCATCTCATATATTCTGACTGCTCTCTCATCTGATTGGCCATCTCATATATTCTGACTGCTCTCTCATCTGATTGGCCATCTCATATATTCTGACTGCTTTCACCTGATTGGCCATCTCATATACTCTGACTGCTCTCTCATCTGATTGGCCATCTCAAATATTCTGACTGCTTTCACCTGATTGGCCATCTCAAATATTCTGACTGCTTTCACCTGATTGGCCATCTCATATATTCTGACTGCTTTCACCTGATTGGCCATCTCAAATATTCTGACTGCTCTCTCATCTGATTGGCCATCTCATATATTCTGATTGATGAGCTCTACTAGACCGCCGAGGCAGACCACCCTAATAATGTAACTTTTTCAACTTTTTGTCATCCTAACAGCATACATAGTGGTGGATAATGGAGTGCAGCAGTGTAAATGACCGTAAAATGGTCGTGTCACTTTAGATTTGTTCTGAGCATGTTACCTGCTTTACGCAGTGGGGGCGGGGGGTAACGCAAAGTAGTCAGATCAGCAGAGAGAAGAGCGAAGATTCATATTCCTCCACAGTGCATGAAGATAAAATTGAGTTTTATGGTGAACGGTGTCTTGATTCTGCTCAGTTTAAACCTAGTACCCTTTGGTAAAGCGGAGCGAGGTATGTGAAGTTGACGTATGTTACGTTTTGTAGTTAATTTCAAAATCATATGAGCTTGTTTGTATGTATATGCTAATCATGAGCTCTGCTTGTTAATTAGTTGTTTCAAACTGTCTTTATTCATATCATCGCTTATTTTTCATCTGTTTCTCTGTAAATGTGAACTTTATTTATCGTATTTTTCTGTATACGAGTTGTATTTATTGGGTTTGTTGTTTCTTTGTGTAGTTTGACGGTGCTACGCAAACTAAAGCCTAATAGCGCTCTTCACGAGCGAAATAAAGGAAGAAAACTCTCTGTGTCCGTTTATGGATGCCAAAGGGCAGCTACAAGCAGAGCAAAAATACCATTTTTTTAAAAATCAAATCCCGTTTTTTCTGCAATAGTGGAAAAAAAAAATCCGGATCGTTTTTCCATTTTTTGTAAGTTTCAATTCAATGCATTAAACAAACTGTTAAAATGTAAATGGACCTTTTCTGCTGCGCCACTTGGCATGTTAATACTGCAAGGCAAATAAAACTACTTAATCATTTGCAGCGCCTTCCTTTTTATATCGATCAATTAGCTCAAAGTCCCGCCTTCCTGTTTTCTATTGGCTCACAAGACCGAGGCGCGTTGAAACACAAGTCAAAGTTCAAGTGCATAAAGTTGGCGCGAAGGCCTGTTTGGAAAGCTGCTGGTTATCATGTTGCCATCTCAGTGTTAATTGAAGGAAGTTGTACAAAGAGTGAATGCTTTTTTTTTTTATATATATAGGAGTGGTAGGTGCAAAGTGGTGGCTGAAGAACACATTGAGCATCTTTTATCAAGCATGTAAACAAGGAATTAGGTATTCATGAAAATCCTGTAAATTCAGAAAAAAATGTTCCTAACCTACTCGTGTTACTGGGTATGTGTAAATTTACGCATGAGAAGACTAATTAATGTAAACTTCGACTTGGTCGACTTCAAATCATACAATTTGCATGGACTAAGAATACCACTGAGAAAATTTTGTGAAACCCAGTTGTTTAGCTATATTACTGTCAGTAATATAACAAAAGTAATACCGGCGTATATACAGACGATGGGCTGGTCTTTCTGCTCAGGTCACGCTTATGAGGGAAGGGATGTTTATAGACCGTTATTATTTTTTTGGAGGATGAAATTTCACTTATAAATTGGTTTTGTTTGCCACTGGCGTCTTCTTTTAACGCTGTACTAACCAGTTGTGCACGTGCCTACTTTAATCATGTGCTTGCTGAATCACACTTATTCACTTTTCATGGGAACATGGGAAGAACATGCACAGAAACACCTCACAGACAGTAACCTGAGGTCAGGATTGAGTCAGGGACCCTGGAGCTGTGAGGCAGCAACACTACCTGCTGTTGACATGCTGCCGTGATAATTTTCACTGATGTTTAACGTATGTTTAAAGACCGGTATGATATTTTTTTCTTTTTTTTTTTGAGGATTAAATCTCGTTTATAAATCAGTTCTGTTTGCCACAACATGTTTTAATGCTGTGCTGATCAGTTGTGCATGTGACTCGTTGACTCACATTACATACATACTGTATCTTAAGTTCAAGTCACATATTCATACCCTGATCTTAACTACATCTCAAGTAGCATATTCCAGGAATATAGGTCACTCTGCACTTCCCATGTAAAATTTACTCCCAGGCCACAGAAATAATGTGAATAGAAAGATCTATTACCTGTAAATTAGTCATTTGGAATCTGTAGTAATGGTTGGCCGCTGTGGGGGTGGAGATTATAAGCAGGCGACGTTTCTCATAGAACTGGTCCAGCAGTTGAGCAGCAGATCGCACTCCAACATTAATGTTCATGGCTGTATTTAATAACGAGCAACGAGTCTTTGTTGCCATTGTCCTGTTGCTTGTCAATATGTAATAATACTATCTTCTATTAATATGTAATGCAATACGTGATAAGACAATAAGATAAGATAATGAAAAGACCAAGAAGAGATGGCATCGATCAGAATGCCTTTCATTAAAAATTCATAGGATATCAGCCTTTTTAATATTTGTTAATGGAGTCTCTGGTACTCTAGTAAGAATCTTTCTGGTAGGTGTCTTACGAATGCTCAGCAACACATGTTCTAACAAGGAAGTTGTCTACACCTTGTAGCTCAAACACTTGTGTAACAGCTTCTAGTTCAAAGAGGGCCACTTATCTTAGTTTCCTGAACGCTTTCAGTAGAGTAGATAATGCAGTCCAGGAGATTTTGAAGATTTTGTAGATGTGGCGGACTATATTGGACCACAAAACAAAATTATTTGGGTGGAATTTTGATGTCTGAACATGTCAGCTCTTAAACCCCAATTCATGGGTTTGTGAGGTAAATAGTTTTTTTAATTATTAAATTCATTATTACCTTAGATTATAAAATATCATCATCTTAATAATTTGTGTAAACGTGCTTCTGCTCTATCACTTTAAAGTAACTGCAGTATGTATTCTGCATCTATATCTGTATTTTTTTCAGTCCACGGTTTTGAAAAGGCAGTTTCGGAAAAATTGTTGGTAACCTCCATGGTTAGTTGCAGTTTTGTATAAATTTTTTTTTTAAAGCCCTTTTTTCAAAGCATAAAATGAGCTGATTCTCATGTCTCTATGTCTGTGAAAATACATTTGAGGAAACTAATTGTGATGTAGTTAATGTATACAGTGTATTACATATAAAATTGTTATTTAAACAAATAGCTTAATAGTAATAAAACAAATATTTATCAAAATGTACAGTGTATATATAAAAAAGCATCTGGATCCCTGCAGTTAGCCAAGACAGTTGGAAAAAGTGGAAAAAAAAAAAAAAAAAGATTTTAATTAGCTACTGATGTTCCCATATATTCCTATCTGGTGCCTACAGCTTGCTAAAACATTTTAGCCCACAGACATAAATTCATTCACTTCCCTAAAATATCTTTTTTTTTTTTTCTTTCTTTTTCTTTTTTATACTCACACATAATAATAGGTGAATTTATGGTTGAACCCAGGAGATGGTCATATTACCGAGTTTTGTTAAGCAATAACTGGACATTGCAACATTCCCAGCACACACTTCTATCACGTACGTATACATCTTTTTGTTGTTGTTGTTGTTGTTCTTGATTTGTGGTCTTTTTTTTTTAATTGAAAATTTCTGAGTTACAAAAACAATATCACAGCACAAAAGAGAACAAAAGAAAACTACATATAAGAATATTTTAAAATTTACAGAAAACTAATGATAATTAACAACAACCAAATAAATAAATAAGGCTTGAGTATTTAAGGCATTTTAAAAACAACAGTAAAGTGATTAGGTTATAGCTTGGAACATATCATCTTAATGTTTTTAAATAAATAAGTAAACAAATAAATAAAGCTTGAGCATTTAAGGTATTTTAACAACAACAATATAGAGTTTAGCTTACAGCTTGGAACATATCATCTTAATGTTTAATAATAAACAAACACAAATAAATAAAGAGAACAAAAGAAAACTACATACATAAATATTAAAAAATTTACAGAAAAACTAATGATAATTGACAAACAAATAAATAAGGCTAGAGTATTTAAGGCATTTTAACAAGAACACTAAAGAGGTTAGGTTACAGTTTGGAACATATCATCTTAATGTTTTAATAATAAGCTCTTTTTTTATTACACACCATTGTCAAAGAGCAAATAAGAAAGTAAACTTCCAAAAGAAAATCAGCTTTTAAAAGAAAAGTTTGATGATTTAGGGGTAATTCTTTCCATTTGGCATACGCATCCATCTACACGATTTTGCAGGGGGCTTAGTACGTGCACATTCATATGCCCGGACATGTAGTATGTATGTTCACCTAGTACAGCATTACTAGTTAACTCGCGTATAGCTCTGTTACAATGAAAAGACCAAGAAATGATGGAATCTATCAGGATGCTTGTCACCAAAAATTCATAGGAGCTCAGGCTTTTTGATAATCGTTAATGGAGTCTCTGGTACTCAAGTAAGACTCATTCTGGTGTCAGTGCAAAGCTGAGAAAGGAAGTTATCTATACTTTTTTTTAACCACAAACCGTTCGCATAGCAACAAAACACATAGCAACTTTCTGTCAAAACCACACAGCTTCTACATAAAAAAAAAACCTAACAGCTTCTACCTAAAAAAAAAAACACCTAACAGCTTCTACCTAAAAAACAAACAAACAAAAAAAAAAAACTAAATAAACTTATATTTAGCCTCTAAACAGCATTAGTAACAGAGAATGGTAAACCTTTACTAATACTACATTAAGCTAGTGGAGAAAATCAAGCTGATAAACATAAAGAAAAAAATAGAAGGGGTAAAAAAAAAAAAAATAGAAAGGTAAAATATAAGAATATATAAAATAAGAAGAGAAACATGAGAGGGATTTGTCCAAAATAGCATCGCTATTTCCATCTTTGATGAAATGAATATGTGACAGAAAAACTTTTTTTTTTTTGCAGTTAAGTAAATAGCATATAGCATGTAAAATAACATTGCATTGTAATCATAATATAATAAAATCTCTGTAGTAGATTTGAATTTAATACACGATTTTCTGTTTTATGGTTTCTTCACTAAATTGGGTGAATGTTTTTTTTTTTTTTGTAGGTATAAAGTGCCTTAGAGAGAAGACTCATGACACACAGACACAGTGCCAGAACTTCAGTAAGAAGCATACAGTACAGATTTTATACAGTAGTCACACTTTAACTGATATATTAATTCAAACAAGAATTAAAATTATTATAAACAATTTTAATGACGCCTTGAGGTCATGATGGCATATGTGCAATGTATGTGCAGGATGTAGGCTATTTTTTTATCACAATTATAATTCTCTATTTCGATTTGTTAAATTAATAAAATAATGCCAAGGTTTGAAGGTTAAACCAGCTGAGCACTCATCTGCTCTACTTTTGGTTTTGCTCTAAAATTTGGTCCTCTTCATAAGCAATATCTCCACATAACCAGATTTAGATGCTGTTTCCTTTCCATAGATTTTTGAGTATATTTACAATTCCCAAAGCATGAATTTCAGCATGATATATTGTGGTTACATCAAACTGTCTGACAGTGGCACTGGCATTAATGATGCTCTTTGCTTAAGACAATATCACGCATGATTAATGCACTGCAGTTCAAGCTCAAAACTGTGCATAACCGAAATGCCCCTTTGTTTTACTCAAACTCCACGCTGTATGCATATCTCTGGCACAACTTCTGAATAACAATTATATTTAAGCAATATCGCACGAGCAAGAGTGTGGTTATACTGAATATTGGCATGGCTGCAGGCAAGAGGCCACAGGGTAGTCCACTCTGCTAGTGGAAATAGATACTGAAGATGCCACACTCACTTTATACCATGTTGGCTAGCTAGTTTACAGTGATTTCTCAAAACTTACTTCCAATTGGCTAATCCAATCCAATAATCCAATGTTTATCACAGCAGCTGGTATCCAGTACAATGTGATTAAACAAAGGAATGCTTTCATTAGAAAAACTTTTATCTTATATTAAATGTCATCTTAGTCATTTTTGCAATTACTTTAAAGCAGCTGGTCCTAAGATAATTTATCGTGTATGTTCGTAGTTATTTACCTCCAATTTCATACAGGTGCACCTAGCAGAGTAACCACATCATGTAGTTCATCACATTAACTATGGATTAACTGTGACAACCAAAATAGGCTTAAGTGTATAAATTTGTTTAATTTTGAACATTATATTTACTATTTTTCTATTTTTATACATTATAATCTATTTTTTGGGGAAGTGCTTGTGGTATTTTTCTTTAATACAAATGCCACTTGGTTTGACATGTTTTCTAATGCAATGAAATTCATAATTTGTAAGCGAGGCTAAATTGTCCAAATATTTTTTGGAGCCACTGTATATCGGATATCAGCTCCTGTAACAAATGGCAAAGATTGAAATTGGATTTTTGGAACTGGAAATGTTATATATATATATATATATATATATATACAAACCCCAATTCCAATGAAGTTGGGACGTTGTGTAAAACGTAAATAAAAACAGAATACAATGACCTGCAAATCCTTGTTGACCCATATTCAATTGAAAACACCACAAAGACAAGATATGCAATGTTCAAACTGATAAACTTTATTGTCTCTTGCAAATATTCACTCATTTTGAATTTGATACCTGCAACACATTCCGAAAGAGCTGGGACAGGGGTATTTTCACCACTGTGTTACATTACCTTTCCTTTTAACAACACTCAATAAGTCTTTGGAATCTGAGGGCACTAATTTTTGAAGTTTTGTGGGTGGAATTCTTTCCCATTCTTGCTTGATGTATGACTTCAGTTGCTCAACAGTCTGGGGTCTGCGTTGTTGTATTTTGCACTTCATAATGCACCACACATTTTCAATGGGAGACAGGTCTGGACTGCAGGCAGGCCAGTCTAGTACCTGCACTCTTTTACTACGAAACCAAACTGTTGTAACATGTGCAGAATGTGGCTTGGCATTGTCTTGCTGAAATAAGCAGGGACGTCCCTGAAAAAGACGTCACTTGGATGGCAGCATATTTTGCTCGAAAACCTGTATGTACCTTTCAGCATCAATGGTGCCTTCACAGATGTGCAAGTTACCCATACCATGGGCACTAACACACACCCCTACCATCACAGATGCTGGCTTTTGAACTTTGCGCTGATAGCAATCTGGACAGTCCTTTTCCTCTTTAGCCCGGAGGACGCGACGTCCATGATTTCCAAAAACTATTTGAAATGTGGACTCGTCAAACCACAGCACACTTTTCCACTTTGCATCGGTCCATCTCAGATGAACTCGGGCCCAGAGAAGCCAGCGGCATTTCTGGGTGTTGTTGATGTATGGCTTGCACTTTGCATGGTACAGTTTTAACTTGCACTTGTAGATGTTGTGATGAACTGTGTTAACTGACAATGGTTTTCCAAAGTGTTCCTGAGCCCAGGTGGTAATATCCTTTACAGAATGATGTCTATTTTTAATGCAGCGCCGCCTGTGGGATCGAAGGTCACGGCCGTTCAGTGTTGGTTTTCGGCCTTGCCGCTTACGTGCAGAGATTTCTCCGGATTCTCTGAATCTTCTGATATTGTGGACTGTAGATGAGGGAATACCTAAATTGCTTGCAATTGTCATTGAGGAACGTTGTTCCTAAACTGTTGGACTATTTGCTCACGCAGTTGTTCACAAAGTGGTGAACTGCGCCCCATCCTTGCTTGTGAATGACTGAGCCGTTCGGGGATCCTCCTTTTATACCCAATCATGACGCTCACCTGTTTCCAATTAACTTGTTCACCTGTGGAATGTTCCAAACAGGTGTTTTTGGAGCATTCCCCAACGTTCCTAGTCTTTTGTTGCCCCTGTCCCAGCTCTTTTGGAACGTGTTGCAGGCATCAAATTCAAAATGAGTGAATATTTGCAAGAGACAATAAAGTTTATCAGTTTGAACATTGCATATCTTGTCTTTGTGGTGTTTTCAATTGAATATGGGTCAACAAGGATTTGCAGGTCATAGTATTCTGTTTTTATTTACGTTTTACACAACATCCCAACTTCACTGGAATTGGGGTTTGTGTATATATGGAATGAGACCTGACTGTTTTTTCTTTTGTTAGGATTGATTATTTTAGATTTGTTTTTATTATATTTATTATACTTACAATGTGAGTCATTTTTATGTGAAAGAGTTTAACTGCGAAGTGCTATAGTTAAAAAAAAACCAATATTTTAAAGCACAAAAAAGTAGTTTTTAAAGAAAACAATATTGGATGGATATTGGTATAAGATTTCAGTATCAGTATATCTGACAAGAAAATTGTGCCATCTGTGGTTTAGTTATATTAACAGATTTTTATATAAATCTTTTGGAAGTTATTTGTTAAGTATCAAGACAGCATGGCTTGATATCAGATCTACCAATCATAAAAGTATGAGTATGAAGTATAAGAGCATGCAAAGTACTGAATAAGTCTAAAACGTGTTTGGTTATTTTATTTTATTTTATTTTATTTTATTAGAATTTTAGAGAAGTTACAGTCAAGTTGCAAACAACAACTAAGTGCATTATACCAGCAAAGTAAGAGAAGGTTCAGTGTTTCAGAACACATATAACCCATGTCTAATCAAACTTAAATGTTCTAAAATAATTTATTCCTAACATGCTAGCTATAGTTATAAAGCTATAAAATATCACCTATGATAACATTTTGGCAGGAAAATAACACCAAAATCTTCATTTCAAAAGTTGTGCACTGTATACTGTAACTGTATATAATATGTATGCAAAATTGCTGTAAATTTTAGAGTAATTTACTGGCAATTTGAGTTTCTAGTAAAGTGCTGTAAAATTTACAGTTAACAACTATAAAACATATTTACAATAACATACTGTACTATCAACATACTGCGCTTTGTGTTATTTTAAACTATGTATGATATTTCTGTACTTTACGGTAAATATGTTTAACAGCTATATACTCTAAATTTTACAATACTGTAAATTAGAGTATATAGCTGCCAGTAAATTACTGTAAAATCTACAGTAATTTTTTTACAGTGTTTAATACAAAAGAAAATTTGTTATTCCCTAGAATGTATTGAAAAATTATCATAATTGCAATATTTCATTGTATTTCAAGCAAGTATTAAGTATTGTAAGTATTTTAAAGACAAAGCAGAAGAGTAGAGATTGTTGATTCATATTTACTAAATTACTAAAAAATACTTTCTAGTCAAAATATTTAGTAATTATTTTCAAATGGATCTTTTTCAGGGTTTTGCTGGTAACATGGCTAAGCTCATTTGGAATCCAAGAAATATTCGCCTTGCCACAGCCTTGATGATGTTTACATATCTTTGCATAGTAATGACTTATTTTAAGTACAGTAATTTTTTCAGTCTAAAAGCAAGCCGTCCAAACCCAAGAGCTGCAATACAGAAGCCTTCCACATTTTCTGGCTCAGTTTGTCCAGCATCTATATCAGCCAACAGCATAACACCTATTAGAGGGACCAGATATCTAATGGTGTCTGCTTTCATAACTGATGAGCCAAACGGGCAGGTAAACATTATTACCATAATGAACCGGACCCATTCAGAGCTATTTACCTGTATATTTTGTTGTTACCAGCATGGGCTCAGTATATCTCCTGTCATACTGGACAAACACATTGATCACTTTGGATTCCCTTTTGTGACCACAGATGCATTCTGTAACATAGACCCAACATGCAATGCCACACACATGACCATTTCAAGACCAGAGAACCTTCTAGAGATTCAGAGTCACCTGTATTTGCCTATACACAAGCTCCTGACGCGCAGGAGAGACTTTGATGTGGACTTCACGCTATGCATTTCTTGCTTGTTTGGAGGTTATAATAATGTCCTTCAGTTTGTGCAGACTATAGAGACATACAAGCTTCTCGGTGTGGAGCACGTGGTTATCTACAACACCAGCTGTGGCCCGGACCTTGATAAGGTCTTGCGCAGCTATGAGGAAGATGGCATCCTGGAAATCATTCCCTGGCCAATCCATCACTTCCTAGAGCCATCCAAAGGCTGGAGCTATGAGTTGCACTCAGGGGAAGTGCACTACTATGGGCAGCAGGCCACGATAAATGACTGCATCCACAGAAACAGACAGAGGTCCAAATATGTGATTCTGACTGACGCAGATGAAATCATCATGCCATATCAACACTCATCCCTGCACCAACTAATGACAGAGCTTCAGCAAAATAACCCTAATGTGGTGGCCTTCATCTTTTGGGCCCATGTCTTCTCCAGGGAAGTTAACATTGGCAGCGAGAGATTTAACTTTCGCCAGTGGAGGCATGTACCTGGTGTCAACATCCTAAGACATATCTCCAGAGAGCCCTTAAAGTGGTGGGCCAACAACAATAGCAAGATGATTGTTGACCCGAGGAAGGTGATGCAGGCATCTGTGCACACTGTCTTTAAAATCAGTGGAAAGTCCATCTGGGTGCCCAGTGATTTGGCTATTGTCATGCACACTGCTAAACCGCAGCGTCCTGATTTAGGCACTGAGAAACTGATCATGGACAATCAGATTTGGGAGTATGCAGAAAGGTTGATACCAAATGTAAATAAAGTGCTGCACAAATCTGGGATTTTGAAGTGAAAAAAGAGCCAATCATGCAAAAAAAAAAAAAAACCTGTCTAATCATTTAAATCATTGTACCTGCTTTTTTATTAGTCAATAAAAAGTAAAGAAAAAAAACCTTAGAACTCTGTACCTGTTTCCTGTTATTGATCATGTGCACCATTGAACTTGATGAAAATATGGAACAGCTTGTGTACAAATACATAACATTTTCTGGTAAATAATATAATACAAGTAATTCAAAAGATGAATGTCCAAAAAAAAACCTTTTTTACAAGTAAATTACACACAACCCAAAACTCCCAGTTGGCTATGTCGAGAAAAATCATAAAAATAAATAAATAAATAATAATAAAAATGCTTAAATTAGCTTAGGAGCAGTTTAACATTTAATTTGGCTTTATAGGCTCTAGTAGGCATATAATAACCACGAACATATGTAGTTTATTAAACATAATAGAAATGTATGAGTTATTATAGAGAATGCCTCAGTCAATAATGACGCACAGAGGCTCCCAGTCTCACGGCAGTTCATCTCATAGTCACGAAATTTAATCTATTGATTCGTGTTCATGGACACGAATTTCCCTCTTCTTCGTGTCACTCAGCACGACTTTCCATCTAATGTATTTCAATAGGAAATATCTTTCGTGCCCTCCACCACGTTTCTCTTTTTGCCTCTGGGTACCACAGACGCTGCTTTTTAATTTTTTTTCTGATTTGTTAGTCCATTTTTTTTATATTCAAGCACTATTACTCAACATTTAATCAGGAGATTTTATCCTTGTTTTTATTGCTTTATATTCTGTAAGCTAGTCGCTATTATAAACCATCGTCAGTGGTTCCTTGCAGTCAAATATACTATACATACATATATATATGCAAATATACGAGACTGCGTTCATTAGAGACACACACATTTATTACAGTATAGAAATGATAAAATATATTTTCTGCCTTATTCTCTGACAAAAATGGGGGAAAAGATTACATTTGGCATTTCTGTCAGCATTACCCATGATCCTCAGCTTCCGGAGCCAGGCCGCGGCCGCGGGTGAATTCTTCTTCTCATCGCGCTCAAACCGCTGCACAGGTAAGTCACGAGCTCATTACTAATGATCACGTTTTGTTTAAATGTTGTAATTGATGCCTTTCTTTGCCATTAAACTCACATGGTTTAAATGTTAGAGCAACAGTTAAAACCCGACCAATGGTTTACTCCTTATCAGCGAAAAATAAAAATAATAATAATAATAATAATATTTAAAAAAAAAAAAACTACTTGTGAAATTAGGCTTGCTAAACGGGGCTAGCTAACTTCAATATATGCTAACTCTATTAATAGAAAGAAATCCAAGGCACTTCTTCCGGTCCAAAAAGGTTAAAAAGCCTTTATTCACTTCTTGGCCATCATCACTATTAATAGAAACATAACTAAAACACTGCACACTGATGCATTTTGGCCTTCAGCCTTCCTCAGAGTGCGTATAATTAACAGGTGTAGATATAATTAGTCAGTGAAGTTGGGAGAAATCAAAAGAACCATTACAGGGGGACCTACAAAAATTAAAAATATGAAATAAACAACTAAATAAAAAAATAATAACAATCATACTAGTAATGATTACTAGTAGAAGCTAAGTGTAGTTTAAGTTATATCAGCTGAAGGGTAACTTAGCATGGAGCATTGCATTATTGTGTGAGCTCTAGACGATGGCATTTTCTCTCCATCATCCTGGTTCACCCACAACTTCACTGTAATGTGTCAGTGATAACAATCTAACTTTGCTTAACTTTGATAACAATCTAAGTTACTGCACATAAAGTTTCCTTTAAATCTGGGATGAGGAACCCCAGAAGCATGTTACATGCCTTTTAACTGTCATACAGGAAATGGGAAAATCTTGAATTTTTATTAATTTACCTTAAGTATTTATAAGAAAATGGAAACCTCTCACTATTGGGGTACACTTTTTAAACCTTATTTTAACAGAACTACTCTACACTACATAATTAACATTTTCTTGTCTCCCTTGCAGATCCTTGCAGGTCAAACGAGTCACCTGCCCGAACCTAGATACACCTGATTTACCGAACCCAAAGGCACTTTTAAGAGCCAACCTCTATCTATCTATCTATCTATCTATCTATCTAACTCTTGCAACCTCTGTGTATACAGTACATCTGTCTGTTTGTGTCTGTCTGTCTGGCTGTGTGTTCGTCTGTCTGTATCTGTTTGCGTTGCAATGGCCACCAAGCATAAACTTGACTCACAGGATCCCCACTACCAAGAGGGAAGACGCATGGCTTTTGAACTGAAACTAGACTGTGTTCTAGCTGAAGCCAGGGTAAGAGTTTTTATATACCTCCATCATGTTATACTTGAACATGCGGATGGGTGACAAATTAAAGTAAAAATGTGACTAATGTAGAAGAAGGATGAGTGCAGGAGATTACATGCAGGTGCATTGCATGATGTACTAACATCCTGTAATGCTCTTTGGCATGTGTGACTGAGGGAATATATTTTGGAAAAATGGAGCTCCGTCCCCCCGAGTTACAGAGACTTGGAGAATCTATGGCAAGGCTCATTTAAGCCATTCACCACCTTACTAACACACTATGTTGTGTTTTCCTTTCACTAATCACCTGTCTTTTGGATCCAGAACCTTTGACAACATCAGTCTTACAAGAAATATTCACTCCAACACACAGACAGCAGCTGTGGAGAGGAAACACGCTCTGTAGGAGACCCTCCACAGACCTCTAAAAGGGAGTTTTTAGGACATGGCAAGCCGAGGGGGAGGCAAGGAGGGCGATGCCAAGCTTCAGCTACAGGTTATATCTGAATTATTTTACATTTGTAGCAATTTACTATGTAAATGTTGGACCAAATCAAATTAGAACACTGTAATTGATTGTTGAGAGTTTAAAATATTCCAATATCTAAAAAAACATTAAAAAAGTACATAAACTTTTCAGTGGCACTATAGAAGAAGACATTACCAAGTACTTAACAGAAATATGTCTGATTTCATAAATTGTTCAGTTTTGGGTAAAAGAAAAAAAAAACATGCAGTGATAGCCTAACATGTTTTTATTCTTCTGCGTACTGTTTTACAGTCACACAAACCCCGGTTGAGTGCTCCCTGTCATCCAGTGTGGAGGTTCCACTTACTGTACCCTCAGCAGAATTAAATCCTCAAGAGCAATTTGGTAAATCCAAGTGATTAATTTAAGTTTAAATCTAAAATCCTTGTGTAATTAAAGTAATTAAAGAAAATCCCCTTAGACAAAACTGCCAGTGCAGTAGATGGATTAAGAACACAATTTAGTAAAGATTTAGGCTAGTTTGATACTGAATCATGGTGTGTTTATTCTAAATATTGATTAGTTGACTTTTAATTGGTCCTTATCTAAATTGTCTTACAGCTTTATTTCGTATTTTCTTTACAGAAAAAAATATGGAGAGGCTTTCTGTTATTTTGGCATCATATCCTTCTGCTGAGCCTCAAAGAAGCTCTGCATCATCATGGTCTTTTCAGCAGCAGAAATCCTCAGAGTGCTGGAAAGAAGCAAGACCATACCACCTAAAATGCCTCATTGCAAAAGAGGCTGTTGGTCATCTCTTGTGTTGGCTTTGCCACGAGCCTGCTGTTATTAGATTGGTTTTCATTAATGTTAAACTTTAATTACCCAGGGTAGGCCTGCTGAGAATTAATGCACAGTGCCCTGCTTTATAGGCTAGGATGCATGTGTGTTGGGGTGGGAGAAAACTTGGATACCCAGATGAATTAAACCTAGTGTCTAACTAAATTTGGAATAGCTTAAATTGAGTGTGTTGTACTTTATATTATTCACCTGAAATAATATATTAGAATTTTTATTTTATTTTCTCCCTAGGTGCAGAGAGTGTCGTCCTGAGGAGTGGTTCTGTGGAGACTGTGATGTACTGCATCACAAAAAACAGCCACTCCACAACAGGGAATGTGCCATTCCTCCAACCTCATGTGTCATGAAAGGGAAAGATGGATATTGCAGCCATGAGCAAGGTATGTTCTCATGAAAGCCCTCATTTTGCTGTTCATGTGTGTCTGCAACCAGTTACAGATCATCTAAATTAGTGGTTTTCTTTCTTTTTGCCAGCTTGCCTTTTGCCAACTGTGAAGGTGCCAGACTGCTCCTGTGAAGGCACAAACTTCATCGTGTTACCAGGCAAACCAGTGATTTTAATTACCATCAATGGTAAAAAATTCATTATTCAGATATATTTTGTAGATTTGATGTTTTTCACACTGGTGTGCTGTGGCATTGTGCTTACAATTGCAGTTGTGTCAAAACCTATGGTATAGCACATGGTATTGTCATTAGCTGAAACCAAGACAGACATCTTTTATTTTTGTCCTTCGCAAACAAAAAAATAGTTAGTTGTTGCAAAGCAGTAACATCCTTTGCATCCTTCCAGCATGAAGTCCAATCAACACAGCTGTTTGGAATTTAGCAAGTTAGACAAATGTAAACAATGTAATACTACTCAAGAAGTTAGTAGTGCATGTGAACTTGTGCATTGTCTCTCAACCATTCACAATGTGCAGAATTACATAACTGTTGTAAAATTAAGTATGTGGTAAATGTGTATTTATTATTTTTAAAATTTATTTTTTTTTGTTCCAAGGGTGTTTTGCCTTGCATCAGCCACTATATGTTTGTCAAACGTGCCAGCATCACTGGACCCCTGACTTGAAGGACCTCCTTAGGAGTGGATATTGGCCAGCCTCTGTCACCAGTTCCACACTTTATACACTGGACCTCCTGAGCTCATTTCAGGAACTCAAGGTCATCTCTCCGGGATTCTCCAGACAAGCCTTCGCAAAGCTGCTAGAGCATCACACTAAGGTTGGAGGAAGAGTAAGTGTAATTGTTTTACCATATTATGAAATTGCTTTCCATAAGCAGACCTCATCACATATTCTGTTTCATTTTATATATCTTCCAGTCTGGACATATCAACGGTGATACACTACAGCACAGCTTCTTAGAGTTCTGCTTCATTTGCGGAAGACCAGCTCTGCTGTGGTGCTCCTTTCACCTGCCCAGCCTGCACGCCGGAAATGTTGGCTGTTTCAGCCGATGGAAACAGAAAGCTATATCGCTTTCGCCAAGACACAAGGTGGTCTTTTGTTTCAGTGTTTTTATTGATTTATTTACTTTATATATTTAATGGATGTATTTCCTATTTTTCTTTCTTCCTCAGCTCTGATGATCCTGCCTTTTTTGAGGGGCTCTTTGTGGCTGAAGACGTTGCGGTGTCTAGATTTGTGGAAACCATACAGAAAGCAGTGAGAAATGCAAGTTTCAGTCATAACTTGACCAAAAAGTTGTCACAAAAAGAACCATATATGTCTGACCTTTATTTCCTCCCCACTTCAACTGCTTCTGCCAACCAACTACTCCAAAAGCAAATTGAGAGAATAAATGCCATATATTGTCTGACAGCATTGCTTTTATTTGATTTGTTGTGTTTGTTATGTGTGTCATAGACACAGGGAAAAGGCACATGTGGGGACTCCCAGTGGACAGCAGCGAGGGTGACATCAAGGAGGGCTTCCAAATTGGATGAAGAGGGGATGGAGGTTGCAGTGTGTCTCCACGGATTCCTTCTGAAAGCTCTTAATATGTACAGGGGTAGATATGCTACTAAGTGTGAAGTATGTATAATATTTTTGCATCATATGTACATTTGTAATGTTTACAAGCACATTAATAATGTGAAATTGAAGTGAAGGGCTACACTATACTGTGTAGCCTTTTTTTCTTAATCATTTCTTGTACAGACTGTAAAGCCCTTTGAGGCAAATTGTGCCCATTTAATTAAATAGAATTTGTTTCACCATTTACTAATAGATTAAATGGAGTGGTAGGAACCAGGAAGGAGCAGGGACAGCCGCCGGTGAGGAGGTCGAGCAAGTGAACAGCTACCTCTCACGTTGTGCCCTGGCAACCAAATATATGTCCAAAGCAGGTAATCAGATTGTTTGCAATATTCTTGCAAATTTTTTTAGATTAAACATCATAACCTCATTATTTGCTTTAAACAGCACGGGTGGACATGCTTACATTGCATGCAATGGGGTGGAACCACAAAAAAAGTCTCTCTCTATATCAATCACTTTCAACAAGATATGTGAAGGTAAGTCTCCTATTAATTGTTTTGTGTACCCTTTGTTGTGTGCACTTGGCCTGTTTTTAATCGTACTAAGTCCTGGTTATTGTGTAACACTGTTTATCAGACATGTCAGAGACTCCGGGATGAAACGGCAAGGCTAGCTGAACTAAAAACAGAGTTACTTTGCGCAGATGAATTGGTGTCACAGTGGCTTTCTGATGTGAAGGAATGGGCAGCTGGCAGTAAGCATGACCAGATAAAAGAAACAGCAAATATCCTTTTCCACTACTATCTGAAATTTTAAGTTTGATATTAAAGAGCAGCTAAAGATAATAGGCTGATCATCTATGGGTTACAGCAAACTACATGTCACCATCAGATGTTTTGCCACATTTATGTTGGGTATTTCAGTTTCCCTGCAGGAAGTGCACAGACCAAGTTCAATGAAGCTGGATGAAAAGGGGTTTTATATACAAATACAAATTCAAACACTGAAATGGTTCTGTGTTGTTTTAACAGTGAATTTGCTTTTACTATTACTTCTACAGAGACACCAGCTACATCTCATGCCAGTCAAGGCACCACACACAGAGGACTTCAGCAGTCAATTGAGGGGCTTTACCTTAGTGTGAGGCACCGTCAGAATGGTGTAACTATAGAATATAGTAGGTTGATATATTCAAGCTACTGTATGAATCCTACTCCACCAAAAAATACATGTAATTAGCACATAATTTAGTAGCAGTTAAGCTTAATCATTGAATTCTGTGCTTTAAATGTCCTGTCTGAAATTAGTGGTAACTAGCGGTGAGGTTGTAGATTGCAACCAACTCCCCTCACCTCTCCCTTTCCAAGCTGTAGTAGAACTACTGTGGCAGACGAGAAAAAGTGAGTGGTCCTATCTAGAGCCAGTGTTTGTTTGTCCATTGTGGTCTGCCGTAGGAACATGGTGGCCTCTGTGGAAGGGGACCGTATTTAGATAAAAACTGCCCATTCTAAAGTAATTAAAGCACAGCAATTCTTATTTTCAGGAATGTGTGTATCCCCTTAATGTTACACACTGGACCTTTGAGTTATCTGTTTGTAAATCTAAATTAAAATTTTCACATACTTCAATTACTGCAGCTTTGCTTTAATTTTTTTTGGGTGCAGTATATCTTTCCTTATTGAACAGTGCTGTTACAAACCTCTACACCTGTACCTCCTGCCTTTCTAGACAGCAGCAAGCTTCGCCACTGCCTTCGAAGGAAGCTGGGAGAAGACAAAAATCTCCTTCTTCAGGAGATAGAGAAATACAATGGTCTTATACACTCTGCCACTAACATTGAGGTGGAGCTGTGGTGGAGCATTCCCTGACTGGAGAGAGCACTGTGTCTCAAATATGGCCGTGGGAGGTTCATGGCAGTGGTATGTCAGTTTTCAGATGCTTCACAAGAATTTATTTACACTTCTGCTATATAGAGTACACTGAACTAAGACATGGATGTAACATATTGAGTGTTGTAATGTTCATTTAGTTTATGGGTGCATTTTCTGTTTTCTTATGTATCAATTTGATTAAAAAAGTACATGTTTGTAGTTATAAAACATTGCAATGCTATTATGCTCATGTATAGATTGTCTCGTGTATACATATAGCTGTTGTTGATTCTTAGTGATGTTGTTGATTTGTTCTACTGTGGCTGTTACATGAAAGCTGAAATTAACAAAATAATTTTGAACATTAGAATTTGTGTCCTGGTGTGTTACACGAGGTTAGCATAACATCAAGATTAAGCTTATTATTATCTCCTCCAGTCAACATAGAAAATCTAGCTGGTCAGCATCATCAAACACACCTTTTTCTTGATGTAACTTCTTGAATGCTACACAAGGTGTTACTTTAGCACAACTGTAGTGAAGAAGAAAGATGTTAGCTATTAGACATTGGCTCTAACACAAAACGCTTTTCTGCTGCTTTGGGCCTCGCTGCATAAAGTCCCTCAGTGAGCCATCAGAGTTTATACAGAAGGTAGCCAGGTAGTATGACAGTGATACACATAAAAATGCCAGCCATCCTGGTATATAGATTTGAATGGGTGAAATCTTTTTACTCCATTGAAGTTCTTTGGCCTCATGAAGCAGTCTTAATATGTAGTTTGTCCTTAGAGGCCCTGAGGCCTCTGCCCTTCTACATGTTGAAGCAGAAGATCAAAGTGGCCTCAGTAGTCCACAGACACCAGTGAGGATGTAGAAGAAAACACAATTTAGGTAATTAATTGATTCATATGTATGTTTGTTTTTTTCTCAAAAATAGACAGGGGATGTTCCATCAAGGTGGATAAAGGAAAAGCCTGGCTTAGGAACATTGCAGGGAAAAGTTTCAGCAAAGTCAACTGGCCCATCTCAGCTTGACTCAAAGCGGGCTGATGCCGTCGCTCCAACTCAGCTTGTCAATTTGCCAGATGCTGATTTTAGAATATAAGGCATGGCACCTGTTTCAACAGCCAGTCAGCTTGTAGCAAAGTCAGCTGGTCAAGTTACTAAACTTTCGGCTGGTTGACGTTTTGGATGGAGGAAAGACAGGATCAATTCATCAATTTGTTCGAGGAACAGCGGTGTCTGCATGACACAAGCCTTAAAATTTACTCAACTCTTCAGGGCTGCTTATGTACTCCATGCACAAGCAGCATACGTGTTTATTCAAGCCTGGTTAAAGTCAACGTTGACTAGACATGGCTAAATTATGTAAGTGGAATGGCTTGAGCCTGCAGTGAAAGTCAATGTTAATTCAAGCCAGGTTTTTTTCAAGAGAGCACAGCTTTCATTAGCCGCATTGATGGAATATCCTCATTACTGTTACTCTTCATAATTTATATGTGTTCATTCTAAAACAGCTGAGCTTCACCTTCTTATCCTACCTTTTGCATTTTTGTTTTTCTGTATTTCCCCAAATGGAAGCTGCACAAAGGACTGTGTTGAAGGAAATGGACTTGCCCAGTATCTGTGTATTTTTAGTATGCTGATTGATTTACCACATCAAAATCTGTATGCATTCAATATTGTTGAAAATTAAACTTGTGTCTGTAGATTGCCAAGCAATTCAGTAAGCACATGAATGCTCCTTGAAGATGCACAAACCTCTTAGTATAGGTGCACCAATCTGTGACCTTTCCTCTTGTGTAAAACTCAAGGCTAAACTTTTGACTTGTATACAACAAATGTTAGGAACCGATTTCTAAGAGCATTCTCCAGCTTCCCAGGCACAGGCATTCCCTTGTAGCACAACCCTCAGACCAGAATGTAAAGTTCAATATTGTCTATTGGGCAGATTTGCCATGAAATCTGGTAAGCAAATTCATGATGACGACTTTGGTGACCTCATGATGTTTCCTCTATCGCGACATTTTGGCCGAAATGTAAAAGCTCATTCTTCATTACTTGCATTTTCCCCACACTCGCTTATTCTGCAGTGCAGCAGGTCTGTGCCTTTTTTGTCCAGAGGGGTATTATAGGATATAGGGGTATGGGGTATGGGGGTTATTATAGGTATTATAGGGGTATGAGTGTATTATAGGATATAACTGTTGTGTAACTTTATATTACTGCACCATTGAAGATAAACATCATAACAAATTCTTTCTTAAAGATGGTTATTTCATTTATAATTTGTCTGTCACTGTCAGTTTTGTCCTTATGGGGTTTCGGCAGGTCCTTAAAAAGTTAAAACAGTTATATCGGATCTAAGGCCATAAAAATGTCTTAAATGGTACAAGACAGTCCTAATTACGATTTTTTATGATTTTTATGATAGGTTCATGTGACGATTTAACTTCAAAAGGCTGTGATTTAATTGAATAAATGGGCACTGCATGTTTTAAAGTCAGATGCTGTGCTGCTTTGTGTACTGCCGTTACCAGGGAACCCTGCTGATAGAAAATGAATTGGCATTTTCAATAAACCCGTCTGGTGGTGTTGTTCAGACCAAATAAAAAAATCTACAAATATTTTTACACAGCAAACACGCATTTATAAATGTGAACTGGTAGATCAACAGTAAGCTCATGCTAATGCTTTATAAAATTCTAAACAATTAATTGATATAAATAAATAATAAAAATAAATAAATAAATTGATATTTTATGTTATTATATTAATATAAATGATTGATAATTGTTTCAATTAATGATACTTTTGACTCGACTCTTTTCTTAAAAGTAGTTGAAATGTTGAAATGTGAAGTTTATCATTTTATAAAACTTTGTTTTTGTGAAAACTTATAAAATAGTAAATCATGCTTTTTTTTTCCATTCAGTCATGGTATTCATTTTATTTGTGCAGGTCTTAAAAAGCTCTTTAAAGTCTTACATTTGATTTTAAAAATCCTGCAGATACTCTGTTAGAAGCACACTGTACATTACACTTACATTAAGTACTTGTATAATGGCTTAGATAGTATGTCAGAAAAATTATGTTATAATTTTACTTTATGTTGCATGTTATTACAGTTGACAAATAACTTGATTCCCTGTTCTGCTGGTGCTTTTCAAGTGAACTTAAGCACATGGTCCAGTGTTATTAAATACAGCCTTATGGCTTGTTTTACCAATATGCATACTCATAATATGGTGTATTTTCACTGGAAATTGTTGTGAATGGCAAGAAATAAAGTAAAGTATTTCCAAAGATGAGCATTTTATGTTTTCAATTAATTACCAGCGATATCCTCTACTTGATTGCACAGATACTATTTTTTTTTTAATCCTAAATACATTTTTATTCGGATAAACTCACAACATGATCAGGATTATAATATGAGGATGGTGATCAGACTGCAGTTGTCAGTAAAGCAGCAGTGATGAGAATAAACGCTGACATTAAAGGAAAAAGATGCAGAACAGTGATCTGATCCTCGTCCAGGTTCCCTCAGAGCTGAGTTCATCTACATGACCTTTAACCTCACCGATACTGTAAGTGTGGCCAAACAGGAAACAAGGGCAAGGCTGCAGACCAGTTCCTGTGATGTCACTTCCTGTTCCTGTGCAGTGTTTCTCTGTACTTCGGGGTCTGGTACTGGTCGGACTCGAGGTGTTCAGGTGAAGTGTCGAGGGTGATGTACACGCGACCTCTGACCTCTGTGACCTTGTGAACTCTCTGTTTGACTCTAAAGGTGACTCATTTTGCTCACTATTTCCATATAAAAAGGAAAAACAAACAAAAGGCTTAATTTTAAATACTGGGCCTTCAAAGTGCTCTCTGAAACCAGGCCTGGGACGGCTTGTGTAAATGAAATGAGATAATTAAAACTTTGTCATAGAGCTAAACCAAATACATCATTGGAAAGGTCTCAACCTGGAGAGTAACATATGTCAGTATGAAGATTCTACATGGCTCCTGCTTTCTAAATACTGACCTTTGAACCACAAACTCAGACCATGTTTGAAGGTTTATAATCCAGCAACAAGAAGGTCTACAGACATGGGACCAACTGTTATAGAGACCTCTGGACCTCGGCTATCATGTGAGCATAGTCACTATTGAGCACCAACTGGGGGCGCTGTCAAAAGTAGCCCAAAAGCAATTTTCTCCCATTTAACAATTATACTTTTAAAATCTGATAACACCAATGTCTTTTCCACCCCTAAACCCCCTAGGAATACCTGCAGTTTAATACTGCCATCTTCTAATTATGGGGAATATACCAATGTATTTAAAAACTACAATTCCCAGTAGAGACGCGCCATTGAACTTGTTACTAAGCGTACAAATCAGCGTCCATTTTTGAAGTTCTTTTATTTTCCAGAGTAGGGTTAGGTTTAGGGTTATAAAAATGTATCTTTACTATATATGTCGACAATCTCCTACAGCTGAAACATACTGTACTGCATATTATACTGCATTTTGATGATCAAGATGAAAAAAATCGTGAGGATGTCAGTTCATCAGGGATATTTAACCGTTATTGTAGAACAACCAAGTCAGGGCCGTCTCCAATGTATTCATATTGTATAAACTACAATTCCCAGTAGAGATGTGCGATAGAACTTCTTACGAAGTGTACAAATCAGCCACCATATTTGTAGTTCTTCTGGTTTCCAGAGTAGGAATGGAGTTATAAAAATGTATCTTTACTAAATATATCAACAATCTCCTACAGCCGAAACATATTATTAAGATGATCGTCAATTTTTATTATGAAAAAATCTTCAGGATATCTGTTCGTCTGGGGTCGTTACTGCAGAAATGATTTCGAGTTACGCGATCTTTTTTTTGTAATTATGGCCTGAATATGTTTGTTTAGTCAGGAATGTAATAAACTGCCTCTGTGCTTATAAATATGCAAGTATTAGGAGCAATAAGTAGGCCAAACAATACCCCAATAATGAAGACTTCCAAAATGTGTGTAGCCTACTCCCCAGACCTTCACAATAAACCAATAGTTGTCTTTTAGTGACAAAAACTGTTCAATCAATTCTAGTAGCTATAACCATGGTGATCCAGATAAGTATTTTTATAATTAATTTATATGCTACCCCAAATTGTCATTTCAAAATAATCCACTTAAAACAACTAGTAAATCAATGTGATGTAAATTTAAACAAATTCCTCACATAAATATGCTCAGTGTAGGTTGTTTCTTTTGCCTTTTTTCCTCAACCCTATCACTGTCATTTTTTTAAAAATTAATATGTAAGGAAAAGTGATAATCTTTTGCAAGTGTTTATCATAGTGTATTTGTAGTCTTTCTCAAAAATACAAGTGAAAAAACACCAAATGCTTTTTTATTGCTTAATTATTGACTGCAGGCTTAAAGAGCGATCAAACAAATTTGACAAGGTGCATAAGTTGAAACTATTTAGTCTTTGGCAATTAGACCACATGGAGATGTCACTATTTGAAAAGTAGAAGAGAGATGCATGATATGAAATGGAATATCCCCCCATGGAGTCTAGACACTGGTGGTGGTGAAGGAGCAAATAGCAATGCTGAGATCTGGATGAATGTGGAGCTCAGCTCCTGATGAGCACAGTGGAAGGACTCCTGTGAGCTGAATATGATGAGGACTGGAGGTGAATAGGGTGGAAGATCTGAAGATTTTTGTCGGATCAATTTGTCTGAAATGACAACTGTCAGCAGCAGAGAGAGGAACAGCTTTAAACAGATTTTGCGTCTTAACAGTGGTCTGTGAGGTTAAGTTAACTTGAAAAGCACAGACAACAGAACATGAAATCAAGTTATATGTCAACTGTAATAAAATAACATAGTGCAATGTATAATCATGAAATATAAAACATGTTTCCAAATAACATCTGAAAAGGAAATTGAGTTGGATTAAGTAAATTTCTACTTGAGACTAAACTCCATGTGTCACATTTATTGGGGATTTTCACCTTTTCACCACTACAGAAAGATGAGACATGACTTCAAAAGCAGCGCAGAAACAATGTAATAAACAGGCAGAAACCAAAATGTAGTTCAAATTCTACATTTTATTTCTTCTCATTAATTTGAAGAGAATCCTTTGGCTGCCAGGAATGGGCCCAATCCTTGCCACTAAAAACAGAAAGGAATTTTTTTTTTTTTTATTTGCTGGTTGTTTCCAATAAACAAACATTTTAACAAGTGTGAAGCACACATCATTACAGAACATGTCTTTTATAAGCATAACAGTTGCATTTTTCATCTATGAAGGACCACCACCATTTGCGAAACAAAACAGATTAATAAGAAATTATTGGAGCAAAAACAAAAACAAATAAAAAAGATTAACAAAGATAAAGTAAATTAATAATGCCTGCATTAATTGATAAAGCAGAAAAACAGAAGAATACATACCATATTGGACAGGGCTCCCAGTCAACCAATAATTCTGCTTTGCCCTATCAAGAAAATAAAAAATTAAAAAAAGAATAGATTAGAACACACACACACACACACACGTCTGCTTAGCTATCCTTGTAGGGACTCTCCATACTGTAGGCGTAATGGTTTTTATACTGTACAAACTGTATTTTCTATCGCCCTACACCAACCCTACACCTAAATCTACCCTCACAGTAAACTTTCAGCATGTTTACTTTCTCAAAAAAACTCATTCTGTATGATTTATAAGCTTTTGTACCCATGGGGACCTCAATTTAGGTCCCCACCGTGACACGAGTCCCCATGAGTCTGTGTGTATTCAGGTTTAAGTCCCCACCAGGATATATAAACCTGTACACACACACACACACACACACACACACACACACACACACTCCATTCTTAGCATAAGGCTATTATGTTTGGTTATAGGCATTGAGTTTCACTGATACAATATACAATGGGTCATTGTTGGTATTTACAGCATGTGACCATGATTTTTTCAGTACAAGCTCCTTCCTAATCTGTAATTCAAAAAGACTAAACACATAAAAAAGTATCTACCTAAGAGTTATGGTATGTATTGTATGTATTGCCAACACACAAGCGAGTTTCTAAATCATATATTACACTTTGCATACTGCCTACACTATGCATTTCTTTTATGACTGTCTAACCTTTCTCACTCTTTCTCTTACTACACTCTTGATGGGGAAAGCCTCTAGGCAAGTGTGGTAGGAGCAATCTGTGAACATCAAAAACATGTTTCACATATTTCTTAAAATAGGAATAAAATACACACAACTATAAAGACTTCAGTAGTGACCAGACCTGCAAGGATGACAAGTGATGTTTATCACTAATTACAGGTTGAAACAGGTTTAACTTGTACCATGGAACTGAACTACTCTCAGTTCCCATGTGGTATGCTTGCTTGAATAACCATACTACTGCTGAGCCACAGCACACAACTGAGAATACTACACTGCTGCTTTCTCTACTGCTTGGCAATACATTTTGGTCAAATTTGACACATTAAGGCAGCTGGATTTTATACGTTGTCTGTTAGGACTAATTATCTGTAGTAGTTACAAAAAATAAACAATGGAACTATAGGAAATAACCAGGGGTAAACATAGTAATGTCAACACAATGATAGAAGCATCAATCATTGCATTTACATGCACTTACTCTTTTGTGGCTTTTTTCCTCTTAGGCATATGCCTTGGTCCCTCTGCGGGATAGAAGATTACAGCTGAGTCATATATACACAGGAAAAAAAACATTAAAAAAGGGACAAAATGCACTTTGTAATGTCTTTTCAACATCCTGGAAATACAGTGTTACGTTCCCCTCCTGTCTAGGGGATTGTGAGGGGAGGTAGCAAATGAAAAAGCATAAAATTAAAAGGAAACGGCAAGAACACACTTCAGTCCTCTGCCCCAGAGTGAAGATAACACCAAGTCAGACGTATACAAAAGTGGAGATTTATTTACAAAAAAAAAAAAACAGTAAGGTTAACATAAGGGAGATAGGGAGCAATGGCTCAGGAGAGAGCAAGGCCTAAAATAACAAACAGAAGTAGTTCTCTAACTAGGTTAGGGAGCAGCACTAACTTACCTCAAACACCCAAAAGAAAAGAGAAATAAACAACATAAAACTTCCCTCAACTCCCTAACTGAACCAAAAACAGGGATGAAAGTAGTATTTAAAGAAAAAGACACTCTCTCCCTACAGCGTCCCTTTTCACTCTCAGCATATACAAACAACAGAATTCAAAAGAACATGATCTTGTACTTATCTTAACTAAGCAGAACAAGAACAAGCACTACCTCCAGACACAGTTCACAACTGTAGCACTATTAGCCACTGCTAATTCACAACTCAAACTCAGGTTAGCAACTATAATCCTGAAACTACTAAATTCAGTCTGGAGCAGGGGAGAAGTGTGTCTCTCTCTGCAGCACACGCTGGACTGCACAATATACTCCACCCTCAGTCTCAGGCACGCTCTCACAAAGAGCTACAGGTGGTGGTGATTCTGCCTGAGAGAGCGAGAGGGAGAGAGAGAGGGAGAGGGAGAGGGAGGGAGGGAGAGAGAGAGAGAGAGAGAGACTGCGCACAATCGGTAGCATGCAGTACAACATATAAGACACATGCAAATGCAAATAAAATAAAAATAAAAGAATAACTTACGTCCAGGGACGTAACACCCCCACCCTTAGTTACAAAACCCGATTTGTAATTAATCAGATTACAATATTCAATTCACCATAACAGATGTAATTCAGTTATCACTAGCGTAAGCCCTGGACAGTGCGTCAGCTACAATGTTTTCTGCACCTTTCTTATAACGTATGTCCAAATCAAACTCCTGTAAAATCAGGGCCCATCTCATTAAACGTTGGTTGGAGTTTGACATACGAGACAGAAATGTTAAAGGGTTATGATCTGTGTACACTACAATTCGATTACCAGAGCTTAGGTACACTTCGAAGTGCTGGAGGGCTAGAAGTAACGCCAATGCTTCTTTTTCTATGACACTATAGTTTTGCTGGCATTTGGTAAACTTTTTGGAGAAATAACTGACAGGATGTTCAATGCCAGCATCATCAGCTTGCATCAGCACCGCACCGGCGCCACGAGCACTTGCGTCAACCTGCAGAGTGAAGGGCTAAGTGAAATTTGGGGCGGACAAGATTGGAGCATTGCACAGCAAATCCTTAGCAGAGCAAAAGGCAGACTCACACTTTTCATCCCACATGAATTTCCGATCGGTGCTAAGGAGATCGGTAAGGGGTGCAACCACTGTGGCAAAGTTACTACAGAACCCCCTATAATATCCGGCCATCCCCAAAAAACGTCGTAATTCACGTTTATTAGTAGGTGAAGGAAACTCGGCAATAGCCTCAACTTTTGCACTCACAGGTTTGACCTGGCCTTGCCCAACTAGTTTCCTGAGGTAAGTGACCACGGCCTTGGCGAATTCACACTTACTGAGGTTAAGCGTTAAAGATGCCTCAGCCAAACGCTTCAAGACTGAATTGAGGGTGCATAAGTGGTTCTCCCACGACATGGAATAAACCACTATGTCATCGAGATAGACTTCACAATTCTGTATCTCAGACAGCACAGTCTGCATCAATCGTTGAAATGTGGCAGGTGCGTTTCGCATTCCGAAGGCCATCACTGTATATTGCATGAACGCATCAGGCGTGACAAAAGCGGAGATCATGGAAGCGCGCGGTGTTAACGGCACCTGCCAGTAACCTTTAAGAAGGTCGAGCTTGGTTACATAGCGTGAAGAGCCCACTCGGTTGACGCAATCAATTCGATGATATCATTGCGGCGTTTCTCCGACAGATATGAGAGGTAAGTTGGCAGTGTGGCCAGAATTGCAGAGTTTGAAAGTCTCCCACAAGAGGTTTGAACATCTTTGCCAAATAAACCAGTAGGCAGATCAACAGCATTCACCACAGACACACTGTTAGTTACAGGGTTAACGCCAGATCCATTTCTGACAACATACGCTTTCAGCATATTTCCATGGCAGACTCTGCTTTTGCGCCGTCGATCGGGAGTCAGAACAGTGTAATTAGTATCACTCAGTTTCTTTCCTATTTTATATGGGCCAGCAAATCGAGCATGCACAGGAGAACTGGGCACAGGCAACAAGACAAGCACGGAATCCCCAGGTTGAAAACTACGAACAACACTCTTTTTGTCATATCTAGTTTTCATCTTGGTTTGAGAGTCAGAAAGATGCTGCTTAGCGACCTCCCAAGCTTTATGGAGATGCTCACGGAACGTACTCACATACTCCAAAACTGGCACATGGGGAGAATCTCTAGAAAGGAACTGTTCACTGATTTACTTCAAGGGTCCCCGAACTGTATGCCCGAACACAAGTTCGGCGGGACTGAACCCTAACAACTCTTGTACGGTGCTTCTTATAGCCAACATTAAGAGGGGTAATCCATCCACCCAATCTTTACCGGTCTCGACGCAATAAGTGCGCAGCATTGACTTGAACGTCTGATGGAAGCGCTTGAGTGCACCTTGCGACTCTGGGTGGTACGCGCTTGACATTTCATGTTCCACATGCAGTTCTTTCACCAAGTGTTCGAACAAGTGCGAGGTAAAGTTCGTTCCCCGATCTGTTTGAATTACTTTTGGTAACCCGAACATAGAACAGAACTTAACCAACTCCTTAACCACTGCTTTGGTTGTGATAGAACGCAGGGGAATGGCTTCCGCATAGCGCGTAGCTGTACACGTTATTGTGAGAATGTATTGGTGACCGGACTTGGCTTTAGGCAAGGGGATGAGTCTTTCGAAAGGCTCTTCTATAACAGGAATAGGTTGAAGCGGGGCTTGAGGAATTACTTGATTAGGCTTACCCGCAAGTTGTCATCATTGCCACTGGAATCCTGGTTCCAACCTGTGCAAGTTAAATAAGTGTTATGTTTTGCTTACTTAAAACAGCTGCAGTTCAAACTCATGGTTAACCTCTATGTTTAAAGTGTTAATCGGTTTGAAACGTACAGTTCAATTTTGTGGGTTTGTGGGTGCCAAACTGCAAATGTGGTAAGCTAGAATTTGACATACATGTGTTGTGCTCTTCCCATCATTCCCAAAAGCTTGCTCACTTTTGGGGAGTGAATAAGACAATTGTTTAAGGGATGGTTCACCCTAAAACTAAACGACTGATAAATACGAAAATAAAAAAAAAGAAAATAAACAGTCATAGTTGCTCATCCCCAAATTTTGTGCAATTGCTTTCAAACTTCACAGTACTATACAGAGAAAAGCTGTGGCAGTGGACAGGTAGAAAAGTTTTTGGAGACAGTTGTCTTACAAGTTGTAGGCTAGTTTGCCAAATCTTACAAAATGGTTTGAGGGAGAGCTGTTTGGCATTGTCTAAGGATAAATTAATCTTTAAAAACTTTAATTGTATGAAAGGACCCAGTATTGTGCTAACAAACTCTGTGTTGGTTATATAAAAATGGAAACCTCTCCCAAGTTTCTACTGTCAAGGAGATTAGGAGTTGATGACTGAATTTATGTTTTAGAGGGGGGCCATCCCTTTAAGATTTAAGCCTAAACAGTGGTAAAAATCTTTTGCATACTCAACACAAGTTGTGAACTGTGACTTATAGTGCATGCATCTTACCTTCACAAAAGGTATTCATAAAATGAACCTATCTTCTGAAGGTAGTCCTGGGCATAGGTGGAGAGTGTGCAGCGAGGGGTTAATATTTCACAGTTGTTTTCTCTCTTTTTGGTCTCCTTGCCAAGAAGTAGAACTGGCTTGTATCCAATGGCATGGAGTTTCTCAAGCTGCAATGACAACATTGTGTATTTGCTGTTTAAAGTAATAGAAAAACAACAGCCAAAAAAACAAAAAAAAACTAAGCATTGAGAATATATAACATTATTGATGAATGCATACAGGTTAATGCAATTCAGGATTTTTTACTTTATGGTGAGTTTAGCTTTTGTATAACCAAGTACGTGCAACCAAGAAAGGCTCATACAGTAGAAGCAAAAAACAGCTCTTCTATATACAGTAAAAAAAAAAGCAAAAAAGATGAATCTGAAACCATGAGGGTATCATAGAACTTTTTGCAACATTAGTAGCTCAGGTTAAGCACCTACACTGGCAAGACTGTGTAACCACTGCACAATTAGACAGTGACAATCTACAGATTTATTCAAAATAAGAACCTTTGTGATTATATGGCCAAATGGGTGAATGCTCCACATACATTTACAGTGCACATTGTAAAGAGCTTTAAATAGTACAGTATGAATGTAGTAGAATGAATGCAGTCCATTTGTTATTTCTCATCCCCTTGATAAGAAAGTTTGATTATTATATTGCACTTGTGATTCTGTCATTATGCATGCCTCTGTTTTTTTTATGAATTCAGAATTCCCAACTATCACTTATATTTGCTGTGTGCTCCAATTTTGTTGTGGTAGATAATTTAGGACTCTGATGTGTTAAGGCTAAGATGTGATTATTTAAGGGTATTACCACTGAAATAAAAACAGAACATTAAATGACATGCTTGCAAAATCACATTTACATCTGCCTTCAAAGCTGATAGTTAAATTGTACTTTTAAATTTGTTCTGATATAAAAGATATAAAATAATAATAATAATAATGCCTTTCCGACCTTGCACTGGCATGATCACTTAATCACAAATGGTACCACTGAATTTATCCAGACAGTTTAATGTCACGTAAAAAAAATTGTATGATGACAGTTGCTTCATCCTTGATGGATGCAATGTTGTGGTTCTTCTTACGATCAACCACCCATTCCGCTCGCTTCTCATCAAACCTCTGAACCTTCTTCAGAAAATGTTAATTATGTAGTGTAGAGTAGTTCTGTTAAAATAAGGTTTAAAAAGTGTACTCCAATAGTGAGAGGTTTCCATTTTCTTATAAATACTTAAGGTAAATTAATAAAAATTCAAGATTTTCCAATTTCCTGTATGACAGTTAAAAGGCATGTAACATGCTTCTGGGGTTCCTCATCCCAGATTTAAAGGAAACTTTATGTGCAGTAACTTTAGGCAAAGTTAGATTGTTATCACTGACACATTACAGTGAAGTTGTGGGTGAACCAGGATGATGGAGAGAAAATGCCATCGTCTAGAGCTCACACAATAATGCAATGCTCCATGCTAAGTTACCCTTCAGCTGATATAACTTAAACTACACTTAGCTTTTACTAGTAATCATTACTAGTATGATTGTTATTATTTTTTATTTAGTTGTTTATTTCATATTTTTAATTTTTGTAGGTCCCCCTGTAATGGTTCTTTTGATTTCTCCCAACTTCACTGACTAATTATATCTACACCTGTTAATTATACGCACTCTGAGGAAGGCTGAAGGCCAAAATGCATCAGTGTGCAGTGTTTTAGTTATGTTTCTATTAATAGTGATGATGGCCAAGAAGTGAATAAAGGCTTTTTAACCTTTTTGGATCGGAAGAAGTGCCTTGGATTTCTTTCTATTAATAGAGTTAGCTTATATTGAAGTTAGCTAGCCCCGTTTAGCAAGCCTAATTTCACAAGTAGTTTTTTTTAAAAATATTATTATTATTATTATTATTATTATTATTATTATTATTTTTATTTTTCGCTGATAAGGAGTAAACCATTGGTCGGGTTTTAATTGTTGCTCTAACATTTAAACCATGTGAGTTTAATGGCAAAGAAAGGCATCAATTACAACATTTAAACAAAACGTGATCATTAGTAATGAGCTCGTGACTTACCTGTGCAGCGGTTTGAGCGCGATGAGAAGAAGAATTCACCCGCGGCCGCGGCCTGGCTCCGGAAGCTGAGGATCATGGGTAATGCTGACAGAAATGCCAAATGTAATCTTTTCCCCCATTTTTGTCAGAGAATAAGGCAGAAAATATATTTTATCATTTCTATACTGTAATAAATGTGTGTCTCTAATGAACGCAGTCTCGTATATTTGTATATATATATGTATGTATAGTATATTTGACTGCAAGGAACCACTGACGATGGTTTATAATAGCGACTAGCTTACAGAATATAAAGGAATAAAAACAAGGATAAAATCTCCTGATTAAATGTTGAGTAATAGTGCTTGAATATAAAAAAAATGACAAATCAGAAAAAAAAAAATAAAAATCTGTGGTACCCAGAAGGCAAAAAGAGAAACGTGGTGGAGGGCACGAAAGATATTTCCTATTGAAATACATTAGATGGAAAGTCGTGCTGAGTGACACGAAGAAGAGGGAAATTCGTGTCCATGAACACGAATCAATAGATTAAATTTCGTGACTATGAGACGAACTGCCGTGAGACTACATGGCCAGAGACACTACAATACCACATAGTTCGGTTTTAATGGTACATCATACTCGGACATCTTGTCATGGATGGCAGCTCATCAGCTGAAAGTAAATCCCAGAAAGAATGAGCTGCAGTACATCCCTGGAGATGCATTTTCATGTTAAAATCTTGTGTTTCTGCAACTCGTCACAGCGGCATGACTGTTTTTCAAACTCCCCAAGTGCATTCACATCACCATACTGCAATGCTCCCTACACTTGCATCCTGCTGCTTCCAGTATCAGATTTAAAACACTAATGTTTGCCTCCAAAGCCAAAAACGGACCAGTGCCCATGCACTTTCAGGCACTTATCACACCCTGCTCTGCACCACATTCCCTTTGACCCTCTAGCACGGCTCTAGATGGTCCCACCATCGCTCAAAGTATTTAAATTGCTAATAACAGTTGCTAATATCTGGTGACATTGAAGGTCTGATATATGAGCATATATGTAATGTACTGAATTTAAATTGTCTTTGCTAAATGCAATGCCATGTGTCTGTGTGGACTATGTTGGTATTTTTCTTGCAGTCATACTATACATTTATGAGAATATATGAATGTAGAGCACTCAGCCTAGTGGGAGTGAAATGCAGTGCCATTATCAGTATTTGTATCTGTATCTGCTTAGTGCTCTGTTTTCATATTCAGATTTAGACCAGAAGTGGGCATGGTCTATACAAGATGGTGTGTTTTTTTGTTTTGTTTTTTTTGTTTTTTGTTTTTTATGTGAACCTTATCACTATGAAATGGAACAATGGAAAACACTGAAATAACACAGGACTGATGGAACAGGAAGATAATTTTCATTCACAAATTATAATAACTTTATTTTATTTATTTGGGCTTTTTTTTTTTAATTGTGTAACATAATTATTCAACTCCTGAACCATTTACATTTATGGCATTTGGCAGACGCTCTTATCTAGAGCGACTTACAATAGTGCTTTGAAGTCTATCAAAAATACATTCTGATACTGGCTCACTAGGTCACAAACTAGGAATACCATCAGTCCAAAACTCCATTGGGGAGGTAATAGACAAGTGCTCAGACAATACTTTTTTTTGTAAGTGCTAACTTAAGTACTTTAAGAAGAGGTAAGTCTTTAGACGTCGTTTGAAGACTGCCAGTCACTGAGCTGTTCGGACATCTAGGGGAAGTTTGTTCCACCACCTTGGTGCCAGAACAGAGAAGAGTCTCGATGCATGCTTTCCTTGTACCCTGACAGATGGAGGGACCAGTCGAGCAGTGCTAGAGGATCAGATGGAGCGTGGTGCCGTGCAAGGTGTGATGCTTTGAGATAAGTGGGTGCAAGTCCGTTTTTGGCTTTGTAGGCAAGCATCAGTGTTTTAAATCTACAGGAAGCCAGTGCAGAGAGCGTAGCAATGGGGTGGTGTGGGAAAATTTAGGAAGGTTGAAAACCAATCGTGCAGCTGCATTTTGGATCAGTTGCAGAGGACGACTGGCACTCAGAGGTAGACCTTCCAGGAGTGTGTTGCAATATTCCAGTCTCGAAATGAAAGGGACTGAACAAGCAGCTGTGTGCCCTGTGTAGAACGAAATGGACGAATTCTTCTGATGTTATAAAGGAGAAATCGACATGAGCGTGTCAGATTAGCAGTGTGCGAGGAGAAAGACAGTCAATTGTCCATGGTTACCCCAAGGTTGCATGCGGTAGCCGAAGACGAGATCAGAGATTTGTCTAGGGAGACTGCAAGATCCTGATATGGGTATGAATCACCTGTTATGAACAGCAGTTCAGTTTTGCTGGAATTAAGTTTCAGCTGATGAGCTGTCATCCATGATGAGATGTCTGCCAGACATGCTGATATCCGAGCAGAAACATGAGTGTCTGAGGGAGGGAAGGAGAGGATGAGTTGAGTGTCATCTGCATAGCAGTGGTATGAAAACCCATGTGAGGATATGACCACACCAAGAGATCGAGTATAGAGGGAGAACAGGAGAGGACCAAGTACTGAGCCTTGTGGGACACCAGTGGAGAATTTGCGGGAAGCAGATCCTCCATGTCACCTGATATGACCGACCTTCCAGATAGGAAGCAAACCATTGCCATGCTGCACCACGAATTCCTAGGCTCATGAGGGTGGACAACAGATCCTTGTGGTTCACAGATCCACTGTGTCAACCGCTGCTGAAAGGTCAAGGAGGATGAGGACTGAAGACAATTTGGCTGATCTAGCAGCATGTAGCTTCTCAGTGACGGCTAAAAGGGCAGTTTCTGTGGAGTGTGCCGGTTTGAAGCCAGACTGATTGGGATGTTGGAAGTTGTTCTGTGAGAGATAGCAGGACAGTTGATTGTAGACGGTTCGTTCAAGGGTTTTAGAAAGAAAAGAGAGAAGTGATACTGGTCGGTAGTTGCTGATGTCAGAGGGATCCAGAGTGGGTTTCTTCAAGATGGGAATAACCCTCGCTCTCTTGAATGAGGTTGTTACATGACCAGATGTTATGGAGCCATTTATGATAGTGGTGATGAAGGGGAGGAGGTCTTGAGAGATGGACTGGAGAATTGTGGAAGGGACTGGATCCAATGGGCAGGTGGTAGGATTGCAAGATAAGATGATTTGCAGGATCCCTTCTGTTGCTCGTTTAGAAAACTGTGCCAGGGAATGACAAGGAGAATCCTCGGTGTGTAGTGTAGGAGTAGGGGTAGAAGTGAATGTCTGGCAGATTTTTTCAATCTTCTCATCACAAAAAGTGGCAAAGTCTTCAGCAGTCAGGGAGGATGGAGCAGGAGGAGCCGGTGGGTTGAGCAGTGAAGAAAAGATGTTGTGGAGCTTGCGAGGATCTTGTGCAGAGGATTCCAGCTTTTCCTTGTAGAAGGCAGTCTTAGCAAAAGTCACTTCAGATGAAAATTTGGACAGGAGAGCACGGTAAGAGGCAAGATCTGTGTCGAGTTGCGATTTCTTCCACTTTCTCTCTGCTGTTCTTAATTCTCTCTGATTACTGCGTAACACATCCGATAGCCAAGAAGCAAGGCAGGAAATCTTCCTGGGTTTAGAAGATAGAGGGCAGAGGAGGTCCATGGATGAGGAAAGTGAGGAGAGGAAAGTGTCAGTGGCTAGCTCCAGTGGTAGGGAGGAAAAGGATTCAGGGACAGGAAGGGATGATAGGGTGCAGGAAGCTACGGAGGAAGGGGAGATAGAGTGGAGGTTTCTACGAGTGGGAGAGAAGTATTGATGGCTATTGGTTTTAGGCAGGATAGGGAGGGTGATGGTGAAGGATACCAAGAGATGATCAGAGATGTGGAGTGGGGTAGCACTGATGTCTGTAGCAGGAAAGGGGTGGCTGAAGACAAGTTCCAGGGTGTTTCCTCCTTTATGTGTAGGAGGACAGCTGTTGAAAGTTAAGGAGAAGGAATGCGGAAGAGGGAGAAGGGAAGATGACTGGAGCTTGTCGGCAGGGAGGTTGAAGTCTCCGAGGGGTGCTGTCAGTAGGGAAAAGACTGAGGAGCATGTCCATTTCTTCAAGGAAGGCCCCTAGGGGACCAGGAGGGTGGTAGATGACAATGATGAGAAGGTTGATTGGAGAGGTGACTGTAACTACATGGAATTCAAAGGATGAGATGTTGAGATGAGACAGGGAGAGTGGTGTAAAGCACCATCTCCAAGACAACAGCAGACCTGTACCACCGCCCCTGCCAGCTTCTTGTGGAGTGTGCGAGAAAGCATAAGCAGAGGATAAGGCAGCCAGTGTAGCTGAGTTCTGTGGAGAGATCCAGGTCTCAGTTAGTGCCAAAAAGTCAAGAGAGTAATGGGCGGCTAAAGCTGAGATGAAATCAACTTTCTTTACAGCAGACTGGCAGTTCCAGAGCCCACCTACCACCACTGTTTGAGACTGAGACAACAGAGGAGGGTAGATGAGGTTACCGGTAGTGCGGCCTCTGGCTTGTGCATGAGAGCTTCTGGGTCTGTGAGAGGCAACAACAGAGATTTGTTTGAGGCACATGTCTGCAGCCTAGTCAGGAGTGGTGTTAGTGAGAATAAGACTGAGAGGGAACTTGTAGTACTTGTACTTAACTAAGCAAGAAAAATATACACCATTAAACTTAAGACACTTTCTAAATTAGTGTGTCTAACTGCTGCAAATTATGCTTCTGACCACTACAGACACCTATAGCAGATAACCTTCAATATATCTTAGTAAGCCCTGCTTAATTCACACCTTAAGGAAGACTGAAACTACTCTTGATTAGCCACCTGAGGGAACTAATTAGCATAGACTAACAGACACTTCCAAACAACACAACAGAATCAACAATAATATACAATACAACAATTCTAGTGGCAAGAATCTAGATCCAACTGAGTCAAGTAGATAGTACACAAAGTCAGAAACCTACCTTACCAGTAGAGAATAAATTCAAGATAGAACAACTTAAAGCACCAGATATTATGAACCAGATATTCTATTTATTCTATTCTTTTTAGCTTCTATCTAATTATTTTGACTGAGTAAGCAAGCTAACTATGTTTTAAAACACCAATGTCTTTCCCAAATCAAGAAACCGTTATTTACGGTTGACAACAATAGACACTGAATAATATTTTAGCACTTGATATTTATTCCGTGGACAGAGTTGCCAAGCATACAGTAACATCACACATTGGAATTAGACATCAAAGTGAGCATATTTATTTCTTAAAGCCAAATAAACAGTTTAAATTGGATTGAATGAGGTCAAACTATATTGTATATTATGATAGAATAATATAAATATTGACACAATAATATATAGATTGACACAAAAAAATAGTAGAGCATCTTACAAATCACAAATATGTGTATAAAAAACTCACTCATGCATTTATGGCCCTGTGTGTTTGTGTGTGTGTCTGTGGTGGTGGGGGTGGGGGTGGGGGTTTAGTTGTCTAGTTGTCTAGCAGCCATGACCTGCTTCTTTCTGCAGAAGGGCCTCTTCAGTGCGCAGGGGGAAGGTGTCAATGATGCTGAAGATCTCTGCTGCTGTGACCGGGTATGTGTAGCGCTGTTTGTCCACTCCCTGTTTGTCCAGCAGCACCAGATTAAATGAATTCTGAGACAGCTGCAGCAGCAGTCTGTACAACACACACATACACACACTGCTCATGTGCAGGTTCTGAACTCTATGAAGACTATGAAGATTACCTGCTGCCAAATCACAACCATGCTGATAAAATATCATTATTGCAAGTGTGAAATGAATATCAAGTAGTTAACATTTCAGACATAATATCACCAAATATTTTGTTTATGTTATGAAAATAGTTGTCAAAGAAGCCACAGCTGGATAGAGTGGTGAGTGTTGCCATGCAATGCTCAGACTAACAAACTGCCTATAGTAAGTGTAGTAATGGTTTCAATGTAACAAACTATTGCTAGAATTGGAAATAGATGTAGTGAACACGGATAAGTTGAGTGATGTGAGATGTGAGATGTTCCAGTGCTGATAGTACTAAATATCAGCACTCTTGGAAAAAATGCAGGAAATTAATGGGTAACAATCTCATACAAGTATGGCTCCTCGTTTGCAGGTATTCCTGCACAATGGCATGGCATGCATCCAAAGAGTCCTGTTCATCGCTAGTGGAGTGTTGGTACCAAAGGAAAATAATGAAAAAAAAAAATAGCAGGTTTGAAAAAGTTCAATACTGTATGGACTTGCACATGACGTTACGAATCACAACATAGTCCAGAAGGAATTGTATGTGAAAGTAAACCACTCCACCAAAAAGTCCTTCCTCCAAATAAGACCAGGAACTGGTCCTGGGTGTGGAAGTGTTCGGACCAACTGTGCCATTCTTTGTGAGATCTCCATATTTTGTGCAGGATTTTGAGGCATATTTGACACTGTATGGATTAGTTTTTTGTTCAATTCATTTTTTGCCACCTGGGAACCCCTGTTCATGGTATTCAGATATTTATTGTGAGTTTAGAGCATACCTGAGCTGTAGGGCCAGTCCTGGAGGGATGAGTTGGTATCTAATGCGTCCTATTTGAGCTGGAAACCTTCCCACAAGTTCAACCACAGTCACATGCCTTAAGTCCAAGCCACATTGTGCTTGCTGAAACACATATATTCATACACTACGTCTCATCAGTTTTAAGTAGCATATTTCAGGAATGCATAATGTCACCTCACACCTTCCAAGTTTATTCCCAGGGCACAGACATGATGTGAATAGAAAGATCTATTACCTGTAAATTAGTCATTTGGAATCTGTAGTAATGGTTGGCCGCTGTGGGGGTGGAGATTATAAGCAGGCGACGTTTCTCATAGAACTGGTCCAGTAGTTGAGCAGCAGATCGCACTCCAACATTAATGTTCATGGCTGTATTTAATAACGAGCAATGGGAACAGTGATAAACATGACGAAAAATTGGAAGGGTTGAAATAAAAATAGAAAAGTAAAATAAAAAGTGTTAAGAGAAACAGTCACTACATTTACTTGCACATCAATATTCCAATATGAATCAGAATCTGGCAATATTCTAATTAGTACTGAGTAATGTAAATGCTGCAATCCGATTGCACGGTTCAGATTAAGACAATATTCTGATTCCCCAAATTCCGATTCCCAACCCTGGAATATGCCTGTTTTAATCAGAAATTTGTTGCATGTAAACACGTTATTCAGAAAATCCACTGAAAGGAGATATATGCACATGGGAATTGTGGGTGCTAACAGATGCTAGGCTGTAGGCTAGGTGTTTAGGAATGGAAACTCAGGCATACTTACAACAACCATGCATGCAGGAATATTCTGATGCCCGTACACATATAAACATTGTATACGGAATATGGCTGCAACCCGGATATAGATCGGAATTTGATATGCATGTAAATGTAGCCAAAATGTAGCCCATTTCCACAATGGAATGAGTATGTGACAACAAGACAGCTTTTGTAGCAATCAAGTAACTAGACTTTTTAGCATAAGCTATATAAATTACATTTAAAAAACTACCAACTGTATCCTGTACTAATGATAATTTAATGATTTTGGTGTTATATTTCTGCCAAACTGTTTACATAGGCATGACTTGCACCATATATAGCATGTTGGAAATAATTTTAGAACATGTAAGTTTGTTGTGAAACACTTAACAGTCTGCTACTTTGCTGGTATAATGCCATTAGTTGTGCAAGCTATGCACGCCTTGCTTGCAAGGCATGCATGTAATTTCTAAACTTCCAAAGTTCACCTAAAAAACAACATTTTTGGCTTATTCAGTACTTTACAGGGCCACACCCCCTGTTAAAGTCTCTACATGTCAGAAATGGTATTACCGGGCACAACGTGTCCCAAAAAAAAACATTCTCCACACCAGTACACCACCTCCACCAGCCTGGACTGTTGACACAAGGCAGGTTGGGTCCATGGATTCATGCTGTTGGCACCAATTTCTGACCCTACCATCTGTGTGCCTCAGCAGAAATCAAGATTCATCAGATGAGGCTACGTTTTTCCAGTCTTCAACTCTCCAGTTTTGGTGAGCCTGTGCCCACTGCAGCCTCAGCTTTCTGTTTTTGTCTGACAGAAGTGGAACCTGACGTGGTCTGCCTCAAGGTTTGACGTGTTGTGCATTCTGAGATGCTTTTCTGTTCACCACAGTTGTACAGAGTGTAGCAGTTACTGTAGCCAGCTCAGCTCGAACCAGTCTGGCCATTCGCCGTTGATCTCTCTCATCAACAAGGCATTTCTGTCTGTAGAACTGCCGCTCACTGGATGTTTTTTCTTTATTGCACCATTTTGAGTATTGTGTTGTGTGTCAAAATCCCAGGAGATCAGCAGGTCAAAATCACTGAGATCCCATTTTTTTCCCCATTCTGATGGTTGATGTGAACATTACCCGAAGCTGCTGGCCCTTATCTGCATGATTTTATGCACTGCACTGCTGCCACATGATTGGCTGATAACATAAGTGCACGACTGAATAGATGTACAGTTGTTCCTAATAAAGTTTTCCGTGAGTGTATTTAAATGTGTCATGTCATTTAGTTAAATGTATAGATGGTAGTGTAAGTGGTTACAGGAAATGCAATCAGTTTTAGAGTGGAAAACCAAACTGGTTTTGGATTTTTAATTTCAAGTGGTGGCATTTTTTAAATGGGCTGTTCTAGTTGTTGCTGCCGTAGCAATGCAATGAGGAAACCTTTTGCTTTTGTTCATCTATACCTGTTTCATGTGGAACACTGAATTTGATGAAAATATGAAACAGCTTGTGTGCAAATACATAACATTTTCTTGTAAATAATATAATATCTTAATTCAATATATGAATGAAGTATATTACACAAAAACAAAACTCCTGTTTGCCTGTGGTAGCTGTTAGGTGTTGACTTTACTTGCTCCACATACGTGCACAGCTGGTTTCCAGGCCAGACCATTCCATGTTGAACTGGCAAACTCGGGCAGCGCTGCCTCTCAGCTCGTAACCTCCCAGGCAGCGGAAATCACATGTTGCCCCATAATTATCACCAGCACTGTCACACTTCATCCAACCATTTTCAGGCACTGAGAGGGGAGTGCAACGGCGGACTGTAATGGGGAAAACATAAAAAAAATTTTCAAGGACTGGGTGCTAATAACAAGTCTTAAAATCAAATGGAGTTAGGATATATATATATATATATATATATATATATATATATATATATATATATATATATATATATATATATATATATATATATACCCAATGTATATAGTGTGCCAACCCTGGTCCTGCACATTTTAGGCTTTTTCCTTCACCAACTTTAACTCAGTAAGGGCTGTTAATTCGCTAATTAGTTGCATTAGGTGTGTTTGGAAAAATACTAACGCTGCATTCAAAATAACTCGGAATTGGGAAGGCTGAACTTAGAATTACGTAATATTCAAAATATTATAATAAATTATATATTATATATGTATTATAAATAAATTTTAATATTCCTCAAAACAGCTAACTATATGGACAGTGTTATAGATTTAACCAACAAAACTGTCTATGTTGATTGAACTAAAGTAAATACTACTATAAACCCTCCCTTTTCAAATAATGAAGTAACATCTTATTTCCTTTTGGTGCTGAATTCAGGGTTGAGGAGACCATCCCAACTTTTTGAGTAAGAATTTTGATTTGAGGGAGCATTTTTTTTTTGTTTTTCCTAGTCAGAGACTGGAAATTTGCAGTTACAAGCTTTAGTTGAATGCAGCATAAAATGTGTAGGACAGGTGGTAAACTGGGACTAGGGTTGGTAATCTGTGCACAGTCCACTATAAATTCAAACATATTATATCATTAATATCATTTATTGTGGCAAGTAAATTTAGGAATGTGCTAAGGTACTGAAACCATGACCTGAGACTACAGACCAAGACCAAACAGACTGAAGACCCTGACCTTTATAATCTAGTGTAGAGGTTGAAGTTATGTCTTTTTTGGGCATAAGATACTAAATATGTTCATGTATTATTCACCTTTTACTCTGATGTTGAATTTACAGGTAGCTTTGTTTCCAGCCCGGTCGAACACAGTGTATGATTGTTTATGGTTTCCCTCTGTAAAGTGTGTTCCTGGAGGCTTCCCCTTTAGTATTACACTGTAATTCACAAAAATGTTTATGGTTACTTGGGACTTTATTGAACCACAGGAGCTATAATTAAACACATACTACTCAGTATATCTCCAGAATACAGTGCAGCCTGTAATTTTTGCTGTTTTGGCTTTGTACTTAATAATACTGGATTTAAAATAGAACATTGAAGTTAAAGAACAGAATGTCAGCTTTAATCTGAAAATATTTAAACCATTTTGATTTTTAGCTGTGGGTTGTATTTAATGCACCAGAGATCTAACAAAAGGAATAGAGTTGTGGCATGTATGCATGTGTAGGTAGGTATCAACAAACATAACCGCTGGTAAGCACCAAGCACATAACAAGTAGGCTACAGACAAGAGTAAGGCTTCTGATCGGTGCAGCAAAAAAGTGTTTGCCCTGTTGTTGGGAGATCAGAAGTTCACAATGATGCCAGAGCCAAAAGAGAAAAAAATAAGAGCAACATTAGCCAGTTATGGGAGTCTCTGAGCTTGTGTATGCAAAAGTATATGTATGTGTATGCCCCGTGACGCTGCATGAGCAGCAGTTTGAAAAAGATCAGGTGGCTGGCTTCACCTGTCTCAGATGAAGCACATGTTAGCCCTTTCCCGGTTGATATCTGTCATGTGAAAGGTGATAGTTATGTACTGTAGTGGTTGGAAATTGGTAAATGACTAAACTGGGGATAAAATGGGTGGAAGAAGCCTGTACAGTTCTAGGGCAAGTCCTGAAGTGAGATGAACAATTTACCCTGTACCAAAGAAATAGAATTATATAAGATGAATGGTGTGTGTGTGTGTGTGTGTGTGTGTGTGTGTGTGAAACTAACTCTGTGAGTATGCCATCTGCTGTGTCTTTGCCCTCCGGTGTATCCCAGGTCACTTTTGCAGTCACTTTTCCTGGCTCAGCTGTCTTCTCCTTTACATTTGGACACTTTATGACTGGAGGATCCAAATCTGTGAAAACAAGCACCTCAAATTATATAGATTGTTTGAGTTTGTTTTTGGGTCGAGATCACTTGATACCTACCCAGACACACACTCTGGCCACCACTCCATGCCCTGCTGCTTTGGCAGGTGACACTGCGGTCTCCACGGAGTATGTATCCTGGTGAACAGAAGAACTGGCAGTGGGAGTTGTAATAGGAACCATCTGAACACTTAAATCCACCGTTAGATGGCATGGCTAGAGTTGGACAGCGGACCTCTGCAAAAACACAGTCCATTCAGTTAAGCAAGTGCTGATGTGCTTACACAGTCAACGTTAACAGTATGTTTATGGTGAAGGTTCAGTGTGCAGCTGTCTATTGTCTGTGTTACATCAAATATCATGTACACAAGCGTGCCTTGAGACTAACGTCAACTTCTTTATTAGTTAAATCACAGGGGTAAAAAAGTGAAACTAAGTTGTTTATAATATGATAGTTGGTTGTGCTTGTTATTAAACCTGTTTTAGATGCACCATATAGTATGTGTATGTAGTTTATGCATCTGTTTGAGGCTGACCTCTGCAGGTGTATTTTCCTGACCACTGTTTGCTGGCCATGCAGAGTATCTCGCTGCTGCCATGGAGCTCGTAGCCTCTCTTGCAGTGGATCTTACAGCGGGTTCCCAACACATTCTTATAATGCTCACCACGTGGCGTTTGGCAGCTCACATGCCCGTGCTTCACTTTGATTGGAGCACACCATGGCACACCTACCCAAGACACATAATGAAGGTACCCACACACACTAAAAAGGTCACACACATATGGTCTACAGACATATAGTTAAAACAACCTATTCCATCATGGTCATCTGAAAAAAGAACCCAAAAACATAGTTCCACACACTTACCTCGACTCACTGTTAGCCTTCGGAGTGGCCATGGATAAAAGCAGAAAGGAGTATTGAGAAGTGAAGGTGGATTAGCCAGTGAGAAGGAGAGTTGAATCAGAAACAGAGCTAATAAAATGACATTGAGGATGCGTTGGAGACGTGCCCCAAAATGCCAATCGCAGTTCGTGTGTTGCAGCCAGAAAGTTTGCTAAAAGTATAAGGGACAGGGATGTGTGTGTGTGTGTGTGTGTGTGTCTGTGTATATATGTGTGTGTTCACCTGTGTATCTTACATCCTCATCGTCAGTGTAAGGCCAGTATCCCGACCCTGGAAAACAGAAGACAGCAAAAGAGAGCCAAGGACACTCTGAATTGCCACGGAATCACAGAGATCACAAAGGCCTGCATGCAAGCTAAATCTCTGATTCCCACATTAGGGGCAATTGCATTAAAGCACAAACTGGTAGTTGCTCTGCCTGGCTTGAGAACTTCAAACAGAAAACGCAATACAATGTTTAGTATATAACATGCATGTGCTCTCTGCTAGTAAACTTACAGTGAGGGGAAATACATATTCAGACACTTTTATTTTTGTTATTTAATACACTTCCAGTGCATATATCCAGTTCAAATTTACAAACATAGTCTCTTGATATTGTACATGTAAACAGTAATAAGTATAAACCGAGATATGTTTAAAAAATCTGATCGGGAAAAAGGTATTTGGACACTATAATATATATATATATATATATATATATATATATATATATATATATATATATATATATATATATATATATATATATATATATAAAGGTTACATAAACATAAATCAAGTTCTAAGTGCTGCCAAAAATGTTCTTGTTGAAATTGCACCAGGTGTCATTATAAAAGACGTTGGTTGGATAAATTTACGCAACAACTAGCAATCATGGTGAAGGTGAAGGTGCTTCCTAAAGTTCTCAGTGACAACACTATTAAACAACTCAGGACCTTAATCATCCCTGTAAGTATACTTTATTCAATAATACTCATTTGGAAAGTTCATGAGTCCCAACTAACCATCTCTGGATAAGTGTGCTGCACAAGATTTCTCACATTAGTAATAAGGAAGGTAAGCTAGCAGTCACTTGAAAAGAGTTGCAGGATGAAGTGAAAGCATCAGGAACAGCAGTTACACAGAGGACAATAAGCATGAACTGCACTGCAATCATCTCCGTTCCAACACCTCACGCAAAACTCCTCTGTTAAAAAAGGAAGCATAGAGATATAATCTATATTTAGACAAATCAGAACTCTTAGAACAATATACCCTGGATAGACGAAACAAAAATAGAACTCTGGCAATAATTCAGCTCATCATGTTTGGAGAAGGAAGGGTTGAAGTATCATTGTCATGATATGGGTATCACATCAGTATCACTATCATGATATGGGGCTGTTTCTCTGCAAATGGTACTGAGACATTACATGTCTAAAGAAAAAATGAATGGAGTATTGTACCAGAATATATTAGAAGAGAATATAATCTTGTTGGCCAAGAATCTGAGTCTGGGGAGAAGATGGACATTTTGCCAAGACAACGAGCCCACACATACAGCCAAAATAATACAGTGAGGATTTGCATGACCCAGCCAATGAAATCCCATTGAAAATGTATGAACGATTTTAAAATTGCGAGTCCATCAGAGGGACCCTTATAATCTTGGCGAATTGAAGATAGTTTGCCATGTGGAATGGATCAAAAATAAACCACAATGTTGAAAAAAGCTGTAGCTCTTCTTACTGTAGATGTCTCAAAGTAATTGCCAACAACAGCTTTGCAACAAAGTGCATATGCTGGTAATTTGTGGTGTGTATATACACATTTTTCCACATCAATTTTATTTTTAACCATACCTAGGTTTATGAATACATAGTTTTTTTGTTTATATTTATAAGTATAAAAATCAAAAGACATTATGTAGCTGGATATACAGTATGCATTGGAAATAATGTATATATATATATATATATATATATATATATATATATATATATATATATATATATATATATATATATAATAAAACGAAAGTGTCTGAATACTTTATTTTCCCTCACTGTAATGCCAGTCCTGAATAAGGCAGGAAGGGAAATATTTATTTGAAATGATAATATCCAGTGACAGCAATCTGTTACAAGAAAGTAATCAGATTACAAATACTTGCGCAAGTGAATATTATGGTTTCTCTTAAAGAGTAAAATTGTACCAGATGAGGAATGATTTGTAAAAAAATATAAATTAAACAACATAATAAACCAACAGTAGCATTTGTTAAGAATTATTCCTTTCAGTTTAGGCTTCAGAATAATGGCTTCAAATGTAAAGCACTGGCAGTTGCATTAAATAATCCCTTAAAAAAAAAGGTTTGGTTCTGTGAGACCCATTTTCAGTGTTTAGTGAATGAAAAATACTAAGATCAGTTATTATTTTAACTTCACAATCACTGGTCTTAGCTCATTTGCTCTGAAGAACATGTTGAAAGGTAACCATAATATAAATGACAAAGAAATGTTGATTCCTGACCTTTACTCTTCTCTACTCCTTACACCTTTTTCATGTGTTTGTCTGTCTCTTGCCCCAAACTCTCTTTCCTTTCCTGTGTGTGAAATTACACACATACATTTTGACCCTTAAAATTTCAACCATGAAAACCTCTCTATTCCTGCCTTTCTGCATTCTACTTCACACACACACACAAATGCACACAGAAATAAACAAAGTTGCAAAAATTTCAACCACTGAGACCGGGTCTACTTTGCAAATTCCTGCATTCTACCCTCCCTATACCTGCAAAATATAATTTCATAAAATTCTCTCAAACTGGGGGAGGGACATAAGATATGATATGACACGATATGACGTATGATAAGATATAACATAAGTTAAGAGTTTACAAGAAATTAATTAAGGTTTATTATCAAAAAAAGGGAAATAGGCACATTTTAACCACATATTGTGTTTGTACTGATGGTAAATGAGATGTAAACGTTTGTAAAGTATTTCTGCTTAACTTGATGTGACTATATTGTTTCACAATACAAATAATGCCACAGGTCTACCAGACCCATGAACACTGGGCGTGTAACTGTGAAGACCACACAAGGTTTAACCAGGCTGCCAAAAATCTGTCAAGACGTCTCCAGCAATTTCTAATTTGAGCTTTAAAGCAAATTTCAAATTAAAAATGAAACAAAAAAATTGGAGTACAGTCACTGACTGATCACGCTGATAAACAGGTTCACTCTCATTTGTTTTTCAGGGTAGGATCGTTCAGATTTTATGAAATACATAAAAGGCTACAATGACCCCTGCCAGAAATACAGTAAAATGCAGGCGTTAGAGGTTGTAGTGCTGAAGGAACCAGGACACCATGCACTTTAGGGTTCTCAATATATTGTAATGGCTGATTCAAAATGGCTATTTGTTAACCACTTTTTAACATTATGTTGTGAGCTGCTGTGGGTCCTTAATGAGTGAGACTGGCAAACTGCTTTCCAGATAATAATGCCAATTCTCTAGTAACTTTTGATGCAGTTAGAGCTGTGCAATTAACCATATTTTAATTTCAATCAAAACATTACACTTCCGTCATTTATTAAAAATAAATATTAGTAATGGAACTACAAAGTCATTTTATTTTGTTTCAAAGATTGATACATTTATACATGTAAGGAATAAACCATGTAGGGATGTGCTGATATAGGAAAATAATTAACAACAGGGTGATGTAATGCAACCTGATGCAAAGTGGCAATTTCCTGACATTAACAATTTTTTATTTAAGAACAACACACCATACATTTTATCCATTTTATAGTAACATTTAATGTTGTGGAACATCTGTAACATCCTTATGTTGTAGTAACTGTATACAGTCGTTCCCTCTCCAGCTTAAGGTTAATGCAAGAAAGTTTGCAAATTGCAGTTTGTTACTGTACCAAGAAAGTGCAAAAGACTCTCCCCGAGGTCAAAAACTTAATGTTACAACTTTATCTCTGATGGTTACAAAGTGCTGACACTGGTAAAAATGCTAAATAATTAAACTTAAAAAAACCTCACCTTATAAACAATTACATATGTTTTTTTTAATCCTTTTATGTGGATCATCCACAATAAGAGCCCCTGTGTAAGTCATCTATTATTATAAAATATATTATAAAATATTAGAATTCTGTAAAATCTTTTTTCATGTTGAAGGAACCATTAGGAGTACTTATCCATCTCCATTCTATCTAAATGAAAAGTGATCTGATTGTCTTTTCATTACTTTTTTACACTCTTACTCACTCACAATTACTGCTGGCCATGGTGATGGAGGATCCAGAGCCTATCCCAGGAACACTGGGTGTGAGGTGGTAATACACCCTGGATGGGACGCCAGTCCATCGCAAAGCAACATGCACACATATTCACACACTCATACACACCTAGGAGCAATTTACTGTAGTCAGTCCACTTACTGGGAGGTGGGAGAACCTGGAGGAAACCCATGGATACGGGGAGAACATGCACAGAAAATCTGCATAAACAGTAACCTGAGTTCAGGATCAAACCCAATACCCTGGAGATGTGAAGTAGCAATGATACCCGCTGCACCACTGTGCCACCCCTATTCTATTATAGTCAACATGTAATTTTCTCTTCCATTTACACAGTTCAGGATAAACAGAACTGCACTCCAATAGAAACAGGTTTCTGTGGTCTAGTCACTTAGATCGGTGGTGCATACTTACTATAGACTAAAAACATGTGATCATGACTGAAGTGAACCTTTACATTGAAACTAAACTACGTTACCCATGGGCTCTTACTAGCTCTTCCTACCCACCAGAATTAACAATATCATCTCTCTCTATTATATGTGTAGAGAAGGTAGAATAGTATCAAAAGGTAGTAATAGAAGCTCATGAGACTAAGCAGCAACACAGACCCCCCCCCCCCCCAACCCACCCCCCACCCCAACCCACACGCTCATGCATACACACACGCTCATTTCAACATTTCTTGGAAATCCTCATTTTGCAAGGATCTACCTTTGGCTTAACATCCCAGCATTCTTGGAAAAGATTTTTGTAGTTTGATCTCTCTCTCTCTCTCTCTCTCTCTCTCTGTGTGTGTGTGTATGCTTGAGTGCTCCATGGTCCTCTTGGCAGATGAGTTCATCTGTTGAGCTCAGCAAAATGTTGTGCAACTCATCTCTCACACACAGATGAGTTTTCCACTCACAGCAGGATTTGCTGGAGCAGTAGTGTGGTTCTCTTGCCATCTCTTTGATGTGACAGAGAACTACATAACCTACAGCATGCTATGACAGCGTAAAGCACTTGCATACACTTTACTGTTGCTACATTTCAAAGCATTCAGGTCATAAAATGCTATACATTGAATAGAATCCATGAATGATATTTATTTAAGCTGTGAGTGGATGCAGAGAGATGCAACAGGACATAGATTATTGCTTTGAAGACAGATTTGTTATACATATGGTATAGTAGCCCACAAAATACTCACAAATTTCAGGACCAGGGCTTTGGCAGGTTGTGCTTATTCTATCAATGAAAATCTGACTCTGAGTCCTGGAACGTAGATTCATGTTGCAACCTGTGTGAGATCTATCATACATACTAACAGTCTGATCTATAACTACACTCATATACCGACATACAAACTCCCTGTGATAAACACCACATTTACATGTCTGCAAGACAATGAATTTGTTTCTTGATAGGCAAAGGTTCATACAAACACACACATACTGTACACAAACTTACTACTATGGGTAATGTAGCCTCATGTAGGGTTCACATATTTACACACATTTTCCACAAAATCCCCCAGGAGCACTGCGTACCATTAATGACACTTGAGTCACACTGCAAATGATTTACTTTTATATGCATCATGCATGTGTACTTATTTCTCCCAGCAAACTCTTAGGGAACATTTTTGCAAAGTGATCTGGCCGCACTTCAGGATTTTGCTCATGCAAGTGGAGTCTCTACATGTGAAGGGCAATTTGAAAAATAAATAGACTGAAATGTAAATGAGAGCATTGCATAATTTTTAGTAATAATAATAATAATAAGAAGAAGAAGAATAGTGTAATACACACTGCTTCCCAGGAAAAACGCTTTCACGTCAACATTGTCAAAAGCTAATTTTTATGTATATAATATGTACAGTGAGCTCCACAATTATTGGTAAATTGGGCAATTTTTGCTCCATAATTATTGGTAAATACATCATAAAAATGGGTTATATATAAATATAAATGGGAACATGCTTCATTACATTTTAGAGGTGCCAGTAATTGTGGTATATGTAGCTTTGTTTAAAATATTTATTTTGAAAAGTTTTTTCCTTAAATTTAAATAAATTTACTTCAATTAATGGTTTGATCTTTCTCAGATTTTGGTGAGATTCAGCTAATTAACCACAAAGACATTTTCCATACCCATACCTTTTACCCATCTTTACGAAAAGCGCCAAAAATGATTGAGGTGGTATTATACAGTATATTTGAGAGTTAAAGCAATATTTGTTCATTTTGCTAGTTTCACGGTTTAAGTGTCATGTACAGTATCTCTGCAAGTAACGAATCATTTTGATTCCAAAAACTGAAAACTTAAAGAGTGTTCACTCTGCCCCTAGAACAGAAATACAGGATTGAAAACTTGTTTTAATCACATTTCCAGGATCAATGTTGAGAACTGTATATAATAACACTTGGGGATGTACTGGCCCCAAGCTGTTGGCATCCATGAAAGAAGTAAGCCTCTCCATCTCATATATCCAGGTTTAACCCTTGCCTTGGACCACAGATGATCACTAAGCACACATGAGGGAACCTACTGACTTGTCATGCTCTGTCCTATCCATCTCCATTCTATCTAAATGAAAAGTGATCTGATTGTCTTTTCATTATTTATATGTTCATGTAATGCAAGCACAGTGGTGTAAGCGAGGTAAACTCTCAGTGAACACACATCAGAGCCGCTGGATAACACATCGGAACAGCTGGATGAATGGGTACAGTGTTTCACTCTCTTTGACACTATTAGTTGGCGGTGTAACGCGCAGCCCCACCTTTCCCCCCAAAACCAGTCCACGTAAACACACTCACAACACACTCAGCCTCAGACCACACACGGCAGACCTCGAGGATTAAAAGCCTTTCTCATATTCTCAGCAGAGTTAAGTCAGTGTCCGCGATTAAGGAGCAAAGCGACTGAAAACTTGGACGCTGCAGATCTGAGTGCCAAAAAAAAAAAAACAACTCTGAACAGGACACGAGGGAGGCTGACGTCTCTTACCGTCATACGCGAGGCAGCAGGCGACCTGAAGTCCCACGAGCACACACACACTCAGCCAGTTGTCCATGTTTAAAATGTGCAGGAGTTGCTTGAGAATCCGCTGCATTCCTCCTCCTTCTCCTCCTCTTCCTCCCCGCGAGCACCGCCTCCTCTGCGAAACACGAGCTCTTCATCCTGTACCTCTATTAATATAAACCCTCAGTTCTGCGCCCATGGGGGCAGGATTTTTTTTTTTACATGATTATTATTATTAAGTTTTAATATGGTTACATTGGTGGGACTCAAGGGGATGCATGGTGGCTTAGTGGTTACACATTTGCCTCACACCTCCAGGGTTGGGGGTTCAAAAACCCACCTCCGCATTGCACGCGTGGAGCTTGCATGTTCTCCTCTTGCTACAGGGGCTTCCTCTGGGTATTCAGGTTTCCTCCCCCAATCCAAAGACATGCATTGTAGGCTGACTGGCATTTCCAAATTGTCAGGAATGTGTGGGTGATTGTGCCCTGTGATGGGCTTTCCCCCCTATCCAGGGTGTCCCCTGCCTCGTGCCCCGAGTTCCCTGGGATAGGCTCCAGGATCCCCGAACCCTGCGTAGGATAACAGAAAATGGATGGATGGTGGAAATCAATATCAGTGATCAACATTTTAGATGTTACACTCCCAGGAATAAATGTTCCAGCCTGTATTTATCTATGTCGCTGTACCATAAAGGTTTTGCAGCTTTACTATTTATCCTTTACCTAGGAAGGATCATGTAGTTTACCTTTAATTAGGTTTTACAATAAAGCATTAAAGGTGTATCAGTGATGCACTTTAAATTATGTTAATGGTGTTATAGGCTATATTACAGTTTCCAGGTGAAAGATACATGTTAAAGGTACAAGAGATGTCCACTTGATGGTACCACATCAGCAACAAGGAAAAGTACAGTTTGGTACCTTTATTTACAGTGTTTACAATTACAGTTTGGTGCCTGTCGAGTTATTATTTAGTTATTATAGGTATAAACTTAATTGAATAATCAGAATAGGTCCAATCTAAGAGTTGTTAATATCATTTTGAATGTACAGTGTAACTTTGGGTTCTGTGTGCAAATAGTTTCAATGGCGTCATTGAATAAATATGATCATACATATACTTGCCTAATGTGCCTAATATTTGAAAAGTTTTCTAAAATAAATCTGAAGGGATCTCTGGCTTCAAAAAACTATTTGAAAACCCCTGCTCTGTGCAGTATCCAAGTTCATTTCAGTTTGAATTTTTAAGTTAGAGACTGAGAGCAATATCTGGACATCCTTTTTATTGCAAAATAACTGAAAATAAAACACATCTAATATTTCTCATAATGATTATTGATTATGATTGTTTTTAGAAATAAATGCTAGAAATAAGCAAAATTATAAAACTGTAGAAATAAAGGTAGTAATGTTCTATTTGTTTGATCATTATGTCATAATATTAAATGAATTTGCTTATATATATATATATATATATATATATCAAACAATTTTGCTTCATAAGATATCAGTTTTTGCAGCAATGTGCTGCATCAGTATAGTATTTGATAGCTGATTCTAATAAGCAGTATTTGTTAGCTAGTACATTCGAATATCATCAAGTTTACGATTAAATCTCAATATCTTTCATCCCTCACACTATGTATACCCTATGTATTTTTAATACTGGAAGAAGAAGACTATTCAAAAGCAATTTCCCTATAACTATCATCCTTTGCTCTACTTTACATTTAATAACAGTAATCAGAAAAGCAGCTGCTGGTATGTGATAATAACAATGTTGGAGATTGTGTGAGAATAAGCCTCCTGAACACTGACACAGGGATTTTCTGTCTTGTACAATGTATATTGACTAAAATAAACACAATAAATGTGCGTGCTGCAGACAGAAAAGTGTTGTTTGATTTATCACAGTATTTCTTAATCCTGGTCCTGGAGTATCACCATCCTAATTTAATCAGATACGTTGGGAGCAGGCGTGCAGGGCAGTGGTACTCCAGGACCAGGACTGAAAAATACTGTGATATAACATTTTAGCAAATGTGCAGATCTTCTGTCTGCAGCATGCACATTTAAGGTGTTTATTTCATTCTATGTACTGTGCATAGTTTTTCAAAAAGGACACTGGTTTACAGGAACTAGAACTGAAAAAAATGTCACTTGTCAAATAATTTTAGCCAAGGAACTATATGTTCTAGCACATAGGTGGATAAATGTCACACAATAATTTTTTAATACGTTATTGTTAACTCCAGATCCAGCTAGTTGTATGATGGTATATGTAAAATGATAAAGGACTCTCTTGCTCCTGCTTGGTCAGACAGTAAAGAATGGCATTTATAAACAACCCACTGAAAGTCTCTCTTCTGTGCTTTAACCATCACTGATTTTTAGAATTAATACACAGCAGCATATGGCGTCAAAGAAACAAATCAGTAAGTGACATTAATAGATAGATAGAACTTTATTGTCATTGCACAGTATAGGTACTCAGCAATGAAATGCAGTTTAACATCCACCAGAAGTGCAAATAGTAGCATTGTGCAAAGTTAACAAAGTATGGGTCACTTTAACAGGAATACCTGTCCACCTGCTCAGTTTTGCAGTTATCCATTCAGCCAATCATTTGGCAGCAGTGCAATGCATAAAACCATACAGACAAAGAGCTTCAGTTAACATTCACCTCAAACATCAGAATGGGAAAAAAAAATCTCAGTGACTTTAACCATGGCATGTATGTTGATGCCAGCTGGGCTAGTTTGCATATTTCAGATACTGCTGATCTCCTGGGAATTTCACACACAGCTGTCTCTAGAGTTTACACAGAATGGTGCAAAAAACAAAAAAACATCCTGTGTGTGGGGGGTCTGCAGGCTGAAACACCTGATGAGAGAGATCAGAGGAGAATGACCAGACTGGTCTGAGTTGACAGGAAATAAGCACTTTTTCTAACCACGTTGAGCAGAAAAGCATCTCAGAATGTACAACACATCAAGTTGGATGGAGATGGATGGGCTACAACAGCAGAAGACCATATCAGGTTCCACTCCTGTCAAACAAGAACAAGAATCTGAGGCTATCATGGGCACAGACTCACACAAACAGTTGAAGACTGGACAAAGACCAGGTGATTTTTTTTTCCCCTAATCCGAACTGTTCATAATTTTTTTTCACACAGTATGGAACTGGAGATCAATAGAAACTGTTAAAAGAACAAACCTTTGAGGGAATGTGGAGCATTATGGAGGAACTACATTTTAGTATTATGGCATACAGGACTGTTAATGAAGTGTAGGAAAATTTGCACTAGCATAAAATGTGTTCACCAGACATGAATTTTCCAGTCGTTCCTTTGCGCATTAGGTCTTTTATGGTCTAGATACTATGGTATAATGTTTTCCCAGAACTGAGTGTTCTGATGAGCAAGGGCTTCTTCCTGTTGGACTCTCTTTTTTCTCACAACTGCTTGTGGTTTAGGTCCATGCATTTTCTTCTACTTTTACTACTACTGATTATTCACTGTCTTCCTTCTTCTTCACTTCAGCTTTCTCCACTTGTTTTTTTCTTTACACTTTGCCTTCTCCTCCTCAACATTGCTCTCCCATGTTTCTCTCCTGCAGAGTCACTGCCCTCCTTTTCATTTCTTTAAAAATTTCCATCTTCTGTGCCTTGCAGCTCATGTTCTCCATTTCCATGGTGATATACTTTATCTTACATATTCTTTCTCCTTTATCCTTTTCATCCTTAGCCCTATTGTTTATCCTTTTACTCCCCTCCTCTCATTCCTCTGCCATTTGCCCTAGCTCTAGTGCCTTTCATCTTTTTTCAGTATGTTCAAGTCTCCCACTCCCATTCCCTCTCCTTCTTTAGGAAAATTTACATTTTATTAAAGAATGATCAATTTCTCACTTTAACTAATTGGTTTTTTTTTTTTACATATGCTTCCTCTAACCTTCTTCCAATTCTGTATGTCTTTTCCTCTTCTATCTACCTAACACCTGTCCAGTTTTACTAACCCTACAACGACCCCCTGCCATTTAGCTTTCCTCATTTATTATGCCCGTCTGTTTCCTGATCCCGGTTGATTAGTCCAGAGTTGTGCTATTCTGCACTTTTTACCAGTGTAGGAGGATGCTGATTTGCACTTGTTTCCCAGGGTGATGGGAAGGAAAAAAGATAAAAGGAAAATGACCATTCTTCATCACTGGTAATGACATTTGCTGCTTCACTGAGTGTATTCACATTAGTAGCATCACAGAGCCAGAAGAAAACAGGCACTAAAACAGATACCATACACTCTGCACAGCTCACCTTGAGTCTTAGAGCTTAGAATATTATACAGTTCATTTTCTCTTTCCTTTCCTCAGACATTCATGTCTCAATTTGTATTTCAGCATGTCTGGCAGACGTCCCAGCTGAACTGAATCCCAGGAAAACTGAGGTGATATTTACAGTATATCTGGATATCCCCACATCAAGGTCTTGTCATCTTACTGGAGAACTCCATCTAACACCATCTGACAATGCACAAAATCTTGGTGTAGATCTGCACTACCAACTATCATTCTCTGCTCAAATATCTGTGCCCATCACTAACATGACTTGTACATTTCTTCTTTACAGTAGAACTCGACATTTCTCTCTATGGAAGCCACTCAGATGCTTGTTCAGACCCCTTTTGTGTCAGGATTGGCCTACTGACACTCAGTCCTGTTAGGTCTTCTCTTGTGTGCCATCACACTCCTGTAAGTAATCCAGAATCTCCCCAAGGTCTCGCACATCATTCCACAGCTACATTTCCTCTACTGGCTTCCTGTAGCTGCCAGCTTCAGATTTAATATACTACCTACAAATACAAAAACAGACCAGCCCCCCTGTACCTGGAGGCACTTATCAAACCCTGCTCTGTTGCATGTTACCTTTGAGCCTTTAGCATGGAATGAACCTCCTCTAGCTATCATCAAACAAAAAAAATGGAACTAAGCGCAAAACAACCACAAAAACTGTGCTAAATTATAAAGGTTAATGCTAATACCTATATTAAGAGAGCAGTGAGGTTGATAAAACACCTTTTAAGAAATGACAATTCTAAAATAATTGAGCTGTATTCCATCCATCCCACAGGGTCTTGGGGGAGCCTGGAGCCTATCACAGGGAACACAGGGCACAAGACAGGGGACATCCTGGACGGGGTGCCAACCCATCTCAGGGCACAATCACACGCACACTAACACACTACAGACAATTTGGAAACAACCCATTTCTTTGGACTGGGGGAGGAAACCTGAGTACCCGGAGGAAATCCCCGAAGCACGCAAACTCCACACACACAGGGGGGGCAAGATGTAAATCCCAGAGGTGTGAGGCATATGTGCTAACCACTAAGCCACTGTCCCTGTTCCTTCTGCTGTTGTAGCCCATCTGCCTCAAGGTTTGATGTGTTTTGCATTCTAAGATGCTTTTCTGCTCACCACGGTTGTAAAGAGTGATTATATGAGTTACTATATCTTTCTTAGCAGCTCGAACCAATCTGGCCATTTTTCTCTGATCTCTCTTATGAACAAGCCATTTCCACCCACAGAACTGTCCATCACCCAATGTTTTTTTTGTTTGTTTTTTGCACCATTCTGTGTAAACTGTAGAGACGGTTGTATGTGAAAATTCAAGGAGATCAGCAGTTTATGAAATACTCAAACCAGCCCATCTGGCACCAACACCATGCCACAATCAAAGTCACAAAGATCACACTTTTCTTAATTCTGATGTTTGATGTGAACATTAACTGAAGCTCTTGACCTGTATCTGCATGATTTTTTTGCATTGTGTTCTGCCACATGATTGGCTGTGAGGCAGGAACATACCCTTGTTGTTTGTCTGGCAGAGCACACTCTGAGCAACATTAGAGCTTGATCTACAATGAATAAAATGTTTCAAAACTTTTTTTTTTTTTTAAACATTTTGTGACAGTTCTCAGTAGCTTTTTGCTTGCATATTCCTTGCAGATTGCAGTATTTTATCTTAATAACCATTTTGCATTCAATCTCTTGATAATAGCTTGCAGGTCAAGTGCATGATTAACAAAGACAAAACAATGCCATATACTCTATACACAATCTTGAAGGCTTAATTAACTTATGTACTGTAGATTAATTTGAATACGTAGTGTACACATTATTATGACTAATGCTATTTTACAGCATTGAATAAACACATATCCTGAACTGTTGTAGCTGAAGGCATGCAGTCCTAGCTACACGAATAATTCTGAGTTATAAATGGCTCGCTAATTGACATTTAGTGTAACCTACTACATAGCATGTAGAAGCTATTATTTCATACCTTAAGTCGGGGGTTCTCAAAGCTCGGTATTAAGCACATTATTCAACTACATACAATACTACTCTGGCTATTTATTGCAGTTTTTATTCCTCCAATTCCCAAATACAGAACAGTTCAAAGTTTATTCTTTATTATTATTTATAAGCCTACTTGTTTCTGTGATAAAGTTTTGACACATTTAAACATATTTAATTCAAGTGATTAGACAAACAGGATAATAAGCAACCACTAACCTAAGTAGTGCACTGCTGAAAAGAAAAATACAAAAAAAAACAATAGAAACCATTACAGAAATTCTAATGGTTTCCACTACAAATACCATTACAAACCATCAGCTAACCATTAAAACCATTACCATTATTGGTCCTTAATGGTATCCACTAGACATAAAATGCCACCAATAGAAGGCAACAAATTACCAGTAGAGACCGACAGGGACCATTAGAGTTTCCATTAAAACCAATACAATCCCCATTATAACCATTAACGCCATTACAAATTCTATGAGGGTTTCTATTGTTTTTTTCAGCAGGGTGTACAGGTATTACACACTCATTTGGGATTCAGGACCTCTACAAGAGAATTGGGAAAAACTACAGTATAGCTACTACTCTAACACAGTCTACACTTACTGAGTTTTGCTGAGTTGCCTTTCCTGCACTGGAGCTCGCAAGCCTTTGCGAGGATATACACGGACTCCAAACAGTTAATGTCAATAGTGTGCACAAGAGGGCGGGGTTTACGAGAGCTTTATGGGCGTGTCCTGCATGAAGCACGAGCGCTTGCAGTCGAATGTGTCCCGCCCTCGGCTGATGAAAGCGCACGCGGGGATTGAGGAGCGCTTGTATAGAAAAGTTTCAGTTTTGTTCAACTCGGTGCTATAAAACAAATTCCAAACAGTATGTTCGCTCTAAGGAACACATTTATACACAGTCTTAAAACGGTCCAGTCTATACAGGCAAGGAATTTTACGTAAGTGTGAATAAAAAAATGTGTGTTTATAGCTCGGGTATAACTGGTAAATGCTTGTGTTGGCAGTAGTGTGCAGACAGTAGGCTATATACACTGTAATTAACAATATAGCTGAAGTGTTTTATGACACTAGGGTGGGGAGGACATGTCTAGCATCTGTGAACTTGAAGGGACGCAGTTTTTTGACGCTGAAAGACTTCAACCCAGATGAGATCAAGCACATCCTGTGGGTGTCTGCAGACCTGAAGCATCGAATCAAGCATGAAGGACAGGTATCATTCAAATCAGGAGTGACTGTAAAAGTCCAGATGTGCATTTCCTTCATCATTTAGTACATTTAGTCTTCCTAGCTCCATGGCATTGAGGATTATGTTCATTTGTTTTTGTGCTTAGAATTGATTTAATGGTTTGTATTTATATTTTTAGTATCTTCCTCTCCTTCAAGGCAAATCTATTGCCATGATATTTGAGAAGAGAAGCACTAGGACCCGCATGTCCACTGAAACAGGTGCAAAAGTGAGAATGTGTGTGTATGAAAGTTAGTAGAGTGTATGTGTTTCAGGCATGAGTAACTGAATGAGGGTCAAGCAATATGGTCACTGAGCACACTGAATACTAGTGGATAGTGAATGAAAGTAAGCGAAACACAAAAATGCCACATGGACAGTTTGTGTGTGTGTGTGTGTGTGTGTGTGTATGTGTATATCCAGGGTTCGCTCTGTTGGGTGGTCATCCATGTTTCCTCACCCCTCAGGATATTCACCTGGGTGTAAATGAGAGCACAAAAGACACAGCCAGGTTTGAACACAAATTTATGCACATATATTGATGACATGTACATACACGTACCTAAGCATTAATTGGTCCGTATTTTATCTTTATGCACACTGCCGTAAAAATCAGGTGTGTGTGTGTTGCAGAGTGCTGTCAAGCCTGACTGATATTGTGTTAGCCCGGGTGTACAGTCACACTACTTTGGAGCAGTTGGATAAGGAAGCCTCTGTACCAATCATCAACGGCCTCTCTGATCTTTACCATCCTATACAGATACTAGCTGATCTGCTCACACTGCAGGTACACACACACACACACACAGATGTTCTGCTAGCATTGTTGTCTCCTTATTCTTTGATCTGTCTTCTCTTGTAGGAGCATTATGGTTCTTTAAAGGGCCTGACAGTGTCTTGGATAGGTGATGGTAACAATGTCCTCCACTCCCTCATGATGTCATTGGCCAAATTGGGTGTCAATCTGAGAATAGCCACGCCAAAGGTTTGCCCCTAACTTCTGAGTGTTTATGACTATACAAACGCATGTGTCTGTGCACTAACATTTGCAGCAGAAAGTAATTAAAGCACTTATCTAACCTATGCTCTCTCCTACTCAGGGTTATGAGCCAGATGCTAACGTCACTCAGGAGGCACTGCGTCTCTCTAAACAGGTATATAACAGGAGGGCTCTGATCAACACAATTTTTGAATTGCACTAAATCTCACATTTGCAAATCCCTGTTTTTGCTAAACAAAAAGCAAACGTCCTACAAATCATGCCCCAAGGGAACCATAATTTTCTGTTACTTACTGTGTAATCAAAGAAAATGTGAACGTTGACTCCAAAATCTCACTGCTGAAACTACAGAAACTACACAGGGTGGTGTATCAGTATGGTGCATGTGGGAATCACGCTCTGGATCTAGCGAGACATAATTATGCACAGATCATGGATTTGTGAATAATATGCATAATCTGCACACTCTGTAGTTTGGGACAGAGTTGCACATGTTTTCAGAGCCAATGGAGGCAGCTCAGGGCAGCAATGTGCTGGTGACAGACACATGGATTAGCATGGGCCAGGAAGATGAAAAGAAGAAGAGGCTAAAGGACTTCCATGGCTACCAGATCACCATGCAGGTAAATGAGTCTTTCTCAGCTCTGCTGCACATTATTAAGCACATTCCACATTTTTGAATATAGTTAAACAATTTCAATTTTTCCGATCCAGGCAGCCATTTTTTGCAATACATAGACTAACTGATCATGTGATGCCACTGAGTTGCATGGACTAACACTATGATTTTTGGAGAGAATGTGTGTAACTTTCACAATGCTTTCCCCTTAAGTGAAATGGCTTTTGCACCGAGCAAAAGAAAAAACTTTTGTTCTGACTCCTGCTTTAGCCGAACAAGCAGAAACGTGTAGTTTCCCGGTGTCTCCCATATCACCCTAGCAATTGTAAATGCTATGGCTAAACTGTAGCTGTTGGCACCTCTGCAATCTTTGCAATTCTGGAACTGTCATCTTTGGGTTGTTACCCTCCCCCTTACGCAATATGCTCAATAATCTTCCAGGCAAAAGTTCAAATGTTCCACACATTTTTTTTATTATGGTCCTAACTGTTATTTTATTATTATAACTATTATTCTAACTGCTTACTATTACTCCATATTCATTATCAGATTTGTGCAGGTCAGCAACCATGTGTGACTTTAAACATCCTTGGTTTTTGCCATGGTTATGGAAAAGGTTTTACATGTGTGTAACATCATATATATACATGGTAAATTTGAATTCTAATAGTTTGTTTGCATTTATTTTCAATATCCTTTGGCATATCAATAATTTTGCCATCTATGAAAGAAAATACTATGATTAAAAGACTTTTCGTTTGAGGTTCTTATGACAATAGTTATTGTTAAAGGAAAGTTAGGAAGTGGTTTTAGTGGAAAATTTAAATCATTGTGTGCACAGTGTTTATTTGATACATTATCCAATGCTCATTATTTTATTTGGGTGGCATGGTGATGCAATGGGTAGTGCTGCTGCCTCACAGCTCCAAAGTCCCTGGTTCAATCCTGAGTAACCTCAGTTAACTGTGTGGAGTTTCTCATGTTCTCCCCCTGTGTTCACATGGGTTTCCTCCAGGTTCTCTAGTTTCTTTCCACCTACCAAAAAATGTGTGAATGTGTGTGAATAGTGCTCTGCAATGGACTGGCATCCCATCCAGGATGAATTCTCCCATCTATTGCCCAGTGTTCCAGAGATAGGCATAAGCAAATACTGAAGATGAAGGAATCATTTTATTTTTGTCAGTTCTATTTGGGACATTAGTTATCCCTCCGTAGAGTCTTATTTTATTCATCAGAAAAACATGAGTAGTTTGGGATGACAAACTGATTGATTCTATCCTGCAATCTGATTGGTTCTCAGACAGGAAGTGTAGCTGCGCCAGACTGGACTTTCTTGCACTGTCTCCCACGAAAGTCAGAAGAAGTGGACGATGAGGTTTTCTACTCGCCACGCTCACTAGTGTTTCCTGAGGCTGAAAACCGCAAATGGACCATTATGGTAATATAGATGTGTGTTGTGGGTGTGTGCTGAAGTTTTTTGGCGTGTGAGTATGTGTGAATTTGGGCATGAACAATATACATATGTTTAATGCATCAATGTCTAATTCTTGCCTTTCTCTGTAGGGGTTGACTGTGTGTATCCTGACTGACTACAGTCCTCAGATCCCTAAACTGAAACTGTAATGTTTCAGAACTGAACTTCAGAGCATGCAACACAGGAGTCCTTCAACAATTCAGGATCTCTTCATCTTCATTCATTAATTCACCTCCAGTAATCACCTTATCCTGGTCAGGATCATGGTCAGATCTGGAGACTATCCCAGAAATATTGGGCACAAGGCATTAATCCACACAGGACAGGAGGCCATTGAAGGGCATACCAAACACACACTTATTCACATCTTGGGGCAATTAAGTGTAGTCAAGCAATTTTGGGGAGGCGGGAGTAAACTGGAGTACTCGGATAAAACCCACACATACATGAGGAGACCATGCAAAATTCTGCACAAACAGTAACCAGAGCTCAGAATTAAACCCTGGACACTAACATTACCTGCTCTGCCACCATGACACCCTTCCTCATTCAGATAGTTGGGCTATTACATCAATTAATCTAATGTTACATGTTGGTCAGGTTAGACTTTTAGTTTGCAAATCCAAAAATAAAAGATTTAAAAACTTTTTCTGGATTTTATTGATTTGTTTATGAACAGAACAGCTCCAATGTATGGCAGATTAAACCTGGAGAGCTTGTTGAATAATTCACTCTCTAGCCTACAGAGGGCACAACCAGCATGTGTAAAAATTGGGCAAAAAACAAAATGATTGAAGTTAAAATATATTATGTATGCCTGTTTGTGTTACCTTTCACACTCCACTTCATTTTAATGTTTAGCTGTATTCTTGAAAAAAGTTTATAATTAAATTTGTGTATTTAAGTCACTGATATTTATTTACTGATAATTAATTATTGATATTTATCATTAAAAATGATACACTCTACACTTACAGCAACCCTACTTTTCTCACTTAATTTTGTGGATAGTTATAGTATAATCAGGGCTGGATCTAGCAATCAAGGTGGGCCCTAAATGAGCGTTTAACTGGGGCCCTCTTCACCACAATAACTCATTTTGCCCCAGCATCCTCCTCAGATGGTGTTGAGATGGTGGCAGAATAAACAGGTAATAAGATACTTGCTATTTTTGATGGGAGTTTTATTAGAGAGTTTTTCATTGATTAGTTGGAATATTTTATTATATAGTAATGTTGCTTGAACTACACAAATATTGCATGCAGTTGCAAGTGGTTGCATTCCACATGATCTCTGTGTGAAAAGATTTAGTATTGTAGGGCACATACTTGGCAGAACAAGGAACACTCAGTAGGTACCTAATCATGGAATACTGCAAAGTCAATTAATTGGTTAATAAAAGTAGGTAATATGACATTGGGCAAAAAATCCTGGGTTCAACTACAAGGCCACTCCAGAGTCATCCTGCCACCAATACATTCAAGGCAAGCTTAACCTTAAGGCATCCAGTTTATATGGGACTCCAGTACAAGAGTGAGATACCCTAGGAGGCCCTTCGGGAAACATGGTAATAAAATAACATCCATGGGTCTGAGGCGCTGCAACAGCAGCCAAATACATCGGACAGGGAGGTACAGATGATGGGGTGCATTCCATTCATGGAACAGTTTCTACCTGAGAGCATAAGGCCTGTGTACTAGTGGAAATTGTGTTCAAGAGTGTCCCCCAGAGTGCTGGGTTGCAGTAATCATCCTGCACTTCACTTTGATTGGTCAAACCCACAGGTGCAGGTAACCTGGCCAAGGGTGCCAAATCTTTCCCTCCATTTGGGATAACATCTAATCAAGGATGAGTCTGCAAAGGTGTTCTGACCAAAGTCAAAATAAGTGATTTAACATGAGCAGTAAGGTCCACCTGTGCCTTGCCAAAGTTATCCCAGATTTGGGACATCACTTCTGGGTACCACTCTCCCAGGCTTATGTGCTGTGTTGAAACATTTGGGCTCCATAAGCTACTTTTGCCTTAGTGTGACCACACTGCACACCAGCGAGTGAGAGAAGCATCTGTGGTGACTCTTTTCGATGGAGCACTGCTAACAGGCAGACAGCTTTTGTGATGAGGGCACATAAAAGCATACCTTACAAATATGGCAGTATCATTATGTCTGCCATATGAGAGCATCTGTGGCAGAGAGAAATGGTATATCTGTCCTTGGAAGGAAAACCTCATAAAGCATCTGTGTCCTCGACCGTTGGGCACATGAAAATATGCATTGCACAGATTCACTGGAATGTACCAGTCTTGCGGCTGCATGGCATAAATAACATCTGAAAACCTTAACATGCAAAACAGGAAGGCTCTTAAGAGCCAGTTCAACTATCTCAATCTAGAATCAGATGGAAAGCACCATCCTTCTTCTAAATTAGGACATATGTTGAGTAGATCCCCTTATTCTAAATTGTGGGGTCTACCTTTTTATTGTGCTGCTGGTAAAACTGGAACACACTTCTCAGGCCAGAGGGGCAAACATGGTGGAGTCTAAATGATGTGACGATAAGCCCCAAAAAGGGAAAGAAGCAATTTGAAGGTTCCATGAAGCTGGTACATACCATACATGAGACAATGTATGGTGTGTCATCAGTGTGTCTACATTTAGTGCTTGGGCAGCATACATCTGGGTATAGTGTTTCATTTAGTGAATATACCAGTGTCTGGTTCCTGTGTACCTTCACCAAGGAGCAGGCCATCCGGAACACATCCACCCTGTGCTCTCACATTGCAGTGCTCAGGCTCACAGTAAACTTAGAGAGAAGCTTCTTACACTATAGCACGTCACACAGTCCATCACCAAGGGGCTAGACTCACTGAGAATGCTAGCCACGCCAACACACAGGTGTGTGATGGATATTCTTATGCTTGTCAATGTTTCCTTTCAGTAAAAATGTCTCAGTAAAAAGAGGTAAAACATTAGCTTGCAGGCAGTGCAGGACATTCCTAACAGAAGGAGCCTGGTTCAGAGTGGTCCCCCATTTCAGAGTGTTAATAATCACTGATGCCTGCATCACAGGCTGTGGAGCTACAGGAGTACTTTGGGCATGTAGGTCAGATCATATCAGCTACATGGAATTGAAGGCACTCCATCTGATACTGAAGTTTCTTCTTGCCAGTTCTCAGACATTACCATGTGCTGATCTGTTAGGTAACTTTGTAACATTCTGCTATATCAACCATCAAGGTGCCACAAGGTCAGAGGTGGTAGCCCCACAAGATACAGGTGGACCTTTCTGGCAGCCAAGTCAACATATGCCAATTCTCGGTCTCCCTAGCACGTGGCTAAGGGGGCAAGGTGTCACCATCAACCATGGTGCAAAAGTCCCTTAAAGAGTCCCTTAAGTGAGCCTGTGTATTAAGTTAACTTTAAATGGGGAAACTGCCTTCCCCATGGAGTTGTTTGCTCTGGTCATAATGCTTTGCATGCATTAGTGGCTAGGTGAATCTGAAGTGATATTGTGGCTGAATCCAGGCTTTCTGCCCAAGATCATACCACCCAACTCAGTCTACTCACCTCGCACCCGTCAGTGAAGCTGAACAGAATATTAGTAGCTGTGCGTGGTGTGCCTTGCAGTGTTATTTGGACTGGATGGCATCTGTACCTCAGACCAACTATTTTGTTTGCTATGGCGGTAAGATATGGGGAACTCACTTGTCCAACCAGGGGTTACCCACTGGGTAATATACAATATCACTTTATCCTATATACCGGCTGTGACAGTCTACATGGAGCACTTTAGTGGGGTACCACTCCAGCTCATCTGTGCTGCTGCTACCAGGATGTCACCGTGCCCTTTCTATAGAATGTACAATACCGTGTCTCTCAGAGGTGTGAGTGCGGGTAGTACTTAGGTGAGTCCTGCTCCTCATAACGTTGGCTGGCAGATGCTATCCAGATTTCCTACACTTCAAGTTCAGCAAGAAGGGAATATACAGTATATACAGTATATACTGTAAGAAGGGAAGGGAATATACAGTATATACAGTATATACTGTTATGCAGTGGTTAGTACCTACCAAAAGTGCTCCAAGGAAGGACAACCGGTGAACTAGCAACAGGGTCATGGGCGCCCAAGGCTCACTGATGCGTGTGGGGAGTGAAGGCTAGTCCGTGTGGTCTGATCCCACAGAAGAGCTATTGTAGCACAAATTGCTGAAAAGTTAAAGGTTAAAGCAAAAGTGCCTACAATGGACAGATGAGCATCAGAACTGGACCACGGAGCAATGGAAAAAGGTGGCCTGGTCCGATAAATCACATTTTCTTTTACATCATGTGGAAGGCCGGGTGTGTGTGCATCGTTTACCTGGGGAAGAGATGGCACCAGCATGCACTATGGGAAGAACTCAAGCTGGCGGAGGCAGTGTGGATGCTATTTTGACACATACCACCTACCTAAACATTGTTGCAGACCAGGTACACACCTTCATGGCAATGGTAATCCCTAATGGGGGCAGTCGTGGCTAATGGATAGAAAGTCGGACTTGCAACCCGAAGGTGAACCTGAACCTGAACCTCACCTCAATACCACGACTGAGGTGAAACCCTTGAGCAAGGCACCAAACCCCCAACTTCTCCCTGGGTGCCGCAGCAAAAAAGGCTGCCCACTGCTCCGGGTGTGTGTTCACGGTGTGTATGTCACCATATTCGGCCACAAGTCACTTCACTTCACTAATGGAAGTGACCTCTTTCGGTGCCCTGCCACACTGTAAAAATTGTTCAGGAATGGTTCGAGGAACATGACAACCGAACATCATTGTGGGGTGTCCTGGCCATCAAGTCCGATCCATGGAGGCCCCATCTCACAACTTACAGGCAGCAATATTAGGCCACCACCTAATACCACCACAATATTAGGCCACCACCACCATCATTAGGCAGGTGGTCATAATGTTATGGCTGATCGGTGTATATATACAGTTAGGTCCGGAAGTATTTGGACAATGACAGAGTTTTTGTGATTTTGGTTTTATACATCACCACAATGGATTTAAAATAAAACAATCAAGATGTGATCAAAGTGTACACTTTCAGCTTTATTTTAAGAGGTTCCACAAAAATATGGCATTTACCATTTAGGAATTACAGCCATTTTAAGCAAAGTACTTCCATTTTCAGGGGCTCAAAGGTATTTGAACAAAGTGACATAATTGTAAATATAACCATAATTTTAATACTTGGATGAAAATCCTTTGCAGTCAATGACTGCCTGAAGTCTGGAGCCCATGGACAGCATCAAGTTTCCACTGAGTTTCCTCCCTGGAGATGTTTTGCCAGGGCTTCACTGCAGCCACCTTCAGTTGCTGCTTGTTTGTGGGTCTTTCTGCCTTCAGTCTTGTCTTCAGTAAGTGAAAAGAATGCTCTATTGGGTTGAGATCAGGTGACTGACATGTTAAAATGGCAGATTTACGTGATTTATGGGGGGAAAAAATTAAATCAAGATAAAATGAAAATGCATCAAACAACATGGTCCCAATCTTCATATCTGAGTGCTTGCTCATGCCCACATTAGAGTAAAAACTTCCTTTTCATGTGACTTGGTCCCAATGCAGAACTTTAGTCTCAAGTAGATGCCCTGTAAACCTTTCTGGCATGCAGAAGACATTATCTGTTCAATCTGAATAATGTATGTGTATCCAATTACATCCCTATGAGATACATTAATGCTGTGGATCACCGCTTACAGTATAATGGAAGATATTTTGATAAAGGTAACATTTTGGAATGTTGCCAGATTTTAAAATGCATTGTTTTATTTTTCCAGCCAAATATAGAGAGGACAATCTGATTAAAACTCTCTGGGCCTGAACAGTTATCACTATTTTAAGTATTGTTAAAATACTTAATATTTAATACTTAAATACCACAATTGTTATTACACGTGTATTAAAATAGTTTACCTTTCTGGAGAATTTTATTAGCAGATATGTTTTTTAGTAATATTGTTTGTGAGTGTGTGAATGTGGGACAATTGCACATGTTCCCAGAGCCAGTAGAGTCACCTCCAGGCAGCAACGTTCTGGTGAAAGACACACGATTTAGCATGAGCCAAGAGGATAAGTAGAAGCATCTGAAAGATTTGCATGGCTACCAGATTACAGTACAGGTACAGTGGATGTGTGATCGTAGTTCTGTATTGTAGGCCAAGAAAGTAATAGTTTTAAAACTCATTTCAGACGTTTTTTTCAGTCAGCAAATCCCCAAACTGAAATTGAAACATTTCAGAATGTAACTGAGCTTTAGATTTTCATGATTGTTTATTTAATATTTCAGGTGGACTGGGTAGTACTTCAGTAGATTTAAAAAAGTGTTCTTTCACAGCTGCATTTCCTGGATTTTATTTATGACACAACAGCTACAATGTATGACTTGATTTGTGTGTATAAAATTTTTATTTTGTAAAGTTAGATTAGATTAACATGGAAGGATCTACTGTACCTCCTGCAGAAGGTACAGGAGCATCTGTGCCACCACCAGCAGACTCCGCAACAGTTTCTTCCCTGAGGCAGTCAGATTACTGCTGCCACCCTGCTGCCTCCCAAAGCTCACCTGGGCTAGTTAAACCCCTAACCCAGTATGACCCAGTACCACTGCACACTGCACTTTACAAAGCTGCATCAGACACTTTTTTTTTTTTTTGTGATCAACTTTTTTATTGAGTTTAGATTCCCACATTGAGGAAATAAATCAAAACTCAACTGAACTATATACAGACAGATGCCATGATTACTGAATAAATAGTTAGGTCAACACAGTTACAGTGTCAACATTTTAGCTTATCTAACAGCATCTCTGCGATTATTGCCCAGCTCTGAATTGTCTTGTCCTTTCTGCCGTTGAGCTTGACAGTTGTACCTTCCAGCAGGACAATGTCTCTGAAATAGGATAACCATGTGAGGGATGTAGGGGTGGATGGTTCTATCCATAGTTTTAAATTAGTCTTCTTAGCAGCATGCATCAGACACTTTTATATTACGGAACTTGTTTTTGCTGTCAGTATTGCTGCTACACATGTGCTGCTACATCACACAATAGTTTACAGTTTACAGCCAATGTTCTGTGTATTTATTGTTCTGTGTATTTATTGTCCTGTTCTGTGTATTTGTTATCTTGCACTCGTCTGACACTTTTGTGTATTTGCACTTTATGTAGTCTTGCGTACTGCTCTGTGTTGCAGCATGGTCCTGAAGAAATGACATTTTGTTTCAATGTATACAAGCTGTATGGAGGAACAACAATAAAAACTCACTTGTCTTGACTTGACTTGACATGTGTGTTATTTTTTTTATTTATTTTTAAATTCTGTCCGGTGTTAAGGGAAAGAATGTTGCTTGATGTTTTATGAAGAAGATTATCAGTTTAAACCCCCACGGTTGACAAAAGAGCTACTGTTGGGCCCTTGAGCAAAAACCTTAAAAAGTCAGTTCCTGGCTTGGATTCTAGCTGTAAGCTTCTTTGCATAAACCCATTTTCCAAATTAATAAAGGTAAATCTAAGTAATAAACAAAACGTTAGGGAAATTAGGTTCTCAGATATGACCATAATATTGCAGATTATAAGATTTAAATACAAGGCATCTATTTATCTATTTATAAATGATCTGTAATCTGAGCTACAATATGTTATCTTCTGGGGTTTGGCATGAGGTTTGGCAGTACTTTTTAAGAATAAACTATTTTACCTCACATAAACACAAAACTTTTTTACCTCACATTCCACCTATAGTACTCTGTGTTAGTACAAATCATTTACAAATCATTACAAAAAGCCTTTACTCTGTAGATGTACTGGGGTTCAGTGTAATTTATTTATTTATTTATTTATTGTTAACTTTAGAAAAGACCTAATCAAATGTAAATAAATTATACACAGCAAATAACTCCATGTAATAACAAATAACACATTTTGATGCTGTTTAAAGTAGAACCATCTCAAAATATTCTTATTGTGTGATAAATTATTGTGACATTGGCAATACTTAAACAAGACTTAAAATGATCCTGAGAAAATTATCCAATACGGTCTTTGTAGGTGCTAGTGGGTGTGTCCTGCTTTAAGCACATCCTCATAAAAGCACACATGGCATCTGTAGGGCCAAGGAGAGTTTAGTGTCTATTTCACTCTGTACCACACAAAATAAATTCCTAGCACTATGCTTGCTCTAAGGAACTCCTTTCTCCACAATCTTAAAACTATTCAGTATAAACAGACGAGGAATTTTGGGTAAGTGTTCATAAAAATGTCAAGACTGGTGTATTTTTTTATTTACTTCAGAGATGCCTGGTAAACCCTTTGTAGACCCTTTGTGTTGTAACCTCTGCTATATAGCCTCTGCTCAATCAAGGGGAACAGACAACTTTATTAGCATCATACAGTAAGCTGTAATTAACAATGTGTTTTTGACACTAGGGTGGGGAGGACATGTCTAGGATCTGTGAACCTGAAGGGACGCAGTCTTCTAACACTGAAAGACTTCAACCCAGATGAGATCAAGCACATCCTGTGGGTGTCTGCAGACCTGAAGCATCGATTCAAGCATGATAGACAGGTGCCACGACTTAAATTAATTTTATTTATGATTACAAAAGTCCAGATGTGCCTGTCATTTAGTCCCTTTAGTTCTCAAAGTGACTAGTATCCAGGGACCACCAGGAGTCTGTGAAGCATAGCAAAGGGTCCACAACTTTTAAAATTTTGTTCCAATGGTGGAAGTCACAACCCAGCATTTTGTAAATTCTAATAGTTATTAGTAATCCAAGAACAAGTAGGTCTATAAATTATGACAACTTCAATCTAATGACAGTTTTAATTAAAATGTGTTCTGTGAGTGGAAATTTCAGAAATTAAAAAATCCTTGGCATAAATAAATAATAGACAAGTATTATTTAACACATTTAAATACTGCACCTCTATCTATATATATATCTGAATAGTTGGATTATGTTCCTACAATAAATCACAGGGGTCTGTATTTTTTAAAATTTTTTTTTACCATTAAAGGGATCCACACAAAGTATGAGAACCACACAATAAGTCCATGTGGATAACCTAAACATCGAATCTGAGATTAACAAGCATCCTGCATTGAAAATAATGCTAGATTTGTTTTGTACTATTAATTATTTTAATAGTTTCTATTCATATTTTCAGATGCCCCCTCTTCTTCAAGGCAAATCTATCGCTATGATATTCGAGAAGAGGAGCACTAGGACCCGCATGTCTACAGAAACAGGTGCAGAAGAGAGAAGGCGTGTGTGTGTGTGTATGTGTGTGTCTGTGTGTCTGTATGTATGAGTTCGCTCACCTGTGCTTCGTATATTCTCATCATTTGTATAAGGCCAGTACCCCAGAAGGTAAAACTGATACCACTTGGGCTCCTTTTTGGAAAGAAATCGAGAAATGGAGAAGGGAGAATTCTCTGCAGTTCTCTGCTTGTGATATTCTGAGCCTTGGCTTTTTGAGTAGTGGAGTTCGCTAAACCTGCTTGAACTCAAACATGATATGGCTCGGATCAGATATGGAAGCACTGGGTCCTGGTTTGTAATGATGTTCATCTTGTCATTTTGTAATTATCTGCCTTTATTGGTTGTAATATTGAAAGAAAAGGACAGAAAGAAAGACTAAGATGGATTTATGGGGGCTTTTGACTTGCATCATTTATTATAAATTACCACATTGACATTTTCTGTGTCTACATGTTCTTCTGACTATGTTTGCACGTATGCATGTGTGTATGCATGTTCAGGTTTCGCTCTGCTGGGTGGTCATCCATGTTTCCTCACCTCTAAGGATATTCACCTGGGTGTAAATGAGAGCACAAAAGACACAGCCAGGTTTGAACACAAATGTATCCGTATTTATGGTATATTGGTAACATATACATACAAGTACCTCAGCATTAAATAAGACACTTAAGGGGCAATGTGGGCAATATGATCTTATCCATTGTTCATCTTTATACACACTGTAGTAAAAATCAGGTGTGTGTGTGTGTGTGTGTGTTGCAGAGTGCTCTCAAGTCTGACTGATATTGTGTTAGCCCGGGTGTACAGTCACTCTACTTTGGAGCAGTTGGATAAGGAAGCCTCTATACCAATTATCAACGGCCTCTCTGATCTTTACCATCCTATACAGATACTAGCTGATCTGCTCACACTGCAGGTACACACACTAACACACACACACACACACACACACATTTTCACCTGGCATTGATGGTCTCCTTATCCTTCGCTCTGTCTTCTTTTGTAGGAGCATTATGGTTCTTTGAAGGGCCTGACAGTGTCTTGGATAGGTGATGGTACCAATGTCCTCCACTCCCTCATGATGTCATTGGCCAAATTGGGTGTCAATCTGAGAATAGCCACTCCAAAGGTTAGCCATGAATCAACAGATTGAACCAGTGAAAAACTGAAGAACAAGCTTTCTGGAAAACCAATACCCACTCGCTCAGACACACACAGACAACAGTAGATCTTGATGTCTCCAAATATGCACTCGCTCGCTCTGACTCTCTTTATGACACTTTGGCCTCCAACCTCAACAAACTGGTCCATCAAAATGTTGTGGGCTGCAATTTTCAGCACTTATACGTGCAATATAAAGTAATTAAAGTTAATCTAACCTATGCTGTCTCCTACTCAGGGTTATGAGCCAGGTGCTAATATCACTCAGGAGGCACTGCGTCTCTCTAAACAGGTATGATACAGAATGTAAATTGAATTCTTGTAAATCTTTGTTTCTACAAAAAAGAAAAGCACAGTTCCATTTCACAGATCCATTTTCCTTCTAACCACCACGATCAGTGAGAATCCCATGGATACCTTCTTGTGCATGTGCTTCCAACAGGGTTTATTACAAATATTGCATCACACACCACTGTGTGACTGTTGAAAGTTTTGGTATGTATTCAGGGGAATCTTACAACCCCTGGAGGTAGTGCAGGACCTTGTGTATTCCTAGAATATACAAGGTTATACAGAGTTCACAGCTCCTTACATACAGAAACTTGCATTGTTGGATATCATGCCAATGGAAGAATTATATTTAATATTATTTTTTTTATTCTCATATAACTTAACATTTTGAATTAAAATTGGCACATTTTGGAAACAATCTCTTTGCAAGCATTGTACAGTTTTGGTAATAGCATTTTTGCCTTAAAATTAAATATTCATGCTGTTAGATAACTTTATATTGCTGAAGAATTGTGTGTGTGTGTGTGTGTGTGCATGCTCTGTAGTTTGGGACAGATTTGCAGTTGTTCTCAGAACCACTGGAGGCAGCTGAGGGTAGTAATGTGCTGGTGACAGACACATGGATTGGCATGGGCCTAGAAGATGAGAAGAATAAGAGGCTGAAAGATTTCCATGGCTACCAGGTCACCATGCAGGTAGATGAGTCATTTCCAACACTGTTTTGTAAAGCAAGAGTATGCATAAGTAGTAATAGTTGTAGTGTGCTGCATTCAAAAAAGGTGACTAATGTTGGACTGGTTTAGACAGGTCACTGTCCCACTTTCTCCACATTAACTTAGTAATAATTAAGCATAAGAGATCATGAGTTTGAATCCTCACAGTCCCATAGGCATGTGTGGCCGGGATTCCATAAAAGCATAATCCGACTTACTGTCTGGAAGAAATCAATTACTAACCTGTCAATCACAACGTCACTAGTCATCTATGAGTAAATGTATATGAAAAGAGAAGTTAGTGAAGTTAGTGAAGAGAAGTTACTACAAACACATCTAGTAACGTGTTGCATGAACAGCAGTATGAAAAACTCCTGGCCAGGAGTTGGGAGGTACTGATGTAACAATATTCCTCCCCATCATCCCACCCCACCAACAGCCCTGAACTCCAGCCTGGGTGATGGTCAGTCAAGATGGTTTCTTTGAAACTGATACTGGGGTCCACAATGTCTGTGGTAGGGACTCAACAATGCCCCACAGAGATACCCCTCTCAGAGCATTAAATATGGCACCTCTGCCATCTAGTGTCCAGTAGGCTGCATACTGTTTATAACTGACATAGTGTTTTACATTCTGGGTCAGAATAATCTAATCATTACTTGTGACAAATGTTCCATTGTGCATGAAATATTCGGATGTCCCATAGCCAAAGTTGTGTGTGGGAGATTATGCAGAATTTTTTGAACGTCCTTGTCAATGGCCCAAATAATAGAACATGAGGGGGGATATCTGCTTCGGTATTTTTTGAATGAAGAAGGCAAGATGTTGTGAATAAATCCCTTCAGGTAGGGGCTGCTCCATTTTTGGCTTTGTACACAAGCATCAGTGTTTTAAATCTGATGGTGGCAGCTACAGGAAGCCAGAGGAGGAAATACAGCAATGGAGTGATGTGAGATAACATCTTCATTAGGTGCCCTATGCTTGTCAGTGAATCCAGAGCCTATCCTGGGAACACTGGGCACAAGATGGGAATACACATTGGATTGGACCAGTCCAAGGACTATATCCCTAGGGAAAATAATTATTTAATTATCTAAGACTCTGATCATTCACCTACAGCAGAATCTTCCATTCAACACTAATGACATATCTTAGAAATTAAATTGTACCTCTGACTTAACCTATAGCTTGTTCTCCAGAAATTGTTTTAGAAACAGGCAAATAAGCTGTATCTGTTCAGTGAGTGGCAGACTGGATGAGAATATCATCAATGAATGCTATCACCTGACTCTCCAACATGTCACAGAGTACAACATTAAAGAATGACTTCAGCGTGGACAGGCATTAGCCAGCCCATATGGAAAAACTAAATATTTTTAGTAACCCGTTGGCCATTTTCCATTCATCTCCTTTGCTAATGTTAATTAAATTGTAGGCCCTAAAAAGTTTCGTAAAATATTTAGATTTATGCAACTATTTTCACCATTCTTTTTCAGAATGTAAAAGAATAGTCGTCCTCTCATTTTCAGAAAAAAAATGTTGTTTTTATTTGCTTCCAATTTTGTTTATTGATAACCATGGATAATAGATTGATTAATTCTGTCCTGTGATCTGATTTACTGTCAGACAGGAAGTGTAGCTGCTCCAGACTGGACATTTATGCACAGTCTTCCACGAAAATCAGAGGAGGTGGATGATGAGCTTTTCTACTCACCACGTACTCTGTCATTCAGAGAGGCTGAAAACCGCAAATGGACCATTATGGTAATATGAACCTGTGTGTGTGTGTGTGTGTGTGTGTGTGTGTGTACAAATATGTGTGCATGTTTAATGCATTAATGCATAATTCTTTCTTTGTAGGGGTTGATGGTCTGCATCTTGACTGACTACAGTCCTCAGATCCCCAAACTGAAACTGTAACATTTGAGAATATAACTGAACTCCAGAGCATGTAAATAACATTTTAGTCAAGAAGTCAAGAATTCTCTCTCTTCATGTTCTCTAATCTAATCAGGAATTTGAATTTATATCAAAAATTTTATCAAAACAAAAATAAAATACTTAAAAATTTGTTCTTTAATGATTCATTTTATGAATTTATTTATGACATAACAGTTCAGGTGCATGACAGACTAAACACAACCCCCTTGTTAATTAATACACTCTCTTGTCAATAGAAGGCACAATTATCATAATAAGTAGAGCCTGGGCATAGAAATGCTTAAATATTTCAGTACATTCACACTATATTACATCATTTACACTTGCTTTTTTCCACAATCCCTTTTGAATTTCCTGTCAATTCTGTATTACTTGATTTATCTTGCAAATTTTGATGCCTCCCTTTGTTAACAGTCACCTTGAAACCTGCAAGTATTCAGTTCTGTGACAGATAATAATTTAGTTTTAGTCAGTTACTCCCAGTGCTACTGATTTTCTCAGAATTATTTTGCTGATGATTATAGCGTAATGTCACTGGTTGTGAGTAAAAACCCCAGAATGGCCAGAGAGCCACTGCTGGGCTTTTGAAAAACAATTCCTGCAGCTCAATGCTTGGACTCTACCTCATTATAAGTTAGAGAAAAGCTTATGCTTTAATGAAATGTAATTAATAAATATTTTTAAATTACATTCTCACATAAATTATTACATTATTATATATTAAAAGCCAATATAAACTGTATAAAAAGCCAATAAGCCAAGATATTTTAGTTATCTAATAAAGTATCTGACTGCTGCTGTTGTTCACCATTTTTCACCACTGTCAGTTGTTCATACATGTTTTTAAGACTTCAATTTAGACTGGACTGGTCTCCATTTGTTTATTCTGAATAAGCAAAACATTACATTTTTTAAGTACTGCAATATTGTTATAACTATAGTTTGCATATTAAATTACTTTGAACACACTTATTTCAAATTAGCTGACTGATTGATATATGATAAACTCATAAATGCATGGGAAATACAGTATATTAATATAGTCATGCCAGTAAAATGACTTTGAATTGAACTGAATTGAATTTAGTTTAATTAAATCTAGATAAATCTGAGTGCTCTGGCTCTGACCACTGGGTGTGTGGTGTGGAACTGATGAATGCAGGTGTATGTATGTGTTTGGGGGTTGGGAGGGTCTCGGTATTTCCTCCCCTCATGAATTTGCATCCCTGCTTTGACCTTGACAAAAGGTGTGCTGGACTTGACCTATAGCTATTAGCTACACCTCTGTGTGTGAATGAAAGAGAGCGAGATAAAATGATCGGAAGGGAGTGGTACAGAGAGAGCTATAAAGGAGTAAAGTAGTGGAGCAGGTTTTTGCCCAATGTAACATTCTCATAATACCAGAAAGTTCTTGCCGAGACACTCTTTCTTTGTTTCTTTAACTTCTGTTTAGACTGAAACCTCTATAACCAGTGTCCTGAACTTATCTTCATTAAACACTGTTTACACTCATAGCAATCTCTGCCATTGTGTGTGTGTGTGTGTGTGTGTTGGGTAGGGTGGTTGGTTCTTGCTGTGACCACTGTGTAGTACTGCATGTCTCAAAGTGTCCGAAATATTCAATCAAAACTTACTAGAACAGTCTGATGATAGGACATCTCCGAGGAATATGTACACACAGTGACACATATAATCGACGGAGCCACAAAAGCATGTTTCCAAAAATGTATCCAAAATAACTGGCCATTTTTCTGACATACCTGTTCAGCACATGTTCAGAAATAAGATTTGGAGTGGCTGAAAATGTGCAGTGAAGAGGCATAAAATAAATGAATGTGAAAATGTTAACTTTTACCGTTTGCAAAAATGAACTTAGTGTAATATGAGTGTGAATGAAAAGTCTTGTGCACCTATTCACCATGCACTTATATCCAAACATATGTATTCAAACACATTATACTTTGGCTATGGCTCTCTATTTGTACAATTTGCAAAATAATTATGTATATACTGTAATATAAAGTAATTTTGGCCTAAGCTTTCATTATGTATCCGCTGAAATGGCGCAGTGGTCATAAGGTTACACAAGTTCACGCATGCTCGAATGTGATTGGAGAGAAAGAATTAAGTCCCGCCCTTTACTCGAGACCATGGGTTTTGATAGGTTAGACAGGTCGCGCCACAGGTCATTGTATTAATATTCATGAATTCTTCTCGATCTCGCATTTATAACTGATTATGACTATGATAGTATCAAACAATGTCCTGTAATCAATTCATTAATTTGTTTAAAGAAGAAATTAATTATTTAAAAAAAAAAAACACAAAATAATTTGTTCTTAATATAGCTAACGGCGTATAAAATGGACAAAGAATGACCTAGATAATGAACTATAACTATAACTATAATAAATAGCCTACTGCTGTAGAGAACAACATGGCGCTGTTTATAACGCCAGGCTAACAGTTATGACACCAGTATGAGGAAGACAAAGTCAGTGTATAGCATGCATAAATGGCTAATGATGCATCTAAAGTAATTGCAAAACACATTTCAGTATGTTTTATAGTTTCAGTAAGTCTTGTTTATGCTGGTGTGGATGTGTACACTGGATGGATTTCTAATGCAGCAGGAATCCGGTTATTCTCTCGGTGTAACCCGGATTAACAGGTTTGTGAGGTCACGCCCTATCCTCCCAAAAATGGATAAAAATCCATCGCGGCGTGTCTGGAGGGCAGTTCGACAAAACCAAGCTCAAGGGAGATAAACTCACAAACAACCTATTTATTTATTTATTTAACTTCTGTGCTACGCAAAGAGATCAAAAATGATGCGTGTGCCCGAGCTTCAGAGCCAGAAGAACTCTCTGTTCACGGCCATGAACCGCTTCATCGGCGCCGTTAACAACATGGACGAGACGGTGATGGTGCCGAGTCTGCTGCGCGACGTGCCGCACGCGAGCGCCGGCGATGCCGGAGACTACCTGCGCGCCGCCGAGGCCGACATGTACACCTACTACACACAGCTGAAAACCATCCGCAACGAGATCGAGTGGGGAGCCGTGCTGCGAGGCGAGGAGCCGCAGAGACCCGCCGAGAAAGCAGCCGAGCCCGGGATGAGCGAGCACGCAGAGCTGGAGCGCCTGCTGCGTTTCCATCTAAAGGGGCTGTACGGTGTCCTGACCAAACTCACCAGCCACGCCAACGAGCTCACCGACCGCTACAAGCAGGAGATCGGCATAGCTGGATGGGGACAGTGAGACACAAAGTCGGGCCAAGACTCAAACCCTCGTGAGGAGAACTGTTCGCCATTGAAAGTATTTCCTTTTGCATGGGACTAACATAATTTTCGCATTTGACCAAAGCTGATGTCAAGTGTCAAGCCACACCTATTTGCACAAATCTTTCCTCCTCAAATGATAATACACTACCTTGTCCTATACACTGTGTATTTGGGAGCTGTGTTGTATTACATGTATTACTGTAATGCAGAGAGTGGGCAGAGGACTAGTCTGGTCTTATGATGCAATCTCTCTCTCTCTCTCTCTCTCTCTCTCTCTCTCACTAACATCACCCATTCAGCTTTAACATTTGAATGTTGTTGTTGTTGTTGTTGTTGTTAGTTTAACCTCTACAGAGTTAGTTTCACTGAAAGGAACATGATCTGAAACTACCTGTCAGTCAATGACCTGGAATGCTCTGAAAAGTACAAGTTATATGAAGAGCTCCATGAGATGTTTGTTGTTGCTGTGCTACTGTTGCCTGTGCATTTGTCCAAAACATTTGTTGCTACTTTTATATTGGAGATTATTTTATAGTGAAATAAACGTGATCTGTTCAATTCATGATTCCTGTTCGTTTGTGTGATCATTGATTGTCAGTGGCCAGAGATGGAATGATAGACAGATGAGGTCTGGATAAAGTATGAAATATTTACTCTGAATCCTAAATGTTACAGGAACTACAACATACTTTAGATAACAACACATATTGCCTTCATTGTGTGCAGTTCTATATAGTAATCTGTTACTTAATGACTACTTTACCTATAGTAAATTAGCAGTTTAGAAGTTAGATGCATTATTTGCATTTCAGGACACCAAAACTACCTGTTCAGATGACACTCACAGTCCATGCATACCGTGCATACCTGTAAACTGATGTGAGTATCTAAAAAATATGAGGTTAAGAAAATATGCAAGAATGAGGCAGGACAATCAAAGCAATCAGAGAAACAAATACAAAGATCTACAAAGATCTGATATATCTGCTATGTAAATACAGATCTGCTATATAGGAATTACAGAATAATCTGGGACCAGATTTTCTGAAATACCCTTACAATTCCCTTATTTTCTTACAATTTGTAGCATTGCAGTCATATATATATACATGCAACCGCAGTCATAGACATAAACAAGATTACATTTTTGAACATTTAGAACATTTCCTGATGCAAAATAGAGTTATAAATATATTACTCATTCAGCTCATTTGCAGGAGATAAACTGCTCAGCAAAGATGCTATACTAGATGATGGGTGAATTCTGAAGAAAAAAAAACTAGGCCTGTAATATTACAGATAAACAGCACTGGCCAACATTGGTGAAAATCTACAGAGAGAGAACAACTTAACTACAGTTCTTAAATGTTATGGGCTTTAAAGGGTAACAAAAATATGGAGCACAAATACCTATAAATAAATGTATACTGCTTTGAATCTGTGCTTAATCTGTCAGGTCTGGAGGGAGCTTGTTCATCTACTGCTGAAATGACTGGTCAGATGAAACAGGCTTTTATAATGTCAAATTGAAATGTATTTACAGATAAATGATTTTGGTTACATTATATGGACCACAGCCTTGTTGGCTTGGTCTTTAATTATTTTATGCATTTTAGTTCTTACAGGTCTTGTTTTAGAATGTTTAAAACAGATTTACAGGGCTTTTGTTTGTTAAACGAATGGATTTACATGAATAACCTGATAGGAATAACAAAGGGAACAATAGTGTTAGTTTGTGTAGGCTGCTTAAGCCCAGTATAATGAGAGTTTTTATGGGTCCTTGAGGTGAAACTAATAATTCTTTAGTCTTCATGTATTCTTTACAGAAACCTGAGAGAGAGAGAGAGAAACCCAAGAATTTTGAATTATGAAAGAGCCCTTTATTGGCTTAACTCATAATAATTCAAACATACTTTATCAGATAATTTTCCTGCTTCACAAAAAAATTTTCAGGATTAAAAGAGATAGATAGAGAAAGAGATGGAGATAGATAGATAGATAGATAGAGACACTATACGGCCAAAAGTTTGTGGACACCTGACCATCACACCAATATGTGCTTGTTGAGCATCCCATTCCACATTTATTCCCCCTTTGCTGTTGTAATAAGCTCCACTCTTCTGGGAAGGCTTTCCACTACATTTTGGAGTGTGGCTGTGGGGATTTGTGCTCATTCAGCTACAAGAGCATTAGTGAGCTCAGGCACCGATGTCAGGCGAGAAGGCTTGGGGTACAGTCGGTGTTCCAGCTCATCCCAAAGATGTTCAGTGGGGTTGAGGTCAGGACTCTCAAGTTCTCCCACACCAACCTTGGTAAACCATGTGTTCATGGAGCTCGCTTTGTGCACATGTGCATTGCCATGCTGGAACAAGTTTGGGCCTTTTACTTCCAGTGAAGGGAAATTGTAATGCTACAGCACACAAAGACATTCTATACAACTGTGTGCTTCAAATTTTGTAGGAACAGTTTGGGGAAGGACCACATATGGGTGTGATGGTCAGGTGTCCACAAATCTTTGGTCATATAGTGTAGATAGATAGATAGATAGATAAGATAGATAGATAGGTTTGTTATAAGCATGTGTATGTATGAGTAGATAATATTGGAGATATTTACATTTTAAACAATAATTTAAATAAATAATGTATACTTTAAATAAAGTACAAAGAGAAGGCAACAACAAATTGCCAATTTCTTCTTTGTTTTATGTTAAAATGTGTAGATTTGGTAGAAGTTTAAAATAGTAACTAAATCATCTAACTGTGCTGTAATGTCCTGAGGGATCCACTGAGTAGAGGCTACTAAAGGATATAATGCTCTAAAACTTCCTGCTCAGTCTTATCAGACCTTTCCGTAACTGTTGAACTAAATTGTACAAATGTTTTCCAAATGTTTTGGGAATTTCAGGCCGGAATCGGTTCCTGGGCGACTTCGCTACAGAATTAAAGCGTTTCGTGTTGTTTGTCCCTCTCCGTGCACCGTAGGAACTCATCAGTGTGGCTGGTCGCGAGCTCACATGATGATGTGCCTGAATGAAGACATCAACATAGAGCTAAACGGCTAGCTGCTAGACTGAATAAGTATGGAAAATGTGGAGAATGGACATTCAGTCGAGACAGATAAGAACAGCAGCTCCCGCTGTACCTTCTTCAGTGCAGATCCGAGTGACTATCGATGTGTGAGTAACTGAGACAGCTGGGATGAGATGAGGGCCTGGAGGGATGGAGGGATAGACAGATGGAGGGATAGACAGATGGAGGGATAGATGGCCAGTCAGCTAGCCAAATATCCAGTACACTACTGCCAGTGTTGGTGATGGACGTAGCCAGTGTCTTTTCAGCCATAATGCAGCGAAGTCAGACATTAACCCCAAGCAGAAGATGAATGTAAATGTGTGTCTGTTACAGACATGTTTAGGAGTCGACTCTTTCAGGTGAAGCTTAGAGCTGACACACATTCTCCATTTTTGTAGATGCAGGTAATGGCGTTACTCTTTGCTGTGCGGTTTACCCACAATTCTTCAGTTCAACAACCTCTTTTTAAAAACATTTTAACACTGTGTGTTTGACTGTGAGCTGTGTGTACAGGGAGGATCCTCTACACTGTATATATGTGCATGTCAGGGGTATTATTATGGGAGGTGATTATCAGTATAAATGAAAATGAATTTTCGTAACGAAGCACAGACACAGAAGATAATAATACACATGCAGGGACACGGACTGTATTTGTCAATGCACATGTGTTATGTGACGTAGTTGTAATGAAATATAGTTGTGTAGATAATGAAATATAGTTTTGTAGTTAATGAAATATAGTTTTATTCTGATCATTAGAAGGTAGAGTAAAATTTCCTGAAGCAAGTTCAAAGTATCACAATGACTGGTCAAAATATGTCAAACCTTGTTAAATCAAAACAAACAAACAAACAAACCAACAAAATGGCAGTGAGCCGAAAGAGTCGACTCTTAATGGTGAGTCGAGCCAAATGAGCTGACTCACTGAAAAGAGCGGAAGTGACATCACTGTCTCTGTTACCGCTCGGAAGCGCTCTCTCTCTCCCTCCCACAATTTTTAATTTTGCAGTTAACTAAACTTTAATGCTAAGACTCAACTTCAGTTTCACTTAGGGTTTAAGTTTAATTTTGTATTTAAACTCTAAATTTTTAATTTTGCATATTTTAAATCATCTGTGAAAAAAGAAAGAATAGGGAGGGATAAAAGTGCTGATAACGATATATTTCAAGATGAACACTTTTTACACTGCCAAATTCATCATGGCAGATACTGACACTCAGCATTACTTCCGGTTTATGGTTTTAATCAGAGTTTAAGAGTTTAATCAAGGTGCAATCAAGTGTTTAAGTGGTGGGAGACAATCTGATTTAAGAATAAAAACTACTCGATTAGCTCTACAGTGTGTTTAATAAAATCCTTGATGGTGCCACCCACCGGCTGTCTTCTTAATTTAAGTATTCATCGAGATGTATAGAGTGGAATAAAATATTTATTGCCGTGTGGAAAAGTTTGCTACAAACAAATCAGAATACCATCTCGCATATCAACACAAGATCTAACTCCAGACATGATTAGACAACAGCTGAGGCATCAATATGTACAGAATGAGTACAGAATAGTTGTACAGCTGGCGGAAGCCACTCCTCAGCAAGAGCTTGTAGATGAACTTGTCTTTCGACATTTTTGCTGCCTGAGTGGCCAGAGAGAGGGAGAGGGAAAATTCCATCATTTCTTTGGTGTTTACTCGTCTTTATAGCAACATCATTTCATAATCGTTGTTCCATAATCAGCTGAATATGGATATGGTAGAGAAGATGGCTTGTGGAGCCTGTCAGGAGTTGTTGTGTGTTTAATGTTGGTGAGACAGATTCAATATTATCCAAGTGCAGAGCTGTTAAAGCATTGGACAGTTAAGTTTTACAAGTTGACCAGAAACGAGTGAATATGGTTATAGAAAGAGCAGAAATAATTACTAAATAATAGATAAATAAGTACTCAAAATGAAGGCAAAAAACAGTGTCTCTTTATGTGGGCCAGGTGTTAAAACAGGTACAATAAAATAATCATAAAAAAGACAACTCTTATGTATTACTACGTCTCGTAGTTACACTGTAAAAAAATAAATAAATAAATAAATAAATTCTGTTATTTTTAAAATAAAATAATGCATTCGGACCAGAGTGAGTCTTTAAATGCATTTCATAGTTCTCTACCATTCTACCGTCTATATAGTTCTAGCCTGCCTGGTATTTTGGGAAAATATTTACAATACTGGCAGATTGAACTGTATCAAAAGTCCTTGCTGTAGTTTTACTCTGGTGTGGTAGATTTGTTTTTACAGAAGGTATACTGGTCAGCTTTTGCCTTAAAAATTAAACCGTGTTGTCAGTGACGTGATTTTTTAAACCTAAAGGGCTGGTTCTCGGGACAGAGGTTAGGCTCAGCGAGTTCTAATCTTCAGGTGGAAACCCACTTCAAGTGGTGACAGTTTTAATGTAATGTAAAATGTTTTTTTTTTCTTATATGTTTTCCTCACAGGATGTGATTCTTACGGTGAAGAGAGCCACTGGGGCGTTTTCTCTGGTCGCATGGTAGCTAGCACATTCAGTTTTTCTTGTTTAGTATATTTGTCTTGAGAGCTGTGGTTTCATTTGTCAATGTAATTTCTTCCCTTCACAGCATTTTTATGTTATTTGTGATATGGCTGCTGCGCCGATACAACTCCTTGGCTCAGGTAGTGTGCACGTGTCATTGCAACAGTACACTCCCAGACATCTAATGCTGTTACTAAATCTGCATTCACTCTGGCAGATGTCTTTTTGGGCTATTTTAGGGTCCTGTACACATACAGTAATTGAAAATTGAGGCTAGTAATTGGACTATCCTGTTTCTGTACTCTACAGAATAATAATTATATAATAATGATTGTTATTTAGTGATGCATTATTTAAAATTGAGATAAGTCATTTGTTTAGCCTAGAAGATTAATAAGTACAGTCCCTGCCGAAAGTGTTGGAACAGCAAGGCCAATTCTTTTGTTTTTGCTATACACTGAAGACATCTGGGTTTGAGATCAAAAGATGAATAGGAGATGATAGATCAGAATTTCAGCTTTCATTTCCTGATATTTACATATAGATGTGTTAAACAACTTAGAACATGGCACCATAGGTAGCAATCTTTAGGTGAGCAAAAGTAAAGGAACAGATAGTCAGAAAGTAAATAACACTTAATATTTAATAACATCAGTCTTCCCTTCAGGAGGTGAAATGCATGTTCAGTTGGGTGAAGGTCTGGTGATTGACTTGACCAGTCTCAAACCTTCTGCTTTTTTCTGCTGATGAAGTCCTTTGTTGAATTTGCTGTGTGCTTTGGGTCATTGTTTTGCTGCATGATGAAGTTCCTCCCAATTAGATTTCCCTGTAAATTGGCAGACAGAACATTTCTGTAGACTTCTGAATTCATTTTGCTGCTATCATCATGAGTTACATCATCAACACAGATTAGTGAGCCCGTTCCAGAAGCAGCCATGCAAGCCCAAGCCATGACATTACCTCCACCGTACTGGATAGATGGACTTGTATGTTTTGGATCATGAGCAGATCCTTTCTTTCTCCACACTTTGGTCTTTTCATCACTTTGGTAGAGGTTAATCTTGGTTCCAGAACTTCTGTGGCTCATCTCTGTATTTCTTTGATAATTTCAGCCTGGCCTTCTTATTCAAAGTTTTCTTCAAACGGAGGATTGTGATAACTCCACCCCTGCCCTGTGGTGGTTGTTGCTGATGTCACTGACTGTTGTTTTTGGGTTTTTCTTCACAGCGCTGTTGTTTTCCTTGGCCAACCTGTTCGATGTCTGGTTGTTAGTACACCCATGGTTTCTTCATTGTTCAGGACATTCCAGATTGTTGTATTGGCTGTGCTCAGTGCTTATGCAATGGCTTTGCGATTTCACCTCTTTTCTCAGCTTCAAAATGGCTTGCTTTTCTCCCATAGACAGCTTGCTGGTCTTCATGTTGGCTTATCCTTTTTAACAACAAATGGAGTTTTCACAGGCAAAATTCAGGGCTCAAACCAAGAGTAGATATTCAGAGCTTTTAACTGTTTAAACAATCAGTCTAACAGGGCACGCCTGGGCAACAAGAACCACCTGTCAGTCAAATGATTCAATATTTTTGATCACTTGAAAAATGGGTGGGTTCAAACAAAAAGTGCAATGTTCTGAGTTGTTTAACACATCTAGATATAAATAACAGGAAATGAAAGGTGAAATTCTGATCTTTGGTAATCATCCTTTAATCTCAAACCAAAATGTCTTTAGTATATAGCAAAAACAACAGAATTGGCCATGCCTTTCCAATTCTTTTGGAGGAGTCTGTATATAAAAAAAATCATATATTTAAATAACCTATTCACACAGAGGGTGTCTTTTATCAATAATTTAGTAAAGTTGTGTGTAATGTTTTTGTGGGCCAAATTGAACAAAAAAAATTCCTGGCAGATTTTCAAAACTTTTTGTAACACTGAGTTCTTTTTGAAAGAGTGATATGAAAGAAACATTTTCAGATAATATCAGTCTTCTTCACTCACTGTTCTGTTCTGTTCTGTTTACAGAAAATGATTGTCAGTCTAACTGTAGCAGCATTCTTTGACAGTGTTGCATATGTCATGGTGAGTCGCTCAGATTAATTGATGGATGAAAGCATGTATGTGTATGTGAGTGTGTGTAAGAAAGGTAAAGAAAGTACAAAATGAGAAGCAAAAGAGTGATTAAATTTTTGGGGATTTCTGGGAATTTTTCTCTCTTCTCTGCTGTTCATTTCTGCAGTGATATAACTGTATGAAGTTAAATTATTCTTTAAGCAGCTAGCACAGGCATAATTAGAATAAAGGAAGTGCATTGCAAAATTAGAAGTCATTAACTAACAACCAAAAAATTCCACATAATTTTTATCACACTTCTTTCCCTAAATCTTACTCTATGTACATTAACTTGGTCTTTTTTGAGTCAAAAATGTTTTATGTTAAATATTCCCCCTTTCTCTCTGTACAGGGAGAGTCTCATCCAGAGGGCTCTCTATGTGATTTCCAAGCCTGGTGGTTAACATATTTTGGTGAGTTTTGTGTATGGTCAGGAATGATCCTTTCTGTTGTTGTTAACCTTTCAGTCCTCAGAGGTCTGTATGTACCATGTGTTTGTTTTGTACATGTGTTTGAGACATGCCTGACTGCATTGCTTTGGGTGTATATAGTAAGTGTGTTATGGTTGTGTATTGCAGACTGGAGTGCTCTGGTCTGGGTATGCCTCATCACTCTGAATCTTTACCTGAACCTGGTCAGGGAGTTCAGAACTGAACATTATGAGATGTAAGGGACATCTGCACAGGATTACACATCTTTACTCATTTACACTTTTACATTAAATCTACATTGCAATGATTTAACGTTGTCTTTCAGACTGTACCATATTGTAGCATGGGGGGTTCCTCTTCTTATGTCCATTCTCCCCTTGGTGAAAGGGTACTATGGTCCAGCTGGAGCCTGGTGGTGAGTTACTAATAATGGAGGCAGTGATAGATCAGGTTTGGTACCATTGTTAGAGAGCCACTATTGGGCCCTTGAACGAAAATCTTAACCTTTAACTGCTCAGATATATGCCTGGTTTGGATTCTGCCAACTAATTCTGTATGTTGTAGATAAAAGCATCTACTAAATGGATATATGTAAATGTCTGAACCATTTAACTCTAGCTGCAATACTCTAGCCATTCTCATTCTGTTTTCCATGTTTTATCTTCTTTCTTTCTGTCATCAAAATTTCCTTTTCCCAAAATCTCTCTGTTTATCTGTCCCTCCATGATTTAGCTGGATCACGGATGACCATGTGGCCTGGAGATTTGGCATGTAAGTAACACCTAGTTTTGGTTTAGAATCTCATTGAGAAGTGTGTTGTGTGCTTGTGTATTCGTGGGTTGTGTCTGTCCCTCAAGGAAATATCATTTGGTGTCAGCTTAACGAGGCTTAACATCATCCACTGCTAGGCTGAAGGAGACACGTAGCTCAACCGGTTGCAGTGTTAGGAATCCTTTGCTCTCTTTTCTGTGTTTCTGTTTTTCTCGGTGAAAGGTTGTCAAACAGAAACCTTTTGGTAGCATTTATCACTGCATGTCAGTGATTATCTCAGGGATAGGGCAGGTAGGAACACTTGGACACTTTTATCAAACATGAGTTGAGTAAGCTCAGCGAGTTTTTCAAGCCAGACTTCTGGCTGTCACTAGAGGGGTTGGGCATTTTCTTCACCAGTGTGGCCTGTTTTCATAGGAAGTGGACATTTGACTGACATTTACCACTGCCTAACTACAAACCACTGTTTTTGCATGACATGAAGGGAAAGCTGATTGTGAAAATGGTGCTATAATAAAAATGGACCCACTGCTATAGCTTTACTATAGTTTATTATAGTTTAGATAGCTTATTCTCTCAATCCAGACTTCACAGGATGCCATGAATCACACAAGCTTTTTTTAATCCAGTGACTATTTTTTGCTCTGAAAAGCTTGTCACTTTCATTACATTTAAAAGTTTGTATACCCATCAGATAAAAACCAGAACTGCATACACACAGGTAGTATCAATCAGCAAGATTGTAACTGACATGATTCTGATGTGTGGCTGCCTAAAGGTGGCCGAAGGTGGGCAGCTCGTTCCACCGTTGCACAACCACAAATGAACACTGTCTGGTTTTAGTAAAATGCAGTGGTGGTGTCATCTGCAGTGGTCTTAATAAGCTGGTGGGTCAGACAGCAGAAGGTTGCAGAAATTATGATCCATGAGATGATGTGTGCCTGGATGAATACCTGTGTGGCATATTCTGTCAGCTACAGTCTGATCTTCCTGATATTACACAGAATCTACAGGTTTGAATATTGCCACAGTGTGTTCTGTGAAGGCAAGGTCAGAAAGGTCACTCACAAAAGGGTCAGTAGGATTCTGTCCATATTTTTTCTCATTAGGCTGAATTTTATGTGTAATTCCCACTTACTAGGCAGCTCTCCCCTGTCATATGGCAACTATTAACCGGAGGGTGAAGGCTATCACGTGCTTCCTTTGAGACGTGATTTGAACTGCTGCTTATGCTGTGTCACAGGGCAGCATAACACACTCGGAGGAAAGTGCTATGTGACCATACATGAGCTCACAGACACCCACGATTGGCTAGTGTTGCTGTGGTTGACAGAGGAGAGAGAGCATACCATCCCTCATACCCAGACGGTTGCTTGGTTTTGCTTGCCTCCAATTTTGCTCCCAGCCTTTGTTGGGATTCCAGTTTTGTGTGTAATTTTGTTTTTGTTTAATGAGTGTGTGCACTTTGGTATGTCTGAGGGTTTTTTTAAGCTTTTAAAGTGTTTGTAGCTATTGAGTGTCATATAGTTCTCTGTTAGTTGATGGTTCTTTTGTATAGCTTTTCATCCACTTCCTTTTCTATGCAGATGGTACATCCCGCTCTTCACCCTCATCTTCATCATGATCTGCTGTTATGTACGAATCATTTGTGTGGCCAATAAGAGGGTGAGTTACAGTCAAAGTCCCACACACAACCACCAAATGAAACCGACATGATGCAACAGCTGAGATGAAGCTGGTTTGAGCTTGGTTGCTTCTTCGAAGCATTCCAAGGTGTCGCAGTGCTATGAAATACAGCCCCGCCACAGTTGTCAAACCCACACACACCTTGGGTTATTCGTCTTCTGTTGTCGCGCTGATGCCCAAGGGAAGGGCTGATCATCCAGAGGGCAGCATACCAGATTCTAAAACGTTCTGCTGAATCATGATTTCTACATGAACACATACACCCATGCATGACCATATGCACATTGATATTTAAGTGATCTCGTTGTAGAGGATGTAATTTGTTTCATTATTAACTAGACAAGATACATTGGAATTTATTTTAGATACCCATGATACCAATGATTTTATATTTTATTCATAGATGCAGTCCTGGTTTGGCACCTTTAACCCAGAGAGGGAGAGGAGGAAGGTGAGTCTGTGTTGTAAGTCTAAAACAATAACATGGTTTTATTATTGCTAAAATAATATCATAGTTTTTCCATGGGTTATTTATATAGTTGTTGCAACAGTGACTGACCCTATGTTCACAGTAACAAGTGACAAAGCAACAGACGACCATTCATTTGCTATGTACGTGCATGACACAGCGATGATTTTAGCAACAGCACCACAAGCAACATTTGACATAAGATTTTCTGTGCAAATTATGTATGACATGTTAAAGTTCAAACAAAGCCAAACACTTGGCTTGAATGATTCCTTGGAGCAGTCCGATGGCTTGTGTGGTCTGATGTTTCTACCTGCAGTTACTTTGCATTTACTGGAAGATGAACTCATAACCCTGGAGTCATCTTATTGTCATGTACTGCGACATATATATTGTCTTAAATGCATATTATAAGGAAAAGTAATGCTTGGAAGAAAGTAACGGAGATTAGATACTCTGATAGAGTATGTAGCTAGTAAAGATAGCTTGCTTTGCAAATCTGAATCTAATTTATCTATGAAGAATCTATGAAGCCTAGCATTTAACATGTCAATCAAACAACCAGTTTTCACACTGATTAGTGCATTATTTGTTTGCGTTTCACTACTATAGGTTATACATTTTGGTTACTAGAACTTCTCACTGGAGTTTAAAAAAAGCTGCGCAGTGCACATCTGCATGTAACAACAGTAGTGGTCGCAAAATGTCCACAAGAGATAAACTACAAGTGACACGTGTGGCTTGCTGCTTGCTAGTGTGACCGTAGCATGAGTCAGTCTCCACCTCTCTTTCGTTTAGATGTCTCTAGTTGAGGAAATCCGACCTCTGAAATGGTATCCCTCAGTATATCTGCTGGTCTCAATCTTCCCACTCTTAAATCGGTAAGCATGCATAAACACATGGATTGATAACAGAGAATATGCTTGATGTTGCATTTTTAATAGATGTATTGTGTGCCTGTAGGCTTCATAATGCTGTGTATCCTGAGGAGCCTGTGTTCTCCCTCACGCTCCTACATGTGCTCAGTGCTCCTCTGCACGGCCTGGCAAATGCATTTGTTTTTAGCAAGGACACCTGGAGTCAGCTCAGCAATACTGGAATCAAAGTAAGGAAAAACACACACACACACACTCAAGTACATCTATGCTGACACACATTAATGCTCATGGTGTATAATATGTTCCAGCTGGCCCTTCAGTCTCGACTGTGTGACAGCACCAGGATCGGAGAGTATCACCCAGCCAGCGTGAGATACACAGTAGCACTCGAGTCGGAGTCGGACGATGATGATAACAATGTCCTCTTCTATAGTCCTGACATGAGCTTGAAGGACAGAGGACCCTGATTATGTGTGTGTGTGTGTGTGTGTGTGTGTGTGTGTGTGTGATAGCACATTACAGTTCACACTCCTTGCCTTTAAAGGATGTGCAGCTCTTCCATTTCTCCTGTTGCTGTGTTGTGCTAAATAAAAATGATACAGAAAAAATAACTGTTTTTACAGTCAGAAAACTCCCCTTTTCAACTTAAGGAAATGCTGAAATAAGTGAATTCAGTATATTATTGTCCATCTTGTAAATGCAATGCAAGGTGAGCACTTTAAGTTAATATCCTCAGTATTGATAGCTTTATTTGTTTGAGAGTTGCTTTGCTTTCAGTGTTGTTTTGTACAGAGTTTTTAAAAAATATTATCTTCAGCTGTACAGTTTGTGTACTTGGACTTGGTATGTTTTTGGTGTTCATTTGACAATGGTTTATTATTATTTATGAAAATGTACAGAGTGTCTGCTATATTTTTGTACTGTTTTCATATCATTTAAATTAAAAATGTTAACACATACTGATGTTTATAGTGTATATCTGTGTCTTTTTGTGCCTTTGTTGGGATTATCCCACTTCACCATGGCTTCAGGTAGTTAGAACTCATTTGGATAGAGTTCATGTGCACAAGGCGGCTTTTGGACTCCAGGGTTGTGGCTTCGATCATGAGCGTGGGTTAGGATCTGTGTGGAGTTTAACATTTCAGATACATGGATTGTTCTTTGAAAATTGCCCCTAAGTGTGATTAAGTGTGTGAATATATGTGTAATGCCCTGCAATTGACTGTCATCCCATCCATGGTGTGTCCTTGTCTTGCATCCATTCCCCATGCATAAGCTCCAGATCCTTTATGACCGTGATCAGGATAAAGCGGTTACTGAAGATGAATGATTTATAATGTACACACTAGAATCATGGGTGGCACAGTGGTGCGGTTTGGCTACTCTAAATTGCCACTAGGTGTGAATGTATATGTATGCATGGTGCCCTTTGATGGACTGGCATCCCATCCAGGGTGTACTCCCGCCTTACGCCCAGTGTTCCCGGGACAGATGAACAAATGGGCACTTGGAATCAGATGAGTCTGATTATGAACAACTCATTCTCTTACAGCCTCTGAAAGACTTAATACAGACTGAAACACATGGGAGGTTATACTGTAGACAACAAGCTAGGCATGACGCAGCGATATTCAGAGGCGTTGCCAAACCCTGCCATCTTGTGGACACGTTCTGTATTGAACATGTTTATTACATAAGAATTGTAAATTAACAAAACGACATGCTTTACATCTGACAGTCTCTGTGGCTTATTTATTTAGTTAGTTATTACAAAGCTTTAGACAGCTGCGTATATAAAAGTGCGAAACAGCTTATGTTTTTGAAGTTTTAAAGGAGAAACCTCCTGATTGGCTGTGTTGCAGCTCGTGCCCTATCGCGATTGGCTGTCTGGAAAGCTATCGTGACGCAGTTCAGTTCCATAACAAAGGTGTCGACAACACGGAAGCAAACAAAGACCATAACGTAGAGTCAAAACAAGAGACAAGTGTATATCTCTCTCTTTTTAATATATATCTGTATATATCTATCTGTCTCCATAATGGTATGACTTCTGATAAAAGGTGAGCCTCATTTATTTCATTTTATTTTTAATTTTTATTTTATTCCATAATTATTTAAATTAAGAATTATTAAATCAAATAATCAATTATTTAATAAATATATTAAAAATATTGACCAGCCTTTAAAAATAGATAGATAGTTAGATGCATTTCATAGTTAGACTGATACAGTACATGGAGTCTAATCAGAATATTTGTGGTGTATTTTTTATTTTTAATACAATAGAATGACATTATATTAAAAATAATAAATAATAAAAAATAAATTAAAAAAAATACCCTGAGTGGACACAAATTATTAAGAATGCGGGATCTAATACTGTAAGCTGTTTTAACCAAAATTAACAATGGTGTTCCTGCTACCTGTTATACAATATCAGTGTTTATATGTAATAATGTGTGTGTGTGTGTGTGTGATCTGCTCTGTCAGCCGGTGCCTACGTGGTGCGGAAGATCTCCTCCGCTGTCCGAGGGGAGGAGCAAAAAGACCAGCCTGTCCTCACACCATGTAGCCTGGCACAAGGTGGGATCTCCTCAAGTTTCAAGCTGTTGTGTAACTAATGTATATAGTCACATCACGTGACCTGGCAATGACTCATGATGATACTCAGGATGTAGTATGGCCTACAGGGAGCAGAACAAGGGCAGACACTGTTGATCTCGAATTTGATAGGCATACATCTACAGTGCAGTTATGTTCGATCTATTTAGATAAAACAGGTTTCCTGGAAATATATAGACTAGTTTAAAAAAAATATATGTAAAATTGATAAACTGTCATGGAAATACTACTAAAGTCATGGAAAAATAAGGTTCTTCTGGTAAGCTACTGAAATTTCATATTTTAGAATATTTATTATAGTTGACAATGCATATATTCTATATAAAAAATACAAGATGAGAGGGAAATTGATGATTACTACCTATATTCTATCATCCATTACTTTTATTTTACCAGGAGAATCTGTTTTGCCAAGTGGACAAGCCAGCCATAGTTTTGGGATCATTTATGGATCTAGATGTGTCCATCTCTTGTTTTCATACAATCTTTGTTCATATTTTACTTGGTTCTTTATTGTCATTGATCTATAACAATGAGACTATCTCACTTGTAATGTGTGTGTGTGTGTGTGTGTGTTTCAGTCACTATTGTTTGGTGTTGACTTTAACATTGACACACACATGAGTCTAAGATGCAACAGCTGTCAAAAGTTTAGGAACTCTGAAGATAGTAATAGAGTAACTGAGGTATTATGTGTTTGTGTTTCAGCTAATAAGCGTCAGAGTCGGAAGCGGTTAACAGCGGAGGAGGCGTCATCTCCAGACCTGGATGATGGCGCAGTGTGTGTGCCTTCCACAGACACTGCAGTGAAGAAACATGGTTCCTGAGGTTAAAGGTCACGCTGGTGCATTAGTGGGTGCTAGACAGTAAAGCTACATCCCTTGATTAACAAAACAACTTGATCCTCAACTTTAGCTAACTCAGATTCAAGTTGCATAGTTGTACTAATAGTACTAAATATTTATTCCAGAATAATACTACATACTGACAGTCAAGTTTTTGAAAACCTGGAGTTCTTCTTTGTAATTAAGGTACTTTGTAATTATTTACTAACTGGCTGATCACAGACCCTAAGGGGACTCTAAAATTAGTGCTTGATACTGTATTTGTTGTATTCTACAAGTGCCTAATTAGAATGATCAAGATCTGAGAATTTCCCAATTATATCTAGATTGTTTCCAATAAAATACAAACATTTACATTTCACTTATTAGCTATTCATTAATAAAATTTAAAATAAAAACATAAAAGTAAGACCAAACCTTTTAATATAAGGTACTCAAAAACCTCTGACTGGCAATAAACTGATACTGATATTATATTACTTTAGAACACATTAATGGAAAAAACAAACTTGATTAATGCCCTTTATTGACCCAGTTTGCCCTGCGTGACTGATGGATGTTAGACAGTGCCTCTCTCTCTCTCTCTCTCTCTCTCTCTCTCAGCTGTAATGTGTGAAGGTCTGTTCATCAACCTCTGATTCAGGGACTGTTCAGATCTGAAGTTTTTCTTACAGCTGTAATATTTATATTGAATGATTTCTTAACAAACATTGCCTATTGAATGTATACACATCACTTGGCATTTTACAGTGAATCCTGTTAAAATGAGTAGGGTTTAGATTGTGTATAACATCACATTTTCATACAGTGGATGAAAAATAAAATTGCTTTAAATCAGAGTGTTTTGTATTTTGAAGTGATTATTACTGTAATGAGCTCAGTGTCAGTGATAATTTGCATGGGATGTGTTCACTGTTTAGCTTGTGGAAAGACCAAATAACCAAGTGTCATTACCTAAATAAGACTTTTCAGACTTTTTTTAAAAATTTTTTTTAGCAGAGTCGTATTTACATCTGGAAAGTTTCACTATGAGACCTGATAATGATGCAAATGAGTTTATGAGTAATAAAAGCAGTGTGTACATTATTTTAATATATTATGAAAGTTTTAATATCAACAAAATCCAGCTGATCCAATCAGCTTATTTCTGCGAGTGAATCTCCTGTGTGAAGCTCACTGATTTAATTCCTCCTTTTTTAATATATTTTTTTTTAAAGAACCAGTTGCCATATCTATGGTGAGGTAGGAAATGTAATTCACATTATATCAGTTTCTAAAGATGCATGGCTCACCCTTTAGTCAACACTGACTGAAAAACATTTTGATGACATGTTTGGTAATTTATGACACATATTGTACTTTCATTATACAATATGACACATTAATTGTATGTAAGCCTAAATGTAGGCCTACATTCATCCTCAATGACATATAAAAACATTGTTTATTATAGCATACTTATTATTGTCGCATACTGTTTCATGGCATCAATATTTGAAGAAATCCTGCAAATCCATCGACATTATTTTATGAAGTAAAATGTTAATAAAAATATATTAAAATGTAGGCCTAAGTAACATTCTACTAATTTCTTACAGCAATAACTACAGTAAGTTTAGAATATCTTCAATATTTTCCAAAACTTTATAACAAATCTTTTCTAAAATTCAATATGAACAGATAATAGTAAAATAGGATAGAACAGATAATTAAAACCTGCAGTAGAAAACCACCACTAAAATGTAAGTAATGTATTGTGTAAGTAATGTGTAATTCATTTCTTGCAGTAGCAGCAACACAGGATTTTTAAAAAGTAAACATCAGTTTAAAATTACATGAGCACAGTACACTAAGTAAAAATCTCTGCATACTAAGTAGCAGACTTAAGTAATGTTCTATATTTCCTAGTCTACCTTATTCCCCTGCTTTTTAAGATATTTCACAAAAAACATCAAATAAATGTATCATTTAACCATAGTTGTGTAGTGTTTCATGCATCCATTCATGCATCTATTATATCTTTTCACTTTTCCTCTCTCCACTTATTGTATTTTAAGGCAGTTCCAATTTACCCTCACTCATTCACTTTCTGTAACTACCTTATCCTGATCAGGGATGCAGTGGATCCAGAGCCTATCCCGGGAACACACTCTGGATGGGACACCAGTACGTCGCACGGCACCATGCACACACATTCACATACTCATTCACACCTAGGAGCAATTTATCTTAAACAGTCCATCTACTGGCATGTTTGTGAGAGGTGGGAGGAAACCGGTGAACCGGGAGGAAACCCACACAGACATGGGGAGAACACAGAAACCACACAGACATTCCCCCAAGCTCAGGATGGATCTCAGGACCCTGGAGCTGTGAGGCAGTGAAGCTACTCACTGCCTCACCACGCTGCCCAGTTACCAAAGCATGTTTGGTAATTTGAGACATTTTGAAAATGATTGAAAAATAAATAAATAAATAAATAAAGTGTTGCTGTAGTACATCTTATGTATATATGCATCATAAATATGTGAAATATATTAATTGTGACAGTTTTACATCCTTATAAAAAATAGCCAATTAAAGCATATATCATTTTTCCTACTTCAATATTTTTGGGGTCAACTTCCTGTTTGATGCTGACAACACCCACTTATATGATGTCATATCAAATAAGTCATTATTTCTATCAAACTGCTCGACTGCCAGTGCTCAGTGACACAAGTTCAGAGTTTTATTTATCAGGCGGTACAGTAATTATACTGTCCCAGTTTACCTGTTGTCCCAATAAACCTGAATTCACGCTATAATTTTAACACCTCAGGACGGCCCTTTCTATTATTTGCAAGGACAACTATTCTTCAATTTATAAATTACATTTATAAACTTAATACATTAACTTAATAAACTTAATAATTTCATTTATTTATGAATACAAGATTTTTTTAAATAAATAAATATAAATGTATAATATTTATTATTAAATTTTTTTTTTTTATAATTATTCATTTCACCCACAGGGACAAGTATGTAAACACACTTCACCTCCAGCTGCACTTCCGGCCCGCGAGCGGAAGTGGACGAGGCCAAGCTGAAACCCGAGAGACTGACCGTTAGATGGCGGTTTAACAGCTTTTCTCTAGCCTCATTTTATATCCCACGCATGCTCCAAGTTTAAAACCCTCCTCCTTCTCTAGGATTGGTTCCTCCCTAATACGAACACTTCTCTTGTCCAATCAGAGGAAGGGTTTGAGTTTCAACCAATCAACGCTTGGGAAGGCGGTCCTTCTCAGAATACGGGTCTGTGAAAACAGCGCTCACCTGCGGGCAATACAACTTCCGGTTTATAGAGGAAGTTTTCATTCAGGAAAGAAGATGTGCGCTCGGAGCGCTGTGGAAATGGCTCTTTTATCACTGGACTAGTCTTAGTCTTTCCGTTTTATTTATGTTTTCTGTTGTTTTTTGTTTTTATTATGTTCTTCTGTATATAGCAGTCGTTTCGCTCTCAAAGTGAGTACGAGGCAAAATGCTGAAGCTGAACAGTAACACTGAATTTAATAGCCAGTTAGCCTTCAAGCTAAATAACGTGAACTTACTGAGTGCTCAGACGTTTAGACAGCCAGTGACTGGTCTGTTTACAAATGTATTTATTATTATATGTTTGTTTATTCATTTCCTGTATCGCCTTCTTTGTAGTGCGCGTGTTTGTTAAATATTTTAGGTTTGTTTTCAAAATCCTTGAACAACAACAACAACAATAACAGCAATAATAATAATAATATCAGCAGACCAGGCACAAGTGGAGTTTGTTGCAGATACATATGTAAACAGACATGTCTAAACCCAAATAGATGTGTCATTTGTATATTTGTAGCATGTGTAGTTGCATGTGCATAACTAACACTATCAGTGTAATGTAAACAGTCTAGATATCATAAGTTCATATCTCTGTGGTGCTGAAATGAAGCATTCCAGCACCACATTCAACATGTCTGGTAACCTGTACTGTTCTTCTCTGCTTCTCCAGCTTAAGGAGTAATTACTCAGTTTCCATCAGCCACGATGCCCCATGAAAAAGGTCCTCTGTCTCGTGTGACTGACGCTGGCACTGTCTCTGTGGACCACAGAAAAGCTCTGACAATCACAGCGGGGGCAAAGCTTGACAGCTCTCAAGTATGCGCTTTCTATAAAATGTTTCTATGTTGATTTTGGAAAGAGACAATGACTTTCACGTGAGGCACCTGACTAGCAAAAGTGAAGCATCTTTGTAGAAAAAAACAGAATAACAACTAAAAACAAGCTCTGTAGTGCTACACGTGATTGTCACAAAATAGTCAAACTATGAACAACGCAATTTTTATGAAAAGAAGAGTAACTTGTAGGAATGCACTAAGACGACTTTTAAATTTTTAAAGCAAACCCAAGATCTCATCTGATACATGCTATTGATCTGATACCAAAAATCCTCTCAGTAAATGAGTCGACACTCTGCAAGTATTTGTTATGAAACATCAGAACCATGATGCAGGGTGCTTTAAGACAATTTGTTTCCTGAGCTGTGTCATGTCAGTCCATGTTATACATGTTCATATCAAAACTGATTCAATCTGAAGAACTGATCCAGTTTTTCAGGCTAGTGTTAGATTGGTACATCCCTGCTGACTGGCTTTAAATAACAATAAGTGAAGTGAAGTGACGTGTGGCCCAGTACGGTGACCCATACTAGGAATTTGTGCTCTGCATTTAACCCATCCAAGTGCACACACACAGTAGTGAACACACACACACACACCGTGAACACACACCCGGAGCAGTGGGCAGCCTTTTTTGCTGTGGCGCCTGGGGAGAAGTTGGGGGTTCGGTGCCTTGCTCAAGGGTCTCGCCTCAGTCGTGGTATTGAGGGTGGAAGAGAGCGCTGGTCATTCACTCCCCCCACCTACAATCCCTGCCGGACCTGAGACTCGAACCCACAACCTTCAGGTTCACCTTTGGGTTACAAATCCGGCAGTTATTTATTACAATAAATAACTCAATAACAAAGAGTCAATAAATACAGACGATAAATTATGCCGTTGGTATTATCGGTAAATGAACTCTATGTGTAGTCCTGAGCAGCAGTATGGAAATGTAAAGTATGTCAGGGGTAATAGTGTATGAAATTAAATCAATGAATTGACCATCAAACATCAAATTTGTTTAAGAGTCTGAAGGCCTGTGGGAACTAACTGTTCATGAATCTGGTAGACTTAGCCCAGATACTCCATAGTGCTCTTCCAGATAGAAGTGTGAACAGTAACTTCTTTTAAGATGTTTTAAAAACCATTAACAATACAGGTGACTTATTACCAAGTGGAAATGTGTGTTTGTGTGTGTTAGATTGGAAATCCACTGAAAATCCACAAGAGGAAAGGACTCTTTGATGAATGCGCAGATGCAGACGTGGCAAAAAGTGCCAGAAAGCACCCCAAGGTGAGGAAGGTAAACAGGGGAGCTACACAAGCTGCATGGGAAGCTACTGTTGCTATATTGAACACTGATAATTCAACACTGATAATACACTCATGGAGCACTTTATTAGGAACACTATACTAATACTGCGTAAAGCATCACTTTGCTCTCAAAACAGCCTAAAGTAATAATGTCATGGATTTCCCAAGATGTTGGAAATATTCCTTTGAGATTCTGGTCCATGTTGACATGATTGCATCACACAGTTCCTGCAGATTTTTCAGGTGCACTTTCATCCTGTGAATCTCCCGTTCTACCACATCCCAAAGGTGTTCAGATCTGGTGACTGGGATGGCCACTGAAGAACACTGAACTCATTGCCATGTTCGTGAAACCAGTTTGAGACAACTTTTGCTTTGTGACATGGTGCACGATCCACGGGTTCATTCTTTTGGTGCCAAATTCTGACCCTACCATCTGTGAGCCTCAGCGGAAATCGAGATTCATCAGGACAGGCTACGTTTCGACTAAGGTTCGACGTGTTGTGCATTCTGAGATACTTTTCTGTTCACCACAATTGTACAAAGTGGTTATCTGAGATACTGTAGCCTTTCTGTCAGCTCGAACCAGTCTAGCCGTTCTCCGTTGACCTCTCTCATCAACGAGGTGTTTCCGTCCTCAAACCAGCCCATCTGGCACCAGCAATCATCTCATGGTGAAAATCACTGAGATCCCATTTTTTCTTCATTCTGTTGGTTGATGTGAACATTACCTGAAGCTGCTGGTCCGTATCTGCGTGATTTTATGCATTGCGCTGCTGCCACGTGATTGGCAGATTAGATAATTCCATGAATGAGTAGGTGTACAGGTGTTCCTAATAAATTGCTCAGTGAGTGTATGTTTACAATAAACATTGAAGTTATCGCGATTTCAAGTTTGTCACAGAGATACTTATGCATCTGTTAGATCCACTGGACACAGCTGGCAGCCAATGGAGCGTCACTGCATCGCCATAATGGGAGACAAGCAGATGAACATGACCAGAATGATTCAGTGATGCTGGACATTAAGAGGTAACAGACATCTTCTTGCAATATGTTTAAAAATAGCCTCACTTGTTTGGTACTTTCATTTTGACGGCTCTGCAGAAAGATGTAGATGATTGTGGCAACCACATAAGAGTGTGAAGTCAGCAGTGTGGCTCAGATTGTTAATGCCTGTGAGAGTAAATGGAGTTTCCAGAGCTTTTGGATCCGTGGAATGGTGTTACTGCCAGTGTGCATAGATTCAGGTCAGTGATCTTATCACAATAAGAATTCTGGCTACATGATACATTATAAAAACAAAGTTAGTCTTACATACAGTACTTTGTTCCTTGGTTGCTTCTCTATTGTCCCAGACCTGTTTTGATAGCTCCTTGGTCTTCATGATGCTGTTTGTTTAAGTGTGTTTATTTTTTTTTAAAAACAATCTCAGGGGCCTTCCAGGAACAGGTGTATTTATACACAACTGGACACCATTCAACTAATTCTTCTGTTGTTAACTAGTAGCACCAGAACTAATTCAGGTGTTTCACAGCAACGGGGTGAATACTTATGTGAATGTAATCACAGATTTTTTTTTTTATATTTTATTTTTTAAATAATTTTGCAAACCATATAAAATTTCCCCCAACTTCAATTTTATATCTTTTTTTTTTTTGTAGTTTTAATGACATGATTCAAAATTAAGTTCTTATTATCTTAATTTTATTACTTTTTATTATTTCTTATTTCTTATTCATTTCTGAAAGAGGAGTATGTCAGGTTCTCATTTCTCATTTCATATACTCTATATATCTATGTATGTGTGAAATAAAAATCTTGAATCTTGTATCCAGGTAGTTACACTACAAAATGTGGAAAAGTTCAAGGCTGGGGGTTGGGGGATTACTTATCTAAGCTACTGTAGCTGCATGTAGGTTAAAGCTGTGGATTTAGGCTTCATGAGAGAGCTTTGTAAGCAAAATTTACTTTTTTAAATGGCTGTGATTGTCAAGCTTGATTACAAAGTTAGAACTCCGCCCCCCACCACCATCTCACACACACACACACACACACACACACACACACACACACACACACACACACACACCATTTCCTTTCACTTAAATTGCTATGCTGCATTTTGCCCTGTGGAACGAGGCACAGTGTCTTTGCTTTGATGATTGGTATGCATGTATTCCTTTGTGTAACTTTTTTACAGCTACTTCTATGCCATGTACTAGCTGGTGTTAGCCAGATATAACAATAGGCTAAAAAGGAATATACTGATACGTAATGTTTAGGCTAGTGGGAAGTTGTTTGTAGTTATTCTTAGCTGTGAAGATATTGGGCAATGTGTATGTTATCTGTCTCAAACACATAGCTGTTCAGTCATCGTCTTTAGGCCTTGTTCCTGTTGCCTCACCTCCTATTCCTGTTCATTTAAGGAGCTATAGAGTATAGTTTCTCTCTCTCTCTCTCTCTCTCTCTCTCTCTCTCTCTCTCTCACACACACAAACACCAGTGCTCTGCTGCTTTGCTTATCATTAGCTCACCTTCTGTCTCATATTCCCATGTGCTCATTGGCAGAGCAAGATAAACATGCTGCAATTTTTAGCTGAGTAATTTAATTAATAAATATTTCTGTTTAGAGCATGATGTGGTGAAGCTCTTCTGACTGTGAAATTATTTTTGATTTAAGCTCTAGTTTTCTAAATATTAAACATCATGGCTTTTGTAGCAGATCCTCTGTTGCGGACAGTCACATGCATTTATTTAAATTATTTAGCTGAAGGCAACTCTTCGAGAAAGTGAAGAGTTTTCAGAGACTTTCATGGATTTTTTGTTTTTTTTAAAGTCCATGAGGGAAGTGATGACATGGCTTGTTAAGTTAAAAACAGAATGTTTAAAGACAAATATACAATATCAGTATGCATTTGTTCAATACACAGTCAAAAGTTGCAAAGTGAAGCACCACTAGAGAAAGAAAAACACAGGCACTTCAAATTGATGTCTTATTTACAGCCATAAACTAAAACACTAATGGTTACGCATTAAAATTGAAGTGTTTTTGGCAATTTATTTGAATACCCCTGATGTAGGAAAATGTTTATTATAAGCTATTACATAAGTTATTACTTATGTTGTGTGTTGAGATGTTGGCCTCACCTGTCATATTGTATTTAACGCTGATTATACTTTATAGATCTAGAATCATGTAACAAATGGATTACTAACATCCTAAACCTTGGAGGCCTTAATATTTCTCTGTTGTATGTTGGACAGGGAACGGGTTGTGCACTTGCTGTTCTGTGCCCCAGTCCATTATGTCAGCATTTGTATATTTAAATTTATTTTTTGTTGTTTCAGGCGACAGGTGAAAGTGATCTTGAAGGACGTTCTCCAGACAGAAGAAGGGCAGAGATACCTCAGTAGCTGTGGGAGTGATACCAATGCAAAGACACAGTCACCACTTAAAAGAGGACCCAGGGAGAGGCGGAGTGAGAGAGGACCCTCAACAGAGCACAGCACAGTCAGGAGGAGAGCTAGTGTACCTCGCAAGGACCAAACTAAGTTTTCACCTCTCAAACTCACCACCTGTACATCCTCTAAAACGACTGACACTGTGTGTGCTGAGGAGAATGATATGCACCTTCCCAAAGAAGTCCAAACTCCAGCAGCCAAAAGATGCAAAAGATTCAACAATTCAGTGAAACAAGCAGAACATAATGCATCTGATGAGGAAGAGTCCTGTTCACTTAAAGAAAGTGAATCTTCAAGCAAAGAAAGTCACCCAGAGAGTGAGTTATGTCCAGTTGAGGAAGATGACTCTCTGAGGCCTGCGAGTGTCAGTCCTCTTCATTCTGAAGAAGCTGATTCAGAGCAAATCTCTGAAAATTTTATCACAGCCACACACACTCCATCAAAAGTTAAGCAGCCAAGCGGCTTTCGCAGAACGGAATACCAGGACTCAGAGAGTGAAGCAGTTCCCACTCAGGTGAGGTTTCCTAATAATGTATAACATTCAATAAAACACATACTCTAAAGCTTTCTTTTTCTGAAACAAATTCCACTGTCCCCCTCAGAGTAGATTTAATTTATGAACATAGACACATCAAGCACTTTATTAGGAACACCTGTACAACTACTCATTAATGCAATTCTCTAATCAGCCAATCGTGTGGCAGCAGCGCAATGCATAAATCATACAGATACGGGCCAGCAGCTTCGGGTAATCTTCACATCAACCATCAGAATGGGGGGAAAAAGTGTGAACTTATTGATTTTGACTGTGGCATGACTGTTGGTGCCAGACGGGCAGCATTGAATATTTCTATAACTGCTGATCTCCTCGGATTTTCGCAACAGTCTCTAGAGTTTACTCAAAATAGTGCAATAAAGAAAAAACATCCAGTGACTGGCAGTTCTGCAGACAGAAACGCCTTGTCGATGAGTGAGAGAGGTCAACAACAACCTCAAGCTCTGCTGAGGCACACAGAGGGTAGGGTATAAATTTGGTGCCAACAGCATGAATCCATGGACCCAACCTGCCTTGTGTCAACAGTCCAGGCTGGTGGAGGTGGTGTAATGGTGTAGGGGATGCTTTCTTGGCACACTTTGGGCCTGTTAATACCAATCAATCATCGCTTGAATGCCGCAGCCTATTTGAGTATTGTTGCTGACCATGTGCATCATTTCACCGCCACAATTTCCCCATCTTCTAATGGCTACTTCCAGCATGATAATGCACCATGTCACAAAGCAAAAGTCGTCTCAAACTGGTTTCAGGAACACGACAATGAGTTCAGTGTTCTTCAGTGGCCTTCCCAGTCACCAGATCTGAATCCAGTAGAACACCTTTGGGATGTGGTAGAACGGGAGATTCACTGCATGAAAGCGCACCTGAAAAATCTGAATTGTGTGATGCAATCGTATCAACATGGACAAGAATCTCAAAGGAATTTTTCCAACATCTTGTGGAATCTGTGCCATGAAGAATTGGGGCTGTTTTGAGACCAAAGTGAGGCCCTACCCAGTATTAATGTAGTGTTCCTAATAAAGTGCTCTGTGAGTGTAGTTCAACTAAACAAATAATAAGCACATTATTTAAACATGTGCAATAATTTTTTGGCTATTATTGGAGCCACTTTGAAAGCCACTGCTCTACAAGACGCAAGCTTAGCCGTCCTCCTGGAGTTCAGTTCTCTTTAAGAAGTAGTTCCCTGTCATGGTTGTAGTGGAGTTGTCTATTGTTTTGTACTGTGCAGTGCTTCTCTCCAATTTAGCATACCTGATTCAGAGAACTGGAACTGAGAGTTGCTGATATAACTGTGGTATTCTTTGGTTAGTGACTGACCAGTGACAGCACTTTGGAAGAGAGAGTAGACATGGTGAACGTGGCTGAAACAGAGACACTATGAGCGATTTCCAGGTGATGAGCGACATCACTGTATGTGTTTTATGCTCTGGTTGGATATATTATGAAGACAGAAATGTTAAGCAAAGCAGCATAAGTCGAATAATGCGGTATTTTATGTGTATTATCTAAAAAGCTAGTATAAAAAGACCTTTTCCCAACAGCACCCAGCACATACCCAAAATGCTCAATCTGCACATGGGTTGAATAGTTTCAGTGGTGCAGGATAGGATTTGCTTGATGGCATATATTCAGTATGGTGTGTCAAGATTCTTAGCATATTGTAAGGGATAGTGATACAAATTTTCTCAGGTTTACTATATAAAGACTGCTTTATTACTATTACTATCACATGTAGAAGTTAATAGTAGAAGTTCCAGTTGTTGTTAGGTATCTAATTTTGTTCTGTTCCTGCAAAATACCAGCAAAATACCAGCAAGGATGAAGCACAAGAATGCGCAGAAGTTATGGGAGAAAAAGAGGGAGAGATTGAACAGGAGAGAGAGGAGGAGGATCTGCTATACCAGAATGGAGAAGTGCTAGACGAAAGGGGCGGAGCCAGAGGTAGCGTCCTACGCCTGTCCACAGGGGCAACTGAGGGCCAGTTGGCTGATGGAGAAGTCACACCCAAATCCAGTCAAATAGCAGGCTCTTCAGATAAACACATCGTTGATTCAGAGCTTGTGGAAGTCAGACAGGCCTCTAAACCACAAACAACTGAACCAAGTGAGTGAGATCCTCCAGCAGTCACAGATCTTCATAAAAGACATATAGTTATGATCCTAATTTTGATTAGTTTAATGTTCTAGTACATGCCTAGTACTTTTGCAGACATCTCCACTACCTCTTTACTTAATTGATTAGCATTTATTCAGGAGGCTGTAATTTTTTTTTTTTTTTACATGATCTGTGATGAGTAGAGATTTGCTTTCATTGCATCCTTCTCAACGTTGCTCTATTTACATTTCTCCTGGATTACTGGCTGTCGCAAATGTGATGGTGTGCATGAAATATGTGTTTCACCCTCCCTTCTCTGTCAGTTATTCTTTCCAGTGAGGAGGAGGAGGAGGAGGAGGAGAATCGTGTGACATCGCATGTCCCTACACTAGAGGGAGCCAAAGATCCACATAGGCAACAAAAGCCTATACAGGCCATGGAGAGAAAAAAGATTCCAGATGCACACATTCATCCCTCTGATATGAACAGCCAGGTGGGCATTACAGTCACATACCCACGCAGAAATTAAGCACAGAAGCAGCTGGATAGGGTTGTTATGCAGAATCCTCCCTCACAAGCTAAAAATATCATCACGGATTCTACAATCCTAGCAGTATTTCATCATTTTGCCATTTAGTGCTGAAATCTTGTTTACATTTTCTAAATATGACAAGATTTGTCAGGCTCTCTAAATGTTTCCCTCACATGCAACCAACCTACAAGCCTCCTTTCACGAATTGTCCTTTGTTCATTGATAAGCTTTTTCTTTATAATAGCACAACACATGAAGCATTTGGCTTTATCTGAGTCATAGTGAAACTGTTTCCACCAGAGAAAACTACCTGTTTGAAGTTTCCAAAGAACCTGGTTGGAAAATAAAGTCTTTTAGTCGGAAAGGTTCAGTGAATTGGCCAACAGCCTCACTTTGAATTCCTCACTCTGTATCTGGGATAGCTGGGATTATAGGAATAGCTGTTCAGCTGGTCAGGAAGATCACCTCTGATCTGTCTAATCTTAAAAAAGGTTTTTTTTTAAATATTAAATTCTCAAAATACAGGCTAATAATATTAGTTTATTTTTAAAATGCAATGCAAGTTTTAAACTGTCTGACCAGCAAAAAGTAAATGCACAGAATAATGTATTATTCTTTAATAGTTCCACAATCTTAAAAGTAGGTGGTGCTGCAGCACAATCAGCACTCCTACTCCACACAGCCACTAAGCCTTGGGTGTGGGGTCTTAGGATCGAGTGCCATGTTCTATTAAATCCCATATGTGAGCTATGTGGAGCTTCAGAACTGGCTGTAATGTCAGGCTCATTCTGAAAGCAAGGGCTGAGCCACTTGCGTTTTTAAATACTGCTCTCCCAGGCATTGCTGCTTGAAAGCTTTAAGATTAAAGCAAGTAATACCACTTTAGCAAGTTTCCTGTAAGGAGGGACATTTTGTGAATCACAGCCTTCCCAAGCCCAAAGAGTAATACAAATAAAAGGCAGTAATCTTCACAAAACAGAACAATAAGTTCACAGTCAGCTTGTTTGGTTCCAGGATTTTATTGTTACACAAGTCTCCTAAAATAAACAACACAGGCACTATTCTGACAGTTATATGCGCCAGTCACCTCAGGAATTTTGTGACGCACATACAGACTCCTGTGCGTGCAACAATTCAGCTTCAGAGCAAATAATGCCTTAATTACTTGGTCCAGTGAGGAGACATCATCTGTAAAAGGCTATTGGGGAATAAGCTGGATGTGTTTGATGTACCTCTAACTGAACGGTGACAGAAGCTCAAACCTCTTATTTGTAATGATTATAGGCCTCTGATTTATCTCACAGTTGTTTCCTTTCCTTTATTTCAAGAGTTATAAAATGTATTCTTTATCCCCTCAATGTACATCATACCACTATTAGATGTTTCCATTTTCATGTTCAAGCTCCTCTCCAGATTTCATTTTCAGTCCATCCATATTCCTTATCAGTATTGAAAAAACAAATCACACTGAATGATGATGGACAAATGGACAGTGTAATGTTTTGCTGTATGCTGGGTTTGCTAATGCCTGTTCATTTTTGCTGTGTCCTGTCTAGGGTTCCAGCTTTGAGGCCTCTGCTTTAAGTGGTTGTCCGGTGATGGAGCTTCAGTTCTCTGCCCTCTACATGGGCAGCCTCAGTATTTTGACTAATGGGCTTGTAAAGGTGTGACTAGTAGCTATACAGTATTTTTTATATGCATATACAAATTGGATCAGATCCAGCTAATGTGTTGTGAATTTAGTTTTTCTATTGTAACTGTGTGCTAGATCTATGTTCTGTATTTGTGACTATATTTATTTGCTTTAATATATTTATGTTGTTCTCTCTCTCATGTAGATCACAGATGATAGGATCACCATTTCATGTAAAGGTATACATGGTGTTTGAGACAAATTATTTCAGCTGTGATCAAAATAAACTCTTATATTCCATAGCAGTTTGATGAAACGGGTGTACCAGAAGTTACACTGTGTCTCATTAGACTCTTAAATTAAGGGTTTAAAATGTTAAATTTATCTGTGGAACCAATTTATGGAGCATGTAAATGTTTGAGATCTATGGAAAGTGGAGGTGTAATAGATCTTTTCATTTAATACTATTTTCCTTCCTTTAGTTCTTTCCTTATCTTTCATTTCCTTTATAGAGCCTTCAGGTTCTGAGGTAAAAGCTTCCTTGGCGACAGCACACGTACGCAAGTACAGCGTGTGGGATGGGCTTTTGGTGCGGGACAGTCGTTTAGCAAAAGAAAATGAAGTGCCACCTCCATCTGTCCTCCTCTTATGGCTGGCTGAAGTTCAAGCACGACGCCTATCCAGCGACTTGTGTGTCTTTCAGCCAGGGACACGCCCAGGTGAGTCAGCCACACTGTTGTAAGATTCCTGAAATAGCTTCATCTCAGTCAGTTGTTTCCATAGAGAGTTTGGATTAGTGTGGATCAGTGTGTTTAATAGGACCTCAATTTGTTCATACACTGTGCACCTGTTTTTTCTCTCTCTTGTGTTGCACTCTGTGCTGCAGCTGAGGGTAGCACGTGTGTTGTGCTGTGTGTGTCTGAACCCTTGAATGGAGTACAGGGTGCACTGCTTGCCTCTATAATGGACATTGTAGGTCTCAGACATGGAAATACTGAGCTTCTGTCCCCACTCACACACCCCGACAGTCTGAAGCTTCTGCAGAGCAGCCGAGACTCACACATGTTCCAACTGCTGCTTCCCAGGGCAGAGGCACACCCTGTCTTGTGTGAGTCCGGGACTGCGCCAGCACCAGCGAGCACAACTACAACCTCGGCTAAGGTGTGTGACGCACTTGTGCCTTTTGTGGTCTTGCCTATACAGTCAACACCATAATTATTACATTTTATAAAACTTACTACTTAAAACATTTGAGAAATTATTTTATTTTGCATTTTCTCTCAATAACATGGCAGAATTGACACACCTAAAAATATTCAAAATAAATGCAAATAAATTGTCATTCCTACCCCTGGGGAAAGCTAAAAAGATTTCAAAACCAACATCCACTATAAGTGTCTCCAACCTTGTTAGACATTAATGGAAGTGGTGTAGATGAAGCATCATCAAATATTGTGGGTGTACAGATTAAACAAAAATGGTAGAGTAAATCTGTACGGTATCTACATATGTTTCAGCTTAAAATGTCATTCACTGCACATATTGGTCATCATATACACTATATGGCCAAAAGTATGTGGACATGCGACCATCACACCCATATGTGGTTCTTCCCCAAACTATTGCCACAATATTTGAAGCACTCAATTGTATAGGACGTCTCTGTATGCTGTAGCATTGAAATTTCCCTTCACTGGAACTAAGAGGCCCAAACCTGTTCCAGCATGACAATGCCCCTGTGCACAAAGTGAGCTCCATGAACACATGGTTTACCAAGGCTGAAGTGGAACAATTTGAGTGGTTTGCACAGAACCCTGACCTCAACCCCACTGAACACCTTTGGGATGAACTGGAATGCTGACTGTGCGCCAGCCACGCGGCAAAATCTAGTGGAAAGTCTTCCCAGTTCCATTGGAGACTCTTATAACCCATGGTTATAGCCCATGGTTTTGGAATGGGCACATATGGGTGTGATGATCAGGTCTCCACATACTTTTGGCCATATAGTGTATATTAGTTTTTTCTGATTTTCACTAATGGTAACATGGAACACTACATGATCATCTGCAATAATGTGTGTGTGTATGCATGCATGTGCGTGTGTGCACATGTGTGTGTGTAGGCCCAGGACTCGGATGCCCAGCCAGACTCCAGAGTTTACACATTATGTCAAAGCAGTAGTCAGAGTGCTTACAGTGTGTCCTTAGCGCATAATCCTGGAGCAGACTGGACTCCATACCGGCACTGTGGCCCTGCACGCAGGTATGCAGTCCAACCCGTTCACTATAGTGAGTGTAGTATTGCGGGAAAACCCACAAAATACATTTTGTTAGGTCCTAAAGCATGGTGGTGAGTATCTAGTGCACATGAAAATCATGCATTGTCCAACTAAATAGCATCCAAATGATATATATATATATTTTTTTTTTTTTACACATTTTACAAAGGTGTTTGTGGTGGAATGTGACTGTACTTTAGGTGTGCACCTCAAGGTGTGAAATTAAGACTCAAAGATAAACGTATCACATAGTCAGTGCCCCCTACTTTGTCATTAGCTGTTTTTTCTGTCTTGGGTTTTTTCAAAAAGCAAAGAAGAAAACACTCTTATTGTCTTTCGGCTCATATTTAATGCTTCACTTTAAACTGCTACCTAAAACAGATTCTTTTTAATGATCCCTTGTCCAATCCCATTTAAGTGAATTGGCTTTTTTGCCAGGTAAAATTATTCATGTTCAGTGTAACCACTCCTGGGTTGTTAAGTGAGTAGCTTAAGTGTAGAGTGAGAGTATTAAGCGCTATCAGCTGTTTTCTTTTTTGTGTGTATTAAACAGAAAATCTTTATTAACAGTGTTTTAATGAATGTTTAGTTATTTGGGGAAGGATAAACAGAAACAGACAGGAGAGGCCCCAATGCAGAGCTCATAACTAAACCACCATAGCATGATGAACAAACTATGTAATGTGAAATTGTTTACTTAAACCATAAATCCTCTTTGTAAGTGGGGTAAGCACTGCTCTTGTTTTTGCAGAGAAGAGTGAATAGGGAGGTTTGCATAAAGTTTATGCTGGCTGTCTCTTTCTTCTCTCAGGTTGATCCAGTTTCCTCCGCCACCGTCTAAAGGAGCCATAACTGTGACCACTGAGGACCTGGAATGCTTAGATAGTGGGGAGTTTCTCAATGACGTCATCATCGACTTCTACCTCAAGTAAGATGTTGCATTCACATCATGGTTTGCATCCAACCACACAAGTAATTCTAATGCACTTTAGATTGTGAAACTTGCCTGTAACATTATTGTTTGTTGAAAAGCACTGTGATACACACTGTGTGTGCTATTTTAAAAATATAGCTGAACTGTTTGAAGCAACTTGTATTAATACAAGATTGTACATCTGATTGTGTGTGTTGAAGGTATCTGTTGGTGCAGAAGGCACCTCATGCTTCAGTGAGAAGATCTCACGTTTTTAGCAGCTTCTTTTACAAACAGCTCACACGGCGTGACAATGCCAATGAAGACAGCACCAGCACACCGTAAGTGGGCAGAGGAGTGGATGGAAATAAATGGAAAGGGCAGAAAAACACAAAAACTTTATTTTAAAAACAGCTTGTTTACAGCTTTCAGAAAAAGTACTGAGTGACACCAAACACATTTTTATTACCCGACCAATCAGGTTATAGGGGCAAGGATATAGATGTCATAGATATTTTAGTGCCAATACTTTAAATATACTTTTGGATTCAATTTTGCTGTTCCACTTTAACTGTGGCTGCATACAGTAATAACCCTAAATGCTGTCAAGTTGCAGAAGTAATTCCTTTGTCCCGATTTCCTTCCACCAAAGCCAATGATAATCCTAGCAGTCTCTTCCTCACCACAGTTAGACTAAATTTGAGAAATAAATAAAATCTTTATCAATAATAATAAATCAACCTAGATAGCTTGCTAAGATAGCTAGTAGCTGGTACAACATAAGACTCAGTGATAACAATGTTGTTACAATGTTGTATTGTGTGAGTGAATGCAGCCCTAGCTATAGTTTTTTTTTTTTTTTTTCTCTTTTTTTCTTTTTTTTCCCCCCTATCGTAATGAGCCAAAGGATTGGGGGCATTTGTGTGTACCTGTATGCAAAATTGTGTGTGTGTTTTTAGAGCCCAGCTCAGGAGGCACCAGCGGGTAAGGACATGGACACGTCATGTGGACATCTTTGAGAAAGACTTCCTATTTGTGCCTGTCAATCAAGAGTGAGTACTATCACAAGGAAATGGAAGGATATTCAGACCTTCCCTTGTTGGCAAATCTTCTGGCTAATATTTGTATTATATTAGCTGTAATATTCAGTTCAGTTGCTGAGTTTAGTTATGTTTGATGTTGTAGAGCTCACTGGTACCTAGTAGTTGTGTGTTTTCCTGGGCTGGAAGAGCCACAGTATGTGGAGAGAGGAGGCCATGCCTCAGTGCATGATGGGACTGAAAACTCCAGTGATACCACAGCGCAGAGTGAATCTCAGCATGGTGATGGGGACGTAAATTCAGGTACATTCCACCCGAGTGACATTACTGAGCATTGTCTGTCAGTATTTTTCTGTTTATTATTGTACATTAAAGACAAACAGTACCTTTCTCACCATAGATGAAAACTCTTCAAGGTCTATTTCTGCTCCTGGTCCACCAGTAAGTGACCTGAATAATTTAAACTAAAGTATATAATATTCTCATACTGTATAGTATATATTTATATTGATATGTTGAACACTTACCTCCTGCATCTTTAGACCTGCACAGAAAAAACCTGTAAACGACAGACTGTCTGTAAGAGGTATGTCTGAGCTTTTGTGTTCTGTACCACAGGTTTTATAGATTTTGCAAATATAGAGTACTTTGCAAAAAAAAAAAAAAAAAATTTAAGCGGAGGTCCATTATCACCCCGTAGTGGATTATTTTCCTATAAATGCACAACCCGAAGTATTGTATTCCTCTTATACCACAGCAACTTGGCAAATAATGCAAGTTTTCATTTAGTAGTGAATGACATCTCATGCTTTTTAACCATTGAAAGTTACATCTATTCTTGTGGAGTCTGCAGTCATTCTCTTTACAAAACTCTCTTTTTTCTGTCGAAGTTAATTAGACCAAAATTGCAGTTTGTCATGTTACTGAGAAACTGGAAAGCTCAAAGCTAAATATTTCACAAGATAGTTACATTTACATAAATGTTAAATAAATATATTCTTTGTAGAAAGCTTCACCATATCAACTATTGTATTTTTCTTTAATAAATAATTAAGCAATATCGCATGAGCGAGAGTGCTTTTGTAGTGAATATCAGCATGGCTTTGTCTTAGATTATGTAGATCATTTGCCATACAAGTTCCTATGGATTAGTTGCTACTATAGCAACGATAAGATATTAGAACGAGCACATTAGTGTAACCTTGAATCAAGTGTAACCTGCAATACAGGTAATAATAGTGTGACTTTGAATTTCCTTCAGACCCTGCATTCTCATTATGGACTCTCTGAAGCTGTCTGTTCATGAGCGTATCTTCAAGCTCCTGCGCGAGTGAGTGTTTACCATCCTGTGATTACTTGGTTCACTTTGTATCATGAAGCAAAAGGACTTGGTATTGCATATATATTCTAAATAATGAACACTGCATAACTATTCTGAATTAGTGCTGTAGAATATTGTATATACACTCGCTGACCACTTTATTAGGAATACCTGTACACCTACTAATTCATGCAATTATCTAATCAGCCAATTGTGTGGCAGCAGTGCAATGCATAAAATCATACAGATACGGGGCAGCGGCTTCAGGTAATGTTCACATCAACCATCAGAATGGGGAAAAAATGGGATCTCAGTGTTTTTGATCATGGTATGATTGTTGGTGCCAGGCAGGCTGCTTTGAGTATTTCTATAACTGCTGATCTTCTGGGATTTTCATGTACAACAGTCTCTAGAGTTTACTCAGAATGGTGCAATAAAGGAAAAACATCCAGTAAGCGGCAGTTCTATGGACAGAAATGCCTTGTTGATGAGAGACCACGAATGGCCAGACTGGTTCAAGCTGACAGAAAGACTACAGTAACTCAGTAGAATTGTGGTGAGCAGAAAAGCATCTCAGAATGCACAACACATCGAACCTTGAGGCGGATGGACTGCAACAGCAGAAGACCATGTCGGGTTCCACTTCTGTCAGACAAGAACAGAAAGCTGAGGCTGCAGTGGGCACAGGCTCACCAAACCTGGACAGTTGAAGACTGGAAAAACGTAGCCTGGTCTGATGAATCTCGATTTCTGCTGAGGCACACAGATGGTTTCTTGGCACACTTTGGGCCCATTAATACCAGTCAATCACTTGAATGCCACAGTATATTTGAGTATTGTTCCTGATCATGTGCATCCCTTCATGGTCACAATTTACCCATCTTCTGATGTCTTCTTCCAGCATGATAATGCACCATGGCACAAAGCAAAAGTCGTCTCAAACTGGTTTCATGAACATGACAATGAGTTCAGTGTTCTTCAGTGGCCTTCCCAGTCACCGGATCCGAATCCAGTAGAACACCTTTGGGATGTGGCAGAATGGGAGATTCACAGCATGAAAGTGCACCTGAAAAATCAGCAGGAATTGCGTGATGCAATCGTGTCAACATGGATCAGAATCTCAAAGGAATGTTTCCAACATCTTGTGGAATCTGTGCCACGAAGAATTGGGGCTGTTTTGAGAGCAAATTGAGGCCCTACCCAGTATTAATATAGTGTTCCTAATAAAGTGCTCGGTGAGTGTATTTTCTGTTTACTAAGGCCTCTTTTCTCTAAATATAAAAAACAAAGGAAAAAATATTGAAGACAGACAGGTGTTTGTGACCGAATTTATAGTTAAAACAGTAAGGCACCTAGAACTGAACCTTGTGGCACTGTAGTAGTGAATTGTGAAGACCCAGTCTTCACAACATTTAGGTAAGTTAGACATTACTTTTTGAATATTTGTAGCTTTAGATAAGTGCTTAAGGATTAATGTTCAGTACTGCTGTGCTAGAGATTTGTGTTTGAGATCGAAGAGCATAATATGTATTTCAGTGCTTGTTTTCCATTTGTGTGTTTAGGTATCTACAGGCGGAGTGGGAGGTAAAAAGAGGTGGACATCGAGACTTCAGTGCAGAGCGGATGGTGGGCTCCCACTGCAGAGTTCCTCTGCAAGACAACAGTAGTGACTGTGGTCTTTATTTACTGCAGTATGCAGAAAGCTTTTTACAGGTAAACACAAACCATAATTACATAGACATTTGTTAATCTGCTTTTCCTGGTTAATGAATGAGATGAAATAAATGTAGTGAACATAGACTTTATATCTTTGCAGGATCCTGTAGTGCACTTTGACCTTCCACTGAAGCTAGAGTGTTGGTTTCCACGACAGAAAGTGCGTGAGAAGCGAGAGGAGATTCGAGATCTTGTGTTGCACCTGTACCGATTTCAGCAAGGCTCTCTGGGAAATGACAGCTCAGATGATGGAAAAGAAATAGGAAATATAGTTTAGTAGCGTGGAGCATTAAGGAGAATACACTTATTTTTCCTTACTTTTATTTATCACATTTTATTTCATTGTTCTTAGGTCTTCTATGTGTTTTTATGCTTTTGTACACCTTAATGCAAAAACTGTAATAAATTTTTCATCATGATGTGAAATATCATCTTGTTTGACTCATTTAAACACCTTGTAAACTGTGTAGGACCCTAAATAACTCAGTCTGGGCGTGTTTAAGAGCTGGTCTGAAAATAGAGTGTCTTAGCTAGATCTCCTTAGGGCGGTAGGTTTTACATGTGTGTTTGGGGTGAGGAAGGGACAAGCAGTGGGTGTGGTTGCAATCTGACTGTCTAATAGTTAGTCACAGAGGTGAAAATGTGTGGTTAATACTAATCAGACAGGCTGAGATTAGACAGACCTAACAGAACCAGGAAACTCAGTCTGCTTTTTGAGTGTTGTAATTTGTAAACATGATGATTTATTGTATTTGTGCCCATATACATTTGTGATTATCTTTTGAAATAACACTCAGTAGTTTTGATCTGTGAAATGATTTGCTTGTGCTTGCTGCATTAATGCAAGTCCATTCCCTACTCTACTGTCTCATATTTCACCTCATATTGAGATAGTGAAGATAATTGTTATGGTAACACAAGAATTTCCACCAACAATACAGGCCTTATTTCTCTCCCTTTCTTTGCCAATTGCTCCTTAGCTCCAGTCACTCCAGGTAGTTCTTGAGTAACTGCTCTACAGGATTACCAAACAAGATTAGAGAGCAAAAAAGTGCATAGTACCATCTGTCTACTTGCAACAGGAGTTTTGGCACCACAGGCGTGACAGACCAAACGTTATCAAAACAGTATTATATAAAGACCCTCAATTAACTAAAGAGAGTCATAGATTGTGAACTGAGGCAGGTCTGTGGAACCATGGGATTGCTCCTTGCTGTGTCGCAATAACACACATCTCTGCTGCTGTCTTTTTTATAAGGCTTGGCAGCTGACCAGAGAGGAGTCAACATGTGGCAGCGTGTATGGACTTCCACCTTGTGCTTTATTGCCAGTGTTTTTGCTATGAGTCAGTTGGATATTAGTACTGGTACGTATCTCTGGTAGTTTTTGGGTTGTTGCTGTTTCTCTCTCTCTCTCTCTCTCTCTCTCTCTCTCGCTCTCTCTCTCGCTCGCTCTTGCTCTAGAATACACAGTTCTCTAAACCAAAGGTTAATCAGTATTGCTAGAAAGGAGTGTCCCTATTTGGTTCATTCAGCCGAGGGATGTAAAACTTTGCTTGATATTTTTTGGGAGCAATATTTGAATTGAAAGTATGAACTGGTAGACGGTCACTGAGGACTGACTACATAGTTTGCAGATATCTGTACTGTGGGGGAAAAAAAAAATCACCAAAAGTGATTTCATGAAGTCTGAACCAGCAAGGGCAATGTGATTGGATTTCATCTGACTTTATACAAATAAAGTTGTAAGAAAATTGTTACAAATTTGCTAGCATTTTTGCAGGTTTTTAGGACAGTGATCCCCCAGGATTGCCTTAGTCATGGTTGTGAATGTTTATATGTAATAGTTTAATCAAGAACATGCATTGCACAGGAGTGAAACTTTGCAGATGGAAAAATTAAGCTTGTGAGTGTGAGACAGCCTATTTTGCAGGACTGCAGTACCTCACAGCCTGAATTCTTTAAATATAATTATTACTGTAATCTTGATATGATTGTCCAGATTCAAAAGACCTTCACAGAGCTATTATGACTCTACATAAATCCATTTTAGAATCCAAAACACTATACAAAACATTAAAAATTGTTTACTTGTTTGTGTTGGGGCTTTTTATAGATGAAGCTAACTGGGTCCACAAACTAAGAGAGCTGGACAAATTCTCTCAGAGGTCTGACATTTCATGGGCAGAAACTCAATCTCTAGCACTTGCTGAAGCACTTGAGGAACGAGGACTTCTGCCACAACAGAAACGAAACTTACTTCTGTCCAGTGGAGTGCAACTCTGTTCCCAGGAGACTATACAGCAAGCCATAGCCAGCCATCTCAAATATTTCCAGCTGAGAGGTGAGAATGCTATTGGCTGCTTATACCAGTATCCTCTCACTGATTGTCTGGACTTTTGTAATAAACAATTCTTTTTGCTATTATTGATAATGAACAAGACGAGTCATTTGGAAAACTGATTTATTGTAACATTACATTATCACTGTATTATCAGTAGTATGAGTTAGTAGAAATGTTGAAGGAGAGGAATCAGTCATACACTTGTCTATTTAAAAATAGGGTTAGTATTGGCCCACAACAGCTCAGGTGTCACCTCTTATGCAACAAATTAAAAAGCTGAATATCTACAGGGTGTCCCAAAAGTCTCCATACAGAGGGGAAATGGATTCTGGTGTTATGCATGTATTTGCATGTCCATCAAAACCTTACGACAGCTTCCTGATCCAGCCATGAGAACGATTTCAATACCTTCTTCTTTTGTCAAAAGCATTCTTTATCTATCCATCTATCTATCTATCTATCTATCTATCTATCTATCTAATAAACAATGTATGAAAAATTTTGGAAGATATTTTGCTAAAAAGTGTTAATTTCCCCTAGGTATGGAGACTTTTGGGACTCTGAATTTTATAACTTTTCCAGATAGTTTTACTGCAATTACTGTATAATCTGAATCAGAAAGAATTTTATTAGACAAATAAGATTTCACCTATAAGGAATTTGACTAACGCAGTTTCACAGGCTAAAATAAAATGAAAAAAAAACAAACAAACAATAAACTAAACAGTAAATTAAATCATTATATAAAAATAGGTGTACAATTTGCATAATGTATGAATAGAGTTTGTACAAATTAAAAAGAATTGTAAACATAATACATGCCATATCACTATATATAGATTTAACAACAATTAACAGTGTCTGGTCTGTTACTGTGCAGGGTCACAGCTCAGGGGTAGAATGTCCCTATACCTAGAAGTTGCTGCTTTTAGGTTTCTGTACCTGACCCCTGAAAGAAGTAGCTGGAAAAAGGATATTTTAAGATTAACAATAGAAAATAAAATAAAAGTTTAAGGAGATAAACCTATGCAGTAGAGTTTTCCAAAGCAAGATCAAGATAATATCAGACTTCTTGTACTAAGTTCTTTACTTCTTTGTTACTCCAAACAAATAATAGTGATGAAAAACAGTATACTCAAGACATGTTTATAACACTAGAAATTTTGAAGTCCTGTTTATGTCCTCACAAAAGTTCTGTGTAATACTGATCTTTGTGCTGGATTAAATGTATTTTGATGTCCATAAAACTGAGCCAACACGAATGTTGTGCTGCTTTGTGAATAAACACATGAAAAACTCTTTTGACGAAAAAAGACTGCCTTGCTTGCATTGCTTATAAGCCTAATATTATATACACATGATTAGAAGGATTTAATCTCTTCCACCAGTTTTTGTTACATCAGGTTCTTGCCTGAAGTACCTTTAAGTTTTAGTAATGATCATGGAAGGGTATGAGCTGTTGTTGCAGTTGTTGATGGAATATTTGTACTGTTCTGTAACACTGCCAACTTTGTGAGCTCATATGAATGGTTACTTCACCAATGTACCAGACACTGAAGTTCTGACTAATGGCAAAACTGTTCACACTCACCAATACACATGCAACACTCCCAGTCAAACATACCTAGGTCATTGCACTATACTTGGAGTGGACATCTGGATTCCTGCTTGGTTGAATTACCTTGGTTAGTGTTTATACACTTGTAGAAGTGCTCTTTTTTGCTTTGCAAAACAGTAGATGGCTGCTTTGACCTACAAACACTAACCAGAGTAACACCATCACTGAAAATAAGAAACATATGTCCAGTAAATAGATAAGGGGCAATGTCCCAAAGTCTCCAAAGTTGATTTTCTGACTCAATTTTTGATCCAAATTATAGTTCCTGGGGTTTGCCTTGGTAAAGATAATCAAATTATATTACGGATAATGGGCTTTTGATTTGCATGCACATGAAGTGCCTTAATTGTATGACAATTTTTGAATACCTATAATCAGGCCTTTATGACACTGTCATAAGCATGATATAAATATTTCATTAAATTAAAGCTGGATAACATGAAAATGCTTATGTCAATATTCATGAGGTGACAACAGAGAAAAGAATGACATGGTTAGACCATGTATTAGCTAGGTATTTAACTGTAGTTCTATGAACCCACGCTAACTGGCAGCGTTCCTTGTCATTTAGAATTGTATATGTACCCAAGTGTACCAGCGGGTGTGCATGTGATTCTCACTGCCCCTGCCAGAAACTTGTTTACAATGCAAATGGACCACCAACACTTTTGTTAATAAACAATCAATTCCAAGCTCTCATATAAGGTGCTGCTAGTAAAGGTAATCTAATAATTTCTAACATTATAATAAAAAAAAAATCACAAATACAAAGTTTTTCATGTGAAGAAAAAATCACAGAATATTAATGTCACCTTTCTGACATAAGACTTTAATAAATCTTCCATCAGACAATTCATGCAATGAACGTACAGTAGGTACTCTTCCAATAGGGTTATTTATAATCTGAGATAGTACTGTAACTTTGAAATGTACTATATATTTCAGTGATTAGTCCTGGTTTAATGCTTCTGAATCCCCTTCTTCTATTCGGGTGCACTGTTGGTATCTGCAATGAACTTGCTAGCCAAATGATGTATATAGAGGTAGATCAATTTGCATTAAAGGTATCATCCTGAATTGTGGTAATCAAAATAACAGAATCTCTGATTATTCATGTCTGAAAAAAGAAATTTTGCCAGTCTCAATAGTTTACAAAAACAAAGCTCCATCTTTAGTATAGAGGCCAGTATTTTAGCTCATGATTAGCCAGATTCAGGATTTAAATGTACATATTTCTGCTTGATGCACATGGCTGCTCTCACTGAGGGCAGTTCTTGAGGGTCTGTCACAGTCTTATATGATAAGATCTATTCTGGAGCCTGGTTACTGCTCTTGTAAGTTCCACTTGTTTGTCGCTGAAGCAATCTGCTGGCCCTCTAGCTGTATCTTGTGCTTGCTTTCATGTCTGCTTTTTAAATGTTCCATTTGCTTCATGTTCTTTCAAGTCATTAGTTTATCATTTGTTGTTAACAGTCAGATTTTGTATATTTTTGTATCAGTGTGCCAGGAGGTAATATGGGAGGCTTTCAAGATTTTCTTGGACCGCCTGCCTTTAGAGGAGGAATATCAGCACTGGATGAGCCAATGCCAGACCGGGACAATCAGTGCAAGGGAGATTGGCATTGCAATCAGCCAATCAGAGGAACATATTGCTCTGTTTTATAGAGTAAGTAGGAGTGTAGTTGTATGACTGTGAAAATGTTGTAGCAATGAAGCATGTAATATATGCAGCATGAAGGGACATGTGTATAGGTAGTTTTGTGTTATTTTTGTTGTCTCTGTGACATACTTTTTTTTTTTCTATCTATCTCTGTAGAGGCTGGTTCAAATTGGATTGAAAAAGTGAGATATGTCACAAGCTACCTATCTTTCCATGTCCTCATTCCAACCAAAACCCATAATAAATGTAGTACCTTTTCCCTTCCATTTCTGTGTAATATCCTCAGAGTTAATAGCATCCCACTCATACTTAATCTCTGTCTCTCTTTTGTCTTGTGTGACACAAATAAGACCCATGTGTGCAGGTATGTGCTCTTAATCCCAAGCTCTGACCACTGGTTTTACCTACTTATAACATCACACATGGGAGCTAGCTAGAGAAACAATATACCCCATACAGTCACAGAGCACTTTATTAGGAACACTATACTAATACTGGGTACGGTCTCCCTTTGCTCTCAAAACAACCTCAATTCTTCATGGAATATATTCCCACAAGACGTTTGAAACATTCCTTTTAGATTCTGATGTTGTCAGAATCTGTTTGGAATTCATGCTGTTGGTGCCAAATTCTGACCCTACCATCTGTGTGCTTCGGCAGAAATCGAGATTCATCAGACCAGGCTATATTTTTCCAGTCTTCAACTGTCCAGTTTTGGTGAGCCTGTGCACACTGCAGCCTCAGCTTTCTGTTCTTGGCTGACAGAAGTGGAACCCAACGTGGTCTTCTGCTGTTGTAGCCCATCTGTCTCAAGGTTCGACATTGTGCATTCGATCGTTGTGCATTCTGAGATGCTTTTCTGCTCACCACAATTGTACAGAGTGGTTATCTGAGTTACTGTAGCCTTTCTCTCATCAACAAGGTGTTTCCATCTGCAGAACTGCTGCTCACTGGATGTTTTTCTTTATTGCACCATTCTGAGTAAACTCTACAGACTGTTGTGCATGGAAATCCCAGGAGATCAGCAGTTATTGAAATACTCAAAGCAGCCCGTCTGGCATCAACAATCACGCCACAGTCAAAATCACTGACCTCACTTTTTTCCCCATTCTGATGGTTGATGTGAACATTACTACTACTGGCCCGTATTGGCATGATTTTATGCCTTGCACTGCTGCCACATGATTGGCTGATAAAATAACTGCATGAATGATTAGGCGTAGACGTGTTCCTAATAAAGGGTCCAATGAGTGTATATAAAGCAGCAACAATATCCCACTCATTCTTTAGTTTTGCACTTTGTGTTTTTAAATCACTTTAAAGAGCAAACTGATAGAAAATAGTATATGTTTTATTCCGTTTTGCATAATCAAAACATACATTATTAGCACACACTCAAGTTCTGCTGTAGATGCTCATCTTCATAGAGTCATTCCAATGGATTTCAATGCAGCCCATGAAGGCAATTTAGTGAATTCAATGATTTCGTGTATTTACTTACAATAATTCTTGCAGTGAATGTCTGGAAATTGAGTTGGCTTAGTGCAAATGGTATGTGCTAGATAAATGTTACTCTGGTATATAACTTGTGTATGCACATAGATCTCCTCTGACCTGATGCTGTATCTCACTTCTCAGGCCTCACTGTGAGTCATCCAAAGAGCAGGACATCATCCCTTCAGGTCTGTCCTGCAAATTTGGTCTTGTTTGTGCAACAGGTTTGGTACACAGGGCTGTGACCTATCATTAATAACTGTGAATTAATTTAATTATTGCAGTCTGTAGTGGTCTAAAGTGGATTTATTATTTGCAGAGGAAACATCTCCAGAGGAAGCCCAACCTACAAAGGGACCACAACAGCCTGCGATAATGGTAGGTCCAGAAAATTACAATAGTTATGTGTACTGATAAGCTTTAATATATAAGGGATAAAGCACTTTATAATATATGTTATAAGGGAGTAATCAGCAAAAAAATGACATTTTCATTTTATAGTTACAGTTAATGTTGTGTACTGTCCATGAAACAAGTTAGTGCCTGTTATCACTTACATTATGGCAGCTATAAACAGTCATTCCTTCACCAAACCTTCTTTTTTCACTCTGTTGAATAAGACAATAAAAGAGAAAAGAACGCAGCTTGTCACATTACTGAGACATTGCAAAGCGCAATTCGGTGCTCTGTCCTGAAGATTTTACCAAGGCGGAAAACTTACTGACTGTTACAGAGCTCTGACACTCAGACTCCTCCTATAAATGTTAACTAAACATCTACTTACAGAAAGATTCAGAGAATCATCAATAATGTGTTTTTCTTTGTTAAATAACAACACATTTTTAAAAATCCATTAGTTATTTGTCTTACATTATGTGTATCATCTGCCATAAAAGTCCCTGTGAATGAGTTTGTACTATAGCAATGATAATGCATTAGAAGTGCATTCATAAACAGTAAACCTGTGATTTCCCTTGCAGCCAGCACTACTGTCAGAACTGTGCTATAATAGAAATTTAATCAACACCTTCTGGCCAATCAGATTCAGGAATTCTGTAGTGTTGTAGTTTTTTTTTTTTTGACTGTGTTTTTGTTTAGTATGAGAGACAAACTACAATAATGACACAAGATTTTCCTGGAGATGAAGCAGAGGACAATTCCAGTTTATCTGAGGAAGTTGTTGTGGGAGTTATTGATGTCACTATACAGCCACACCTCACCGAGGAGGCCAGCACCTCAGAGGGTATGCACAGACCCATACACCCAAATTTCTTATAGAACTGCAGGTTACTTGTGTAAATATTCTCTGCTCCATGTGTGTAGATACTAAAGTGAAGGAAGACTTGCCCCTAAACAGTGCTGTGGAAATTCAAGCTCTGCCAAGTCTGACTCCTACTGTGGCCTCCCACCAAGCTGCTTGTACCAGAGATGCTGTTTCTGGTAATGAGACACAACGGAGAGAGGACATTCCTGAAAATTACCTGTCCAAAGATAGTGGAGAACACATTGGAAAAATGGATGAAGACACATCTGTTTTAATGGACACACCCCTGGCAGGGGATTACAAGTTTTCCACCTTTACCACTATAACTGAGAATTTAGAGGAATTTCTGGCACCACCTAATCCCATACCAGCCATATGGACAACAGAATCAGGAGAGGCAAAAGACCACACACTTATAGAGAAAGCCAAAAAAGAAGAAATATCTTTAGAGGAGGAGGAGCTTGTGACTTATCTGAAAAAAGAGAAAGATGTAGAAGGAGATGCTGAGGTTCCTACACAAACAGAAATGAAGGTCATGGAAGTGACCAAGGCCATTACTCCAGCTATTGAGATTCCAGAAGAGGAGATCACCACAGAACCTCTTCCTGTTCACCCCATGCATCTCTCTCCAGATAAAGAGTTTATTCCCACCATGCCCACGGAAGTCACTATTCCTGAGATAGAATCTGTTTATACACCAACAAGAACAAAAGAGGGAAGTGAAGTCAGCATCGCCATGCCTACTAGCCCTGGGCGTGCTCTGATAGTGTTCTTCAGTCTTCGGGTTACCAATATGATATTCTCAGAAGATTTGTTTAATAAAAGTTCTCCAGAGTACAAAGCCCTGGAGCAGAGGTTCCTTGAGTTGGTAAAAAAAAAAATTTCAAGTTTTATTGCCACTTATTTTACTAGTACTAGTAATATTAGTACAAGTTCTTGAGTGAGCCATATTGAGCCATTGAGATTGCTAAAAATATGTAGTATATAAGTAGTATAGTATACTTTATGCTATATAATGTAGTATATAATACTATACAACAGTGTAGTATATAATTATAATTTTGTGCTAAAATTGTAGTGTGCATAAATTTTGATTTGAATAGTACTTGATTTCCTGCACCACCACTTTCCACCCATTTTATATATTCTATATTCTGTATTTTTTCTCTCCTGGAATAGATTTTGTCTATGTTTGCGTGTTTTTGTGCAAGTGTCTATTTGCCGAATTTGTATATTTTAACTCTCTATGTCACATATATAATGATTCATAATTTTTATTTATCATTTTTATTTGTGCTTTTCTCAGCTGGTTCCATACTTGCAGTCGAACCTCGGTGACTTTCAAAATCTGGCGATACTAAACTTCAGAAATGGCAGCATTGTGGTGAACAGCCGCATGAAGTTTTGGAAGCCAGTTCCTCGAGGAGTCACCACAGCTGTCTATCTGATCCTTGAGGACTTCTGTAACACGGCATACCAGACAATGAATCTGGCCATAGACAAATACTCACTAGTTGTGGAGTCAGGTAGGATCAGTACTCAAGCATGGACATATAATCAAAAAAGCTGTTTACAAGTGCAGACCTTGAGGAGCAAAAGGCAGAGATGGGAATTTATAATACATTAGCTGAAGGTAAAGCTTCTGGTGAAATTTTTTTTTTATAACTAAGTTACGCCTCGTCACACACAAGTCGGTACAACAATGCACTGTGTTATGATACATAAGGGGTAAAACACAACTGGGCATGCAGTGTGATGCAACGCAAAGCATCATTACTGTTACTACCTCAAAATCGAATAATTTCCAATAACAGCACATCATAAATTTTTAGTCCTCTTACACCACAATTTGCCAACAATTAAATTAATCTAGTAATTAAAGCACAATGTTTCATACTTTTTATCCATTTATAGTTACATTTAATGTTGTGGACTGTGAAAGAAGTTAGATCTTCATTATGTCTTTATAGAAGCTATATATATAATCTGACGCTCTATCAGCAGTCTCTCTTTTTGCTCATTTGTTAAACATGTCAAAAATGCAGCTTTTCATGTTACTGAGAAACATCAAAGCACTACCTACATTTCCATTTTGGAAAACTTCTAAAATGCTAAATAAAAGTGTCCTTGCTGAAAGCTTCACCATATCAATGATTACACACATTTTTAAAAACACATTTTTTCTGCAAAGCATCCGCCATACATGTCCTGAGCATTCCACAGCGCGGTGGTATAAAAGAAATGACACACTACAGAATTATGCTAATATAAAATACACATCAAGGCACTGTCTCAAGCACATACTCTGTGTATTAGTAATTAGTATTTTTGAGTAAGTGTCTCCCCATATGAGTATGAGTAATTGTGTACCTCATACACACCATACTAATTAAAACTTATAGACGTCTTTGACTTTCCATAGAGAGAGTCAGGATGCTCAAAAGTCTCCAGCAAAATTGTTCTTACATACACATGGAGGAGATCTGAGGTGGTGCTAATTTGATGTGTGTATGTATGAGTATTGCCTGTGTGTTTTGAAGCTTCATGTGTTCCACTGCCACATAAAAATGTAAATGTTAAAACTATAGTTTTACAAATCATTTCATAACTTTGTGTGTGTGTGTGTGTGTGTGTGTTGCATTTCAGGCGATCAGGCAGACCCATGTAAATTCCAGGCATGTAATGAGTTTGCGGAATGTACAGTGAACCGCTGGTCCAGTGAGGCAGAGTGTGTGTGTAACCCAGGGTACTTCAGCATTGATGGCTTGCCCTGCAAGAGCATCTGTGAAATCCAGCCAGATTTTTGCCTTAATGATGGCAAGTGTGACATTGTTCCAGGTCGAGGAGCCATCTGCAGGTCTGTATCAGTGTGTTACCACATTGTGTATATGTGTTTTGTATATATTTCGATCACTGAGATATGTGATTGCTTGACTAAACTTTTGTATGTGAACCTGTAGTTAAATATATGAGAATATTTCTGTTGGGAGTATCAACATTGTGTGTGTTTGTGTGCTGTAGGTGTCGAGTAGGGGAGAACTGGTGGTACCGAGGAGTGCACTGCGAGGAGTATGTGTCAGAGCCACTGGTGGTGGGGATTGCCATAGCATCAGTGGCTGGCTTCCTGCTGGTGGCTTCAGGAGTCATTTTTTTCCTAGCTCGGGCTCTGAGAAACCAGTATGAAGAGGAGCTGCAGGACACTGTAAGGTAGTCAAATGACAACCCTTTGGTACTTTGTTTACTGAGTTTATATGTATCTGATCTGTCCCCATTTAGTTGGTCTTATGAACCTAAGATTCCTAGGCAGAGCTATAATAATAATAATAATAATAATAATAATAATAATAATAATAATTTAGAAATGGGGTAACTATTAATAAACATGGCTGAAGTAAATTTTGGATTGGTGTTCATGTTCATAGGGACAAAACACCAAGTATTCCATGTATTTTCAAATGAGAGATGTTTCTGAAATCATAATGTTGCAAACTCACGATTTTCTGAATTCACAAAAAACATGAAATATATTAACTGCAATGGAATAATCATCATTGTAGTCTCAACTATTTGCCTTCAGGCATAAAGGTTGCACAGTTAATGCTCTCATTTCAACTGGTTTAATGCAATATCATTTCTGACTTGTCAGTGTTCAAGTTGACTCCCTCTGCAAGCTGAATTAAGTATATTGTGTAAAGGAAAACAACAAACAATGCAGAAATGTGAACATCATTTATTTAGGACACTAGAGCAGAATTATAGTGTGTTCATGTCCTGTGCTACAGTAATTGGTGGTGACTCTGAGGTTATATTCAGAGCTGTCTCTCATCATACTTGGTAATGAGCCGTTTCTATGGAAACACACCACTTCAATGTCTGACTGGTTTATAGATAGAAGAGCTAAACTACGTTATAGACTATAATACACCACAGAGAAAAAAAATCAGAAAAGTTTCGCAAATCCAAAGTTTCGCTGAAGTTATGACAAAAGTTCATGAATAGCGTGACTGTGTCCTGACATGAATGTAATAGTATTCACTGTTGTCAGTTAATTTGCAAAAGCAATGCCTTCTCCTTTGCCCGTGTTTGACCCCACCTCCTCTGCTGAAACTATGTATGTCTCATGAGTTGCCTTTTTCAGAGCATCCTTGCTTATTTTCTATTATTCTCTTATTCTATTATAATGACATCATTATTATTGGCCTAGAAAAAATCTGTTTTTAATAACAAACTACTCCTTTAAATAATGACACTACATTTACTTGTCAACTCAGTGTGTGTGTGTGTGTGTGTGTGTGAGATTGTGTGTCTTTGTAGACTATTTAGTTTCTAGGGAGCAAATGCCTGCATCATGATAAAAGAATGTCATGGGGACATTTTTTTTTTTTTTAATAAAAACTTCAGCTTTTTTGTTACTGAGATTAAGGTTAGGGTAAGGGGTGCCATTATGTACCTACAGTCAAATCAATGGAAATATACCTCAAAAATGTTAAATGTGTGAGTTTGTGTGTGTACACGCAGGAGAGGAGACAGTGTTGCTTCCCTGGAATGGGCTACAAAGTACAATCCCATGTATGAAAGTGATGTGACGACGGGTTACACTCATTATTACCGGCAGTATCCTGAACCTCCGATCCACAGCAGTGCCAGCGCTGAGGCCTCCACAGACTTCAGCAGTGAGGAGGTCCGGCACATTTATGAGAACAGTGAACTCACCAAAGAGGTACGCTCCCTGGGTATAGAGGAAGGCTGATGATGTCTGTTGGTGTGTTTTTGAGATTTTGGTATTTAATCTATGATGTTTCCTTCGGTCTGCAGGAGATTCAGGAACGGATTCGCATTATTGAGCTTTATGCTAAAGATCGTCAGTTTGTGAACTTTATGAGCCAGCATCAAGCGTGAGTGTGGCTGTGTAACTGTGTTACTCTTCATTTCCTTTCTTTACATGGTATGTTCACTTTTCTGTGTTTGTGTATGTCATAAGTGTGGCAGATACTCAGAGTGAGAGCTCATCAACATGAAAAGGACATACACCTAGTAGCTTGCTACATTCAACAAGGTATTCACACAAGTTATTCCTGTTAGTGAATCAGTAAAATGTCTAAACATTAATTTAACATTTTTTTCATTTGCAATTTAAGACATTAACCTGTTGACAGTATTTTATTAACTCGTATGTTTATTGCTATTTCAGGAACATTTGAAGAATGCTTGATGAACATTTAGGTGTATAGTCTCTCTCTTTTACCTCCATCACATGGATGTTTATCATATGGGACGCTTGTTTATTAATCAGTGCCTTACTGACTGTGCTTTAATGGGGGTTGATTACTCAGCCAATCATAAGCTACAGTTCAGAAATATGGCCCTGGCCCAAAACAGAATCCATTCTCTTTCTGAAACCTTAAAGGTTATTTGCACCTTATTTTGATGTGTTTAGTGTTAAACTAAGTTTTTAATAAGCTATCATCATATGTCCCACAAACAACAGGAAATATCATGTGTAATATGTGCTTAATGAAAGTTTATCTTCATAATAATCTTTGTAAAGTTGAATGATGTTGGTTTTTCTGGACTACTGAATCTCACACCAGATGAAAGTTTTACTGCCCTTTAAAGCCACTGCTAAATCTGAGGTGTTACATGTTTTCAATTTCCCCACATCCTCTCTGACAAGGCCAAAAGAGATAAACCTGGAAAAATTATTACTTTCCAGGGTTATTCCTCATAATCTCAGCCAACCTTTTCTAAAGTTATTACAACAAAACTTTTCATCCTAAGGATAAAAGAGACAAGTGAGACCAAAGGAGGAATGTAAGAGAGGTTTATCACTTCTTTTAAGCTGTATTTGTTTCTAAATTGCCTCAAACAAGAATGATCTCCAGAACAACCCACAGAAACACACACAAACACAATGTAGCAGCTGGTAAGAGCAGGACAGCTGTAGCTTCTGTATTCTGTTAGCTTTTATTTTTTACCTTTTACTCCATTGATGACTGAGCATGTTAAATAACTACTAATAATAGTAATACGAATCTAATAAGAATAATAACAAAGATACGGTATGTCAATGCAAAAATGTTAAATTAATGTATTTTAATATATTAGTTTATCGATATTATCAACATATACTTTTGCAGTGTAATTACATTTTTTGTCCTACAAATGAACCAAAAGCATTCACCAGTTGAAGTAAGAAATGTAAATGTGTTTCCAATTCAAGTAAGTACTGACCGCTAATGTATTTCTGTTAAAGGAATTAAAACCATATTTTAACTTTTGTGCTTTTGTTTCAGTATGAAACAAATTTTGACATGATATGTAGTCTGGTGCTCAAACTGCTGGTGTGACAGTCACAGCAATAAGTCAAGGGAAAGCATGACAGTATATTTCCAACAATAAAGAACTGCCCTAGAAAGTGGGTACAAAAATAGGAGAATGTGGGAGCTCAAGCACAGAGATAGCCAAACTTAAATGTCATAGTTGGTAAATGGAAATAAAAATAAAACCAAACAACAAGAAGATAGAAAACAGTGTTTCGCAAACTTGACCTGGTCTAATGAAAACAACCTGTTCTAATGACTAAGAAACTTGGACCTTTGAACAGTGGAACAAAGTAATAGGTTCTAATGAGTCATCTGTTGCTGTTCGTTCTGCATCTGAGTGTGTTCTTCTATTGAGCTTAAGTTCTCACTGATCACAATGTTTCTTATTGACAAATGATGTAATGTCCCCCTAGAAACTGTTCAAAGCATGTTTAACAACAAGCCAAGAAGGACTGAGGTAATTAATAAAACAAAATACAGCTCAGGATATTCCATAAAGTAACTCTACAGAGTTGGATCTACTTTTTCTCTTTTTTTAATGTTTGAAACTTGGTTAATCATCTTTGATAAAATGAAATGCATGTACAGTACTGTGCAAAAGAAATGCTATAAAGCAAAGATGCCTTTAAAATAATGAAATTAAACATTTGCAGCATAAAAATAATTTACTATAAAGAGCAGTAAACAGCACTAAACTAAAAGTCAGTGCTTGGCATGACAACCCTTTGCCTTTAAAAATGCATCAGTAGTCTCAGGTACTATACACTTCATACAATTTTATGAGAACATTGGCTTATAAATTTTTCTAAGCATCTTGGAGAACCTGTCACAGTTCTTCTGGAGACTGACTGTCACACTTCCCTCTGTTTTTACAGGTAATCCCTGGCAGCCAGCATTTATTTTTTTGTCTGAAAAGTGGTCCGTTATGTAATATGCTGCTTTCTTTACTAACATACAAACATCTTTCTGTAAATGTTTAATTTTTGTTGGAAAAGTAATTTTTGGAAATCTCAAATGGCTTTTTACTGACTCAATAATGCAGAAGTCATAAAATAAACATCTAAGACAAAATTTCTATTTAAAAAAAATTTGGATGCCTAAGACTCTTGCACAGTACTTTACATGAATTAGTGTTTGAAAATTTTTCATTATTTAAAAACATTGTAAAGACATTTTCTACTGTATACTTGCAGCACTACAGTTTACCTTCAGTAGCCTGAATATTTCAGTGTCAATATTAAAGTCACAATCAGGACATTTCTGGGACTCTGAAGTGATTTTTGGTAATGGAGCACGGACAGATTCTTTTAAGACAACCACATACATACAAGTGCATATTTATTTTATGAACATAATCCAACAATTCAAATATTAGGATAATTATTTAAATATGTATAGAATATTATTCTGGCTATTCCTGAACTTCTTGCTCACAGAACAGATTAGGCCCAACTCTACTTTATAGGTATACTTGTTATTGAGGTTTGGATTAAACCCATTCAATTCAACTGCTAATAGCTATAAGAACTCAATAATACATGTCATAGAATTGATAATAGGGGCTTGTGATTTCCCTCACTGTAACAAAATTAATTAAATAAATAAATAAATAAAATCACCCCCCCCTGGCTATGCTTCACAGACCCATATTAACCCCCCTAACTGTCAGTTCATTACAGTTCTATGGCAATCAAAACAACCAGAACATAGAGAGACTGAAAAATTGTCCTAGTCAGCTTTGCTCTGCTGTATCTCAGCTTACACCTTACTTACCTTTGTTTGGCATAGTATGTCAACCTCTAGGCTCATATATATATATATATACACATAGAATGTGTGATTTTGGCAAAGTGGATGTATACACTTCAATAGTGAAGCCCAAAGTAGAGAGATGAAAGAGCAGATTACACAGCGCTATGTTGAGCCTACATTAAATGTATGTGTTAAGGTAACGGGACTGATGGAGATTAACAGCAGCTCTCAGGCAATCTTCATTCCAAGTTCCCTGTGATAGGATGTAGCTACTATTTTCAGGATTAAGAGCTAGAGTGAGTACTTCAATCCTGTATTCAAACGATCTGAAAAGATTGTTTAAATACACAACCTGTTTGCTTTGTAAGTACAAAATCTGGTGGTGGGAATAAGCAAGTCAGTATTAATATCAATAACAGGTGTTATTCAATCAAGTGTTATTAATATCATATTGTATACACATATTGATAAGTGTGTAGGAGAAGGTAGGATATTTGAGGAATCCCTAATGAAGCCTCTGAAGGCCCTGATACAATAAGGGCCCTGATAAGTTTTGCGTTGTGTTGCTTACTAGTTCACTCACCTGTTCAGCTAGTTGAGCATGTTGACTCGATGGTAGGACACTGTCTGGAAAAGGGTTCTCTGATTGTCTGCAGGAGAAGTGAAACATCTCCACATTTCTCAATCTCAACTGTTAGCATTTAAACAGATTCACTGTGGTGTGAAAAATTGTTGCTAACTAATCTGTTTTGCTTTGTTTGGCTTTTTTCCAAACTGCATTTTGGTGTCACACAAGGTTGCTTTTAAATATAGCCCCCAGGACATGGAATTTACAAGCATAATGTTGGTTTCACTTCTATGCTGATCATAAACAGTTATGATTATCAGTTTGGCCAGGTTTAGCAGCATAGGTAGGCAAAGTGGAAGACTGTGTTAAAGACATAAAGACATGAAGCAATAGAAACGTATTTAAATAAATTTCAATTAAACAGAAATACTGATCTGTGAAATCAAAAGCTAAACAGTTAAAGTCTAGTGTAGCTTGGTGTAAGCCTTGTTGAATGTTATCATTTGAGAAACAGAAAATACCTAAATAAGCTATATGCTCATCCTCCTTGACCCTGAAAAACTAGCCTAACAGCAGGCATGGGATCATGGGAGTCATGGAATAGTCCTGCAGTCACATCCATGATGTTGACATGTACCAAGTCTGGGCCAATCAGCTGTTAATAACATTGAACAATGTCAGTCTCCAGATTCAGAACATACATTAGCTGTATGCCAAATTATATTATTGTTTGTTTAAATATATCATGATCACTAATGTTTATTGGGTCAGACTGTTTGTTCATATTTACCACTGCTTAAAATGATCTGGGCCAGACAATAAAAATAACATTTGGCCTTGTACCAGATTCTGGCCAGATGTAACAATATTATTTGTTAATCTTGGCCAGTTCTAAATCTGTTTCGGTGCAAATCCGCAAAACGAGTCAGTTCAAATAGTGACTTACTGTGCACAATGTCACAGGTCTGGCTCTGTTATGCAGATTTGGCGAGGATGTTATGCTACATTTCTCCTTTCACTATTCAGTTTACTTTGGCCCCCCTATTAAGTTCTGCATGGAAAAATCCTGCTTATGTTGTTTGAAGCTTGAAGCTCTCTGTGGTTTTGCTCCGGCATATCTTCCTGATTTCCTGAAGCAGTACAACCCATCCTGAGCACTTCATTCAGATGTTTTTGTTACATTGTCTCTAACTTGTCTGGAACAATGAACAAGAGCACACCAAACAAGAAAACATTAGAACCACAAGAGTCATATGAAGTCAGATTGAGGCATACTTGTTTAACCTGGAATATTCATAGATCTTGTTTAATTTATCTTATTAATTATATATATTTTTTAAATAAAGTATATATATATATTTTTTTTAAATAATGCATTCCAGGCTGGAGAAATACATTATCTTAATGAACTAATGATATAATTGTGTCTGGGAGTGTGTGATGAGGATATCCGAGGTCAGCAGCAGCTTGTGAAATTATTCACTCCATAATTCCACTTTCCCTCTGCCAACATTGCAATATATCTTATAATAGAAATGTTTCTGTACATCATAAACACACTAGCTGTACTTACACTTCTTAGATATAGTTATTAAATTTAATTGTGGTTATTTGCTACGCAAGATCTTGGCAGCTGTGGAGTATTTTTAAACTTTAAAATCTCAATCTATTCATAAAGAATAAATGTCAAGAATATCTATACACACTCACCATCTACTTTATTAGTAACACTTGTACATCTGCACATTCATGCAGTTATCTAATCAGTCAATCATGTGGAGCAGTGTAATGCATAAAATCATGCAGATACAGGTGAAGTTTCAGTTATTGTTCACATCAAACATCAGAATGGGTAAAAGGGTGATCTCTGAGACTTTAACTGTGGCATGGATGTTGGTACCAGATGGGTTGGTTTGAGTATTTCAGAAACTGCTGATCTCCTGGGATTTTCACACACAACTGTCTCTAGAGTTTACACAGAATGGTGGGAAAAACAAAAAACATCCTGTGTACAGAAGGTCTGCAGTCTGAAACTCCTTGTTGATGAGAGAGATCAGAAGAGAATGACCAGACTTCTCTGGGCTGACAGGAAGTTTACAGTAACTCAAACAAGCACTCTTTATAACCATGGTGAGCAGAAAAGCATACCAGAACAAACAGCACAACCCAAACTGGACAGTTCAAGATTAGAAAAAAAAAATCACCTGGTCTTTTTCCAATCTTCAGCTATCCAGTTTGGGTGAATCTGTGCCCATGAAAGCCTCAGAATCTTGTCCTTGGCTGACAGGAGTGGAACCTGATGTAGTCTTCTGCTGTTGTAGCCCATCCACCTCAAGGTTCAATGAATCCACCTCGAAGAATGCAAGAATGCAGATCTGTTTCAGGAGGAAAGAGCCTGTTTCTCCCTGATACCTATTTCCCTCAGTACCTTTGAAAGCATTCAAGGACACAGGCAGAGGCCAAACCGAACAACATAATAAACTCATCCAATTTTCTACTCAAACCTCTAGGGGTCAGTATGTATTTGTTCAAACAATCAGGAGACTGAAACTTAATTTTAACATGCTTCAGTGATATTGGCATCATGTTTGCATATTTAAGTATATCACCTATGTTTGTTATACAAAGTGTGTCTAATGTAAAATTGAAATATTCTTGATTAGTACTTTTGCTTTCATTCTGCCCTGTCTGTAGGAGAGAGTGGCCATCTGTTCCTGAGCTGTAACATGAACTTGGTGAGATTGCACAGACCTCAATCTCTAGTAAGCCCTAAACAAAAAGCCAGCTTCAGAGGGTTAATGAAGCCAAAGACTTCATGAAAAGTAACCATAACTACAGTGACTAGCATAGGAGTCTGGTTATTTCTAATCAGAGCAAGGGGTTTCCTGGAGTTTCTCTATGAGTAAGTGATAAATCTGCTTGCAATTGACTCCAGGGTCAGTTTGTGTGATGTTACTCTCACAATCCCCCCATTCTCAGCCAAAGCCTTCTCTTTTACATTTTTGGCATAGTTAATAATTTACTGCAGCCTTTGGCAGCATTCATCACCACCCCATCCCTCTTGGCACAAAATGCTGACAGCTGCATCTATTCCTCATATTCTATCCTTCTTGGATGGTCACACAGACTCATATTTATACTAACTGATGATTTCAGCAGTGGTCACATTTTTGTAGGTGAGCTGGCTCACTGCTGGAGCAATGCATCTATACAGAGTTAGTTCATGGTTTATGGTATGATGAACCACTGAAAGTAAATTTTGTATTCGACTCACTTTCATGAAGCAGGATTGATGGAGCTTCAATTACATAAGCTTCACAGTTTGCACATGTGTATGTGTATATCCTGTGGACTGAACATGTGCGTTCAGTCCTCAGTGTGTTCATCTGAGCCAACCACAGCTGCAGGATGAACTTTCAGTTCCAACTCGCGCACACACATGGTATGCTGTGGATATTTTGCTGTCTTTGTTTGGGTCCACTTGTCCCCTTAGATCACAGATCCCATCCCTGGCACTGGAGTACCCTCTGTCCTGCACATTTTAGTGTTTCCCTGCTTCAACACACCCACTTTAACTCAGGAAGGACTATTAATTAGCTGACTAGTTGAAACAGGTGTGTTGGGATCAGGAAAAACACAAAATGTACAGGACAATGGGTTCTTTAAGAGTCAATGCAAATCAGTATAAAGTTCTTCTGACTGATCACCATTATCCTATGATAAAACTTTTCTATCCTCATGAGAGATGACTCTGCCCAATCCACAGGACATGCGGGTTCACTGAATGGTTTGATGAGGATGAAAATGAGGTGCTTTGATGTGTTTGATGAGGATGAAATCATATGCTATGGCTTTCACAGTCACCATATTCAACCCAAGTGGACACCTATGGGAGATTTTGAGGTGATGTGCTAGACAGCCCTCTAAACCACCATCATCAAACTGAAGGAATATCTTTTGCAAGAATGGTGTTCATATCTCCAGTACAGCTCCAGAGACATACAGAATCTGTGCCAAGCCCCACTGAAACTGTTAAGGTGCCTCATGGTGGCGCAATACCTTAATAACACACTTTTTAGATCTATCAGCTTCAAATCTACTGCTGTATCCAGTAGAGATAAGGAAAAATTTGTTTGCACATATGTAATCAGAATATTTTCTTTGACAAAGTAGGAGAGGTCATTATACTCTGGCCAGCTTCCAGTGATCAGTTGTTCTCTGCTGGAGAAGAGCTCAGGCAGCCCGTCTGCACTCCGTTTGATGCCGTGCTTGGAGTTGCACAGCACTGCCAAGCTCTCAAACATCTGCCTTAGAGACCAACTTGACAAACAAACAATGAGGGTTGATGGATAGCCCACTGACAAAGAAGGGAGAAAACATCCATGTTTCCCACACAGTCGCAAACGATAAATATCATCATGCCTGGAACTGTATCAGAGATGAAAACAGTGTGGAAATGTTGGTACACTATTGTAAACAAACACGGATCCATTGCCAATAAAACAGAGGTGTAGTGAGGAGCTTCTATACCAGGCAGGGAATTCTATTGGATTCACATGCTGAATGTTTTCAGACATATTAGCCCACTTTTATTCTTTATCCTCTCTCATAATCATGCATGTGAAGCTTTTGTTTATGACTCAGACAGGGTGTGGGATATCATGTGCAAAGGCCTTAAACTTTGTGGTGTTATTTTATGTGTAAGGGTTTTACAAGTGCAGTTTTCACTTTACTCTAGCATGTGTTATGTGTTTATGTTGTAAAGATTATCAGGAGTGGAGGAGTGTGCTGACTATGGATGAAAATGCAACTACTAGCCTTTCTGTTTCCGGTTCAAATGTTAGTTGTGCCATGTGTTAATTGTGCCATGTGGTTCTTAACATTTAAATCATTTAGCAGATGCCCTTATGCAGAGCGACTTAGTAGGGAAGAAAGGAGAAGATGAATGTCATCTTAGTATTGCAATGGGCCACATTCTGAAAAGAAAATGATGGTAACTGTTTTGTCTTGTCATGGTTAAATAATGCAGTACTTACCTGTGTGATAATGTGGTAGTCAAGTGATCATCATTCTCTCAAAGTGGTTACACGCTCACACTTCTTGACTAGTGACTGTGGTATTCAGAGTTGGTGACTTAGTACAAGTTACATTAATATTTATGCAGAGGAAGTTAGTTTTATGCAGATAAAGTTTACGCACATACTTAAGATTCTCGGAATTTTCCTGAGTGGAGTTTTTCAGCATCAAGACCACTGCCTTTAAACACAGGCACGTGCCTTTAAATCTGAAAAAAAAAAAATCAGGGATAGAAAATGCAGACTGAAGACTCAGAGCATGTTTTTCTTTGCTATCAAATGTAACATGTAATGTTTATTTTTGTATCATTCAACAGTTTTGTGGAAATGTGTATTTAATATTGCACTTATGGAATGGCATTCCATATTTTTGAAATGAAATTAAATTCAAGGTCAGAATTGTACATAACCTAGACACACTTCTGTTTTAAGCAAACTCCATCTCGTGTGCATCTGTCTGCATAGCTATGTATTTACATCAATAACAACATGTGCAATTTCGCTATTAACAACCCTGTGTGACTGGGCTCCTCCAACCCAAACTGGTATTGAATAGAGAGATCATTTAATAAATTCAGCAGACATATACATTTTTATTAAACACTGAGATACTGAAAAGTATTGCTTTAGCATGAAGTAATGCATGAACCCTAACCTCCTGAACGTCACATGCAAAATATTCCACTACCCTGCAGCTTCTCTCAGAATCCATGACTCCGAATTCCTCATATATTTTAACGTGACCGGAGCTTTTCCTGAAGCGGAGACATTGTGCAAATTGTGCTGGAATTCTAATCACTTAAACACTATGTGTTAGTTCATCACTCAGAGAGAGAGACACATAAAACTCCCAAGAGCAGTATTATTAAAGCATATGTAAGTGCAGCTGGTCCTCAGGTGTCTCTGGTGGGATTTTCAAACATCCCTGGATATTGTATGTGTAGGTAAGGTCTGTTTCTGTTAAATTAATAGTGACTGCTCTGATGAGTGCTTTGTTTTTTGTAGATCCTTTCATTGGTCCATCTGCCACGTTGCCTCTCTCTCTCTCTCTCTCTCCCTCTCACACACACACATGCACACACATACATGCACACCCTGCTGATGAGTGGAAGTTATTTAATAATTGGGACCAAGATTAAATGCTTGAGCAGATGATAAAATAGGATCTGGAAAGAGTGCAAAAGAAAGTAAAATGGAAAATCTTTGCTTCATGCTGAAAATAAGAGTGCTTTGATTAGTCAAAATGATAACAAAAATCACGTCACAACAGATTAAAATCAGACTGTCTATAGAATTAGTCTCAAGACATCCTTACTTTAGTCATTCTTATTGTCAGCTTTTATATAAATGTGTTGATTAGTAATAAATGAGGGGTCCACAAGCATCAATGAGTAGGCAGATAAAATTGTAATTTTCTCATAAAAAAGTCTAAAATGCCAGGGGAGAAAATGGCCCTTCAGCAGCAATATGTGACACTGATTTTTAAAACTGACTGAACTTATTTATTATTTAAAAATCACACTAAAGCACTGGAATTGGGAAAACATGGGCTCTTCAAAGTATGATTAAATAAATAGATCACAAATAAGCCAATAAATCAGCTGTTTGGCAGAAGAATTAAGATGATGTGATGGTGTAGCTTGAAGAACAGAATGAACTCTTTAATTTTGTGGTCTGAAATAATTGCATAAACATTTCACATTGTTCTCAGAAATGGTCTGCAGTTTATTGCTGTGTGTGCTAACCTTTTTAATGGACATCCACACATTTCCTTAAAAACAATATGTCCAAATTTTATTGCTTGTCAATCTGAGGACACATGAAGGAGATGAGTCCTTATTTGTGTCCTTATACTTCAGTTTCAATTGGAAATCATTCTTGGCTGAGGTTCCCAAAAGCATCAATGATCATTGTTAATTGGTAGAGTGAGCATCACACTGAACACTTGCTCCACTTGTTAAGATCATCTTAACTTAATGGGAATCTCTGTGATTTCTGAAAGTCTTTTGCTGAATGTCTGAGTCTGTGACATATTAGCAATTATGACTGCAAAATAGGCTATTGTTTCAACTGTTACTATGAATGGAAAAACTGTCATAAGTTCTGGCTTCAAATTAAAGAAGTCTATAGAATGCATCCAGAGAGACAGAATATGGGTGAGTAAAGTCCCTCAGATCAGATTTAAAACACTGATGCTTGCCTACAAACCCATAAAAGGACCAGCACTTACCCCAAAGCACTTCTCAAATCCCGCACTGCTCTATCGGTCCCACCATCTCTCAGGGTACAAGGAAGGCATGCATCAAGACACAACTCTGTTCTGGCAAGTAGGTGGTGGAATGAACTTCCCCTACATGTCCGAACAGCTGAGTCACTGGCAGTCTTCAAACGATGTCTAAAGACCTACCTCTTCCTGAAGTACTTAAATTAGTGCTTAAAAAAATTGTGTTGTCTCTCTTACTATATTACCTCCCCAACAGAGTTTTTAGACTGATGGTACTCTTAGTCTATGACCTAGTGAGCCAGTATCAGGATGTATTTATTGATAGAGACTTCAGAGCACTTCTGTAAGTCACTCTGGATAAGGGTGTCTGCTAAATGCCATAAATGTAAATGTAAAGTGTGTTAAACTGCCATTTTCCACAATGGAAAAAGCAGCTGTCATTAAACTATGAATCTGAATTTTATTACTATTTTATTTGTTACTGGACACACTGATCAAGACGCTGCCTCAGGAGCTCCGCCAAGCTGACCTAAAAATTTCTCGATTTTTATATTAATCTAGTCCTATTTTATAACTTTTTATAGTATTTATAGTATTTCATAATATTCTCATTCGAAACTCTTTTTATATCGCTAGTTTTATTTGATTTCTAGAACACCCGCTTCTAGCCGGTTAGCCCATTAGCATCGCTAGCCCATTAGCACAGCTACCACAAGTTTGTTTACGTTTCTCACACCGATTATTTCTGTTGCACTACTGCTCTAAAACACTATGTCGGTTGTGAGTCTGCCTTTGAGTGCAGGTGAGGATACACCCGAGCTGCACTCGGTGGATCTGGAGTTGGAGGTCGTGGAGAAGCAGATCCGCGACCTACAGGTGAAGCAGGCCCACCTGCGACAAAGGAAAGCCGCGCTGGAATCGTCCCGAACTGACGCTCACCTGTCCCAGGTAAATTCGCGGCGGGAAACAAACACTCCCACAACCTCAACTCCGCGTACTTCTCTGTCCAGGTCCAGTGCACCAAGGACGCGGCCCGCCCAGGTTTCGTTCACTCCGGAGACGAAATGCGACGCGGTGATCATCGGAGACTCCATCGTCCGGCACGTCCGTGCTACCACGGCTAAAGGTAAGGTGCGTACTCGCTGTTTTCCTGGTGCTCGTGTTCTCGATGTCGCTGCACAGGTACCCTAAATAAGAAGAACATTGGAGCTGTGGTCCTCCATGCTGGCACAAACAGTAGGCTGTGGCAGACGGAGATCCTGAAGAAGGACTTCTGAAGCCTGATTGAGAAGGTACGCAGCACATCGCCCACGACGAGGATCATCGTGTCAGGACCGCTTCCCACGTTCCAGTGAGGAATCGAGAGGTTCAGTAGGCTATTTGCTTTTAATGAATGGTTACAGTCATGGTGTCAAGACCAGAAATTACCCTTTGTTGATAACTGGAATATTTTCTGGGAGCGTCCTAGGCTCTACCGTTTTGATGGCCTGCACCCAAGCAGAGTTGGAGCAGCGGTTCGCTCGGACAGCATTTCCAAGACACTATGCACCATCTGACTGGTAAGCCATACCTCAGATCACAATTATAATAGCTACTGTTCAACTCACCAGACTGACACAGGTGCACACATAGCTCGTCTTATAGAAACTGTGTCTATTCCCCGAATAGCAAGACCAAAGAATAAATTCACTAAAAGTTTTCGAAACAATCTAATCACCATTAAACCTGAAAAAGGCCAAATAATGAAACAAAAACAATTTCTAAAGTTTGGGCTTCTCAACATTAGATCCCTTACACGGAAAGCACTTATTGTTAATGAAATGATCTCAGATTATAGTTTTGATGCACTCTGCCTTACTGAAACCTGGCTTAGACCAAATGAATACATTGGTCTGAATGAGTCTACTCCGTCAGGATATTCCTATAAGCATGAGCCCCGTCAGACTGGTCGTGGAGGTGGTGTTGCAACTATCTATAACAATTTTCTTACCGTTACTCAGAAAACAGGACCCAGGTTTAACTCATTCGAAGTGCTTGTCCTCAGTGTTGCATTCACCAACACACATAAAAAATCCCTACTATATCTTGCTCTGGCCACCGTATATAGACCCCCAGGGCCGTACGTTGATTTTCTTAAAGAGTTTGCACATTTACTCTCAGACCTGCTAATTAATTACGACAAAGTGTTGATTGTAGGAGACTTTAACATTCATGTTGACGATGCTAATAACGACTTAGGACTCGCATTTATGGACTTATTAAATTCATTTGGGGTTAAACAAAACATTACTGGACCAACTCATCGTTTTAATCATACGCTAGAATTAATTATATCACATGGAACAGATGTCACTGATATAGATATTCTACCTCAAAGCGATGATATCACAGACCATCACCTCTTAGTGTACACTCTACCTATAGAACATATTAGCCATGTCCCTCCACGTTATCGACTCGGTAGAAATATTATCCCGACCACTAAAGACAGATTCACATGTAATCTGCCGGATCTGTCACACTAGACCCCTAAATGCAGATGATCTAGATGAAATGACTAACAGCATAGGCACTATTTTCACCAGCACACTAGACACTGTTGCCCCCATCCGATTAAAAAAGGTGAGAGATAAAAGACCTGCACCATGGTACAATAGTCATACTCACGTGGTTGTCCTGCATCTTCAATAAACAAGCTACAGTTAGTCCAGAATGCAGCCGCCAGAGTTCTTACTAGGTCAAGAAAAAATGATCACATAACCCCAATATTATCATCCCTGCACTAGCTACCTGTTAAGTTTAGAATTGATTATAAACTAGCACTACTTACGTACAAGGCTCTAATTGGTTTAGCTCCCACGTATCTAGCCAGTCTTCTAACACGTCACAATCCACCACGCTCCTTAAGATCTCAAAACTCCGGACTTCTGGTAGTTCCCAGAATATCAAAGTCTACAAAAGGGGGTAGAGCGTTTTCTTATTTAGCTCCTAAACTTTGGAATAGCCTTTCTGACAGTGTTCGGGGCTTAGACACAGTCTCCCAGTTCAAACGTAGATTAAAGACATACATCTTTAGCCAGGCACACACTTAACACATAACCATAACCTTGTACTTCTGTACATCTGATTAATTGCAAATTATGACTTAGGGCTTACTAATATTTGAACAGCAGCTACGCTAATTCCTTTTCCACTTGTTTCCCTTCTTCTACCCATCCCCGAGGCACATAGAGATTGTGCCAGCTCCAGTAGACAGAGGCCAACCCTACGAGGATCCTGAGGCATCCAGAGATGGACCTGTTCCAGCCGGTTTCTGCCTCGTGAGGATTTGGGTGTTCAAAGCAACGCTGCCAACCCTATGTGGACTTTGAGGAAAACAACAACGTACATGACTATAAATAAATACAGAAAGGACATTGTTCATATCACACTCTCCAGTGTCACCCAAATGAGGATGGGTTCCCTTTTGAGTCTGGTTCCTCTCAAGGTTTCTTCTTCATATCATCTAAGGGAGTTTTTCCTTGCCACAGTCGCCTCAGGCTTGCTCACTAGGGATAATTCTGTCTAACATCTAGGACTGTTTGCATGTTTTTGTTTCTGTTTGCATGCTTTTTGTTTCTTATGTTCTGTAAAGCTGCTTTGAGACAATGTTCATTGTTAAAAGCGCTATACAAATAAAATTGAATTGAAAAAATTTAATTGAATCTGAATATAATCTCACATTTAAACATATTTTTGTGAATTCCATAATCATGACACTGGAGTGAAAGGTGGGGTTGATTAACCAAAAGCAGTAACATGTATGTTAATAGCGGTGAAGAAAAGTTCATTCACCTGTCAACAAACCATGGCAGAACTGCTTTTCTTTTTAATAAAATTGTAGTGCTTCATTTGTTTCTTTGTCTAATTTGGTCTTGTTGTTTTCCTTCTATTTAATAATAAAGTCCTGTGTGCATCAATCACCTGCTTAGTAAATATTTATTAATGGGAATACAGTAAATGCCTTGGGAGAACAGTGCAACTTCTTAGCCAATCAGGAGCCTGTATACAAGTGTTTGAAAATAATGAGTGGAATAGAGGCTTAAATAATAATGATCTGTAAAACAAATTAATTTGAGCTAATAAACCCTTCATATTCCTGGCTACTATTTGTTCTCTATAAAATATCCTTTGCACATTTATTCATTTGTCAATATATTTTTTATCCACTCCAATCCAAATAAATACCTGAATAATTGGGTATTAAATACAAACAGTGTGTGTCATGGATTTCATGAACATGGTCTCACCAATTCAGTTACATGATGCCTTCCAAACAGACCTTGGACAGATGAAGTAAAAAGCTCCACAGATAATTCCACTATTGAGATTGTTGATAAGATAACCAAAGAGATCCACTGAGCTCAGAAATAAATTAATAAACAAATAGTTCACTAAATTGGTTTCATCACTAAGTTATCCAAACAATCTGTTCAACTGGTGGGGAATTGTTAAACTAATGCATGAGGTAACTGATGGGATACACATTGGGTTAAATGGCACTACTACCAACTAACTAGCTAATGTGCCAACATGTGCACTAAGCAATAGTGTGTTAAAATAATGAGTCAGCTGTTAGCTGGGAAAAGCAATGAATTAAATGATAGGATGACCAATGTGCTAATCTGTGGGTTAGGCAATGACTGAATTGGTGATGAGATTATATGTGAGTAAATCACTTGGTGAGCCAATCAGTGAACCAACTTTGGGGTGATGAATGATCTAATAGGTCATAGTTCTACTCATATTTCTCTGGTTTTAGAGCAAATTTTCCAATGTGTTTCTTTTCATGACATGCATGAAGCTTAACGAGAGTTTCACTTGAGAACTGAAATATACAAGTAGTCAGTTATCAGGGTGACTTGGTGGCACAGCGGGTATTGTTGCTGCTGCACAGAGCCTGGGTCCCTGGTTTGATCCTGCGCTCAGGCTACTGTGCAGGATTTGACATACTCTCTGTGTCTCTGTGACTCCTCATATGTTTCTTCCACATCCCAAACACATGGGTATTAGGTGCTTTGGTGACTATAAATTGCCCTGAGGAGTGAATGTGTGTGATCTCTGGGATGGACTTATCTGTGGTGCATTCCCATATTACTCCTAGTGTTCCTGGGATATGTTTCGGATGCACTGTGACCCTCACTAGGATAAAGTAGTTACTGACAGCGAGTAAGCATGTTGTCAGTGGTCAGCCTATTGTACATCTGGGCCAGAGTCAAAACAGCAATGTCCCTTTATGTCAAATGCCAAAAATAAATGATGATACAGATGGTCAGTAATTCTACTTTTTAATTTCCAGTATCTGAAAAATCTATTAAATCCTTATTGTAGGTTTAAAATATAATGTTCTTCATAGTAAATAAATCCTCAAGGCTTGAAGAGTGGTTCCAAATGGGATGGAAAAGAAATAATAGCTGTCTAGGGGAGAAAACAGAATGAAGTGATAGAGAGAGAGAGAGAGGATGTGTGTGTGTGTGTGTGTGTAAGAGAGAGAGAGAGAGAGAGAGAGAGAGAGAGAGAGAGAGAGAGAGAGAGAGAGGATGTGTGTGTGTGTGTGTAAGAGAGAGAGAGAGAGAGAGAGAGAGAGAGAGAAAGTCATGTCAAACTTTAACAACATGTATGACATCAGAGGTTACCTCCCCCAAGCTTGTCCACTAGAGATGGTCCAGTCACAAGCAAAACCTCTCAAAATCCTGCCATAATATGCACACCCTTTTCCAAGACACACATGTATATGCTCACTCTCAGGCACACGTGTGAACACTGAGATATATTAAAAGTGAAAGAGAGTGAGAGACAAGCCTCACAGCTGAGCAGACGTTTACTAGAGAGAATCAGAGCAGACAACGGTGGACAGCACTGAGCTTTAGTGACCCACTGAATGAAGGGGACAGCATGTCAGTCTTCCTGCTCCTCCTCATCCTCAGCGAGGTCCTGCTCCCCAACCACACCTGTGCATCCAGAGGTACAGTACACTGTGCTATTTACTGTTGGTCACAATTGTATTTGACTTCAGAAAACAGACTAGACTTTGAAATAGCTTGAAAGAACTGCAGCTGAGATCAGTTTATGATTTGTTGATTTATCCAGGACCACAGGTGAGAGGCAACAAAAGCATAAGTTTTTTTTAAAGGCTTCTTAGTATGCTTGTGAATAATAATAATAATAATAATATTAATAATTCATCCACTTGTATGCAACAGTGTGAACGCATTTAAGAATATGACTCACCGTAACTGTAGCAATGTTATTTATGGCTTTGTATAGATTAGAATACAATACGTCAGATTTTGGCAATGAACTAATGCACTCTGTTCTTTTATTTGCTTTGATTGGCCCAGTTTTTGTCTCTTGTACTCAACCAGACTCAGCCTGCAGCAGAAATATGCATACCATTGAAATAAATGAATCTGTCTTATCAGATTGTTAATGAGCAGCTTGTTCTAAATAAAAGAATTGAATGAATGAACATAACGTGATGTTATTGTTAAGCTCCATTTGGTTATTAGTTGCAAAATTGAACTAATTACTTTTGGATGTCACTTCAGGTCTGACCAGGGATCAATAATGGAAATAGCTGTTTGGAAGGAAAGTCAGTGTGTTTCTTGGGAAGAGGTGTTGAAGTGTGAGGAACCTCTGGTTATCAGCTTAAACCAAAATGGTCTGGTCTAAAACTAACCAAGATAGTATATTGTTTCTTTGGCTTTTCTGGTCCCGTTGAAAAAAATCTCTTTTGCCCTTGGAAAGACCTTGTAGCCTGCACAATTTTACATCATCCTGGTGCATTTTTTTTCTGCAGTACTTACCTAATCATTGCTGGATCCTGACTTTGTCGACGATACTGGCCCAAGCTTGATGGGCGAATTTCCAACCACAGATTAAGACTAGACCTTGTCTAAATGGCACAGTTTCAGGAAACCTGAGAGACTTTGCTTAATGGTCTGTTAAATACAAAAATAGAAAAACATATCTTTAAGATTATATTAAACACAGCAGAAGATAATTTTCCAAATGAGCATGATACTTAATAAAAATCATGTGCTGATCGGAGTGGTCTTTTCAAGGATGAGAACCACAGAAGAGAAAGTAATTCTGAATGATTTCTTACGAATTAAAATAATTTAAAACATATGGTATTCCCCCTCACATACACCAAATTGTAATCCAACTGATGACAACATGGATAATTCATGGAGAACTTCCATTTCTTTTGTCATTGTCTGTCTGAAAGCTACCATCCCAGTGGAAGCCACATCCGTCACAAGCAAAATGAAACTGCAGTAAAACACAGGTGGAGACGCACTACAAATCTCACCTTTCTAAACTAAGATCTTATTTTATAGATAACATGAGTGTCACAGAGCAAATATCTTTCTACTAAATATCCCAAAATGTCGTTATAGCAATGGAAGCTGATTGTGTAGCATGCCTAGGAATGACTGGAGGTCTCTTCCTGTAGTGATGTAGTGCTACTGAGGCTTAAATAATTTGATCCAGTTTGCCTACCTGCATTTATGCTTAGTCCAGTGATCCTGATCTCTAGTCGTCATGGAGATTTATATATTTATAAACTTCGTCTAGCTACTATTACACAGGATAAGAGAGTCACTCCTTTACTCCTATCAGAATAAAAGTTAACCTGTTAAAATCAATACAAGTTTTTGCATTAAAAATTTCTTTTAAAAATTTATTAAAATATGCAAATGATGTAACCGACCATTGGATATTTACTAGATTGCACCACACAGGAGCCCATTTTTAAACAAATAACCTGATCACAATAAAACAAAAATTGAGGTAACACAGCCAACAGTCATACTTTCACATAACAGTTTATCAAAATATTGTTTTTCATATAATGAAGTAGAAAATCATATCCACATGTAAGAAAATCCCTATGTCAGAGTCTGGCTTTAGGAACAATGAACCAGTGTGTGAAATTATGTAAAGAAACCTGTTTCAAAAGGGTTAGACTTGGCACATGGAAACCAAATCATTCTGAGAAAACAGATGTTAAAAATAATATCATTAATGAACAGAACCCCTTTATATTTTATGCACAAATCATTACATGATTTAAGGAAATGTCTATACATGGATTACATGGATTATGTTTTAGGAAATAAGGTTTGCAAAAAAATAAATAAAAATAAAACAGAGATTTAAACAAACAAACAAAAAGTATAGTTAGAGGTATAAAGGTCTGAAAATATTTGTCAATAATTTTCTATTTACTTTTGAGTTATGAAGGTTGCAGATAGCTAGAATATGCAAACTGACAATAAGAAGCAAGATTACCATTTATGCCTGTGGTGCTTGGCCTTAAAACAATACCATGGCACACGATAAAATCCTAATCACTGTGTGATTCACTTCACACACAGACACTGCCTGACTTTTCCGATTCTGTCAAGTTCAACATGTTCTTGTTTCATCACTGAGGCCTCTCTCCAATGCACCTGCTGACAGGCTAATCCAGCCCTGACTAATGCCTTAGGAGATGCCCAGAGATGGGCCGAGCCAGCTCTGAAGTAATGAAAAGCCAGTTTGCTTGTTTTGGAGCTGCCAGGAGTTTCCTTCTCTCTAGCACACAGCAACCTTTTATCCTGCAGTAACACCTACTGTTTCATCAACCAATTAATAAAAGTTGACCACAAGGCTAGGCTTCAAATCCATTTCTAAGATGTTTGATCTTCATTTATTATTTCTGTCTTTACTGGTGTCTGTTTTATGTTTAAGAGCTGTGTTTTATGTTTGCAAGTGTCTGTGGCCCAGATTCACGTGTCTGTCCTATTAATGGTTGTTTTGGTGGTATTGACCATGTAGTTTTTGGAGAGAACTAAATCTGGCATTAAACTGTGGAACTGTTGATCCACAGCCGTGCTGAAAATTCTAGCAAACTGTAAAGCATTAAAATATCCCATTAAAATGACCAAAAGTACTCTTGTGGGGACAATCAACTTGCTGGCATATTAGAATATTTTTCTCTGTGGCAATAGCATAAAAACACATTGTTCTCTGATACTGTAAATGCCCTGCCAGAATCAAAATCAATTAATGTTCTGTAGGTTTTGGCTTTTAAAAGACTTGATGTCATATTGAGGCTTATTCTTCCACTGAGAAGGCCAATTGCTCAGTCAAACAGAATAGATCCCTTCTTTATCCCTGTTATTTGTGTAATTTTTGGTTTATATTCCATCCCTAGTGCGCAGGCAGACCACAAAGGTTCGGATCAGTGCTATAGGAGACACCATCATGCTGAAGTTCCTGCAGCCACACATGGACACTAAGCTAGAGGGCTACATCCTGGGCTATGGCAGCAATTTGTTCTCCAAGCAGTTCATCCAACTCCCTGAGGACGGGGAACCATATGAAACTGAAATTGGTAAAACGACCAAATTCTCTTTTTGATAATCTCTCTTTATCTGTCACTCTCTGACTTTCTGTTTCACTCTTTCAGATGCTGAGCCAAAATATCTAGTTGCAGTACAGCCAGTCAAAGGAGAAGACGTGAAGAAACAGTGCACAGGTAAACAATACTACTGTGAACGTATGGAAAGCACTGTTAAAGACATAGTGTTGTAATCCTCACATAGCCCACTATAAACCTATTTAAAGCACTGAGCTGTTTGACACCACTGGTTTAATTACATTCCTTTAAATAAAGTGCATGTACTGATAAATCTTTTATCTGTAGGGAAGGAGACTCTGGAAAAGCCTCTGCATCTGGTGATTGGCTCTGTGACACCGAACTCTGTTATGCTCTCCTGGGGCACACTGCTAAATACTCTTTCCATTGAAACCAACCTGGATGACTGCATTGAGGACGGGTAAGACTGTGTGTTTGTATTTGTGCATGTCTGCGTTCTCTATGTTAGACGTGAACATTGACACTGCCAGATGTTTGGTCATAATTTTGACAGAAGACCTGGAGCAGTACCAGCAATTAGAAGAGCCAAAACTATTAGAATAGTCTCATAGTGTCCCAGTCTGTATACTCACATAGTTGAATAGCCAGGAATACTGACATGAAAAACTTTGGAAAGTGATATGTCTCTATTGTAGAGATTGCAGGTGCAGAGCTATAAAGACACATAACACACACACACACACACACACTCACACACACACACTCACACGCACACACAATCTTGTGCTCTTTGGTCATGCTGGTGGAAAGCTTTATGTCAGTCTGCTCTGTTTAACCAATCTGATCCTTTTGCTGCCCAGTATAACAGAGAGAAAGACTGAGAGTCAGTAAAAGCAGAACTCCTTCCATCATCTTAAGCAATTATAATCATTGTGAATATCAGCTTTTGCACTACATCTCCAACATAATATAAAGTATAATAGGCCCTTCATATCCAGCCTAATCACTGCTGTATCAGTAGAGTTACTGACTGACAGACTAACTTTGTCTTCTCTGAATCTCTAGTCACTACACCGTGCGCTACAGGGAGGAGCCCAAAAAGAAGTGGAACTATCAGACGTGTCCCACTACAGATACAATCATTGATCAACTCAAACCAGACACACCATATGAGTTTGGTGTCCGAGCAGAGTCTGACAATATCAGTGGAGCCTGGAGCCCTCCAGTAATCTACAACACAGCTGGTATGTCACAACAACAAAGCACTACAGTTTTAACATGCAAATCACTTCATGAGCCTCAGATACATATACAAACGAGAGCAAAAGTTCATATCCGCCATGCTTTTTGAATTTAACAAGAAAAATGTGTCTCTTTCTTCTTTTTTTAACAATTTATCCACAGTGGTGCTTGAAAGTTTATGAACCCTTATTTCTGCATAGATATGACCTAAAACATCATCAGATTTTCACACAAGTCCTAAAAGTAGATAAAGAGAACCCAATTAAATAAATGACACAAAAATATTATGCTTGGACATTTATTAATTGAGGAAAATGATCCAATATTACATATCTATGAGTGGCAAAAGTATGTGAACCTTTGTTTTCTGTATCTGGTGTGACCCCCTTGTGCAGCAATAACTGCAACTAAAGGTTTCCAGTAACTGTTGATCAGTCCTGCACATCGGCTTGGAGTAATTTTAGCCCATTTCTCAGTACAGAAGAGCTTCATCTCTGGGATGTTGGTGGGTTTCCTCACATGAACTGCTTGCTTCTAAGGCCAGGACTTTGACTTGGTCATTCCAAAACATTAACTTTATTCTTCTTTAACCATTCTTTGGTAGAACGACTTGTGTGCTTAGGGTCATTGTCTTGCTGCATGACCCGCTTTCTCTTGAGATTCAGTTCACAGACAGATGTCCTGACATTTTCCTTTAGAATTCACTGGCATAATTCAGAATTCATTGTTCCATCAATGATGACAAGCTGTCCTGGCCCAAGATAGCCAAAACAGGCCCAAACCACGATACAACCACCACCATGTTTCACGGATGGTATAAGGTTTTTATGCTGGAGTGCAGTGTTTTCCTTTCTCCAAACATAACGTTTCTCATTTAAACCAAAAAGTTCTATTTTGATCTCATCCATCCACAAAATATTTTTCAATAGGCTTCTGACTTGTCCACGTGATCTTTAGCAAACTGCAGATGGGAAGGAATGTTCTTTTTGAAGAGCAGTGGCTTTCTCCTTGCAACATTGCCATGCACACCATTGTTGTTCAGTGTTCTCCTGATGGTGGACTCATGAACATTAATATTAGCCAATGTGAGAGAGGCCTTTATTTGCTTAGAAGTTACCCTGTGTTCCTTTGTGACCTCGCAGACTATTACACGTCTTGCTCTTGGAACGATCTTTGTTGGTCAACCACTCCTGGGGAGGGGAACAATGGTCTTGAATTTCCTCTATTTGTACACAATTTGGGGATTAGTGGAGTCCAAACTCTTTAGAGATGGTCTTGTAACCTTTTCCAGTCTGATGAGCATCAACAACTCTTTTTCTGAGGTCCTCAGAAATCTCCTTTGTTCGTGCCATGATACACTTCCACAGACATGTGTTGTGAAGATTAGACTTTGGGAGATCCCTGTTCTTTAAATAAAACAGGGTGCTCACTCACATCTGTTTGCCATCCCATTGATTGAAAACGCCTGACTCTAATTTCACCTTCAAATGAACTGCTAATCCTAGAGCTGTACATACTTTTGCCACTCATAGATATGTAATATTGGATCTTTTTCCTCAATAAATAAATGACCAAGTATAATATTTTTGTCTCATATGTTTTGTTTGGGTTCTCTTTGTCTACTTTTGGGACTTTTTTGAAAATCTGATGATGTCTTACGTCACATTTATGCAGATATACAGAAAATTCTAAAGGGTTCACAAACATTCAAGCACCACTGTACAAAGTTGGGGAGTAATGCAATGCCTGTATCTGTGTCTGTATTTGTTTAGTGCTCCAAATATTTATTCATATATCAGTATTCAGATTTTAACCCAAAGTGGGCATGGCCTAAGTTAGAAATGCTAGTACTGTCAACATGCTGTGTGAATTCTGGCTCTGACAGTTCCTCAATCTCATCAACATCACTCTAGTTCGTAGTTGGTCTGTGTTATTGGGGCAGTTATTATTTTTGTTTGTACCTGCCTGCAATATTTTCTGCCAAATTTAGCTGGGTCTAAATATAAGCAAAGTAGCTTAATGTGGATACTGTAAATGTATACAGTGCTGCGTGTTCATGTTAACGTACGTAGGTGTTCTTTGTCCTGTTAGCTTCATATCTGACCAATCGTTCACACCCACATTAAAGTAAAAACCTCCCAGTTGAACACAGTGTTTTTGTTGTGCTCCATGAGAGCCAAGTGCTGGGGTGCCATGTGAACGTTTCAGGCAAAAAACACCACCACTACCACCACCACCACCACCAACAACAACATGTATTGTGCCTTCTATTTGTATCTGTATGCATTTAGAACACATTATCTGTTTCGTTCAGAATAATATATATTTACTTGGTTACTGTGGGTGCAACCTTGCAACAAGAGCCCAATCCAAAATATACAAAGTACAAAAACACAACATACAAACAAAAATAAACAGAAAAAACATTTTGAAATTAAATTTTGCTATGACCTAATCAATCACCAGACCTGATTTAAAAAAAAAAAAAAAAAAAGCTAGTGCAGTGTTATAACAGATATGTCCAAAAATATGGGCATATACTGTATCAGAAATAGTGTGTGGAGTTGTGATTTTTTTTTGGCTAGTAATATCAAACGTAAAACATTTGAGGATTTTTGTTACATGTGGTAATGAATGAGCACCTATGGTGCCCAGCACACTAAACACAACACAACACAACACAACATCACCTTTACACTCGACTCTCCCTGACTGCATTGATTCATGAATTCAAATGAGAATTAATAAGAATGAAATGAGATTCAGCTAGTAATATCTAATTAAAAAATTTAAACTGCCTAATGAAACATTGTTCTCTTTTCTCAACAAAAGATATAGACGTTCATAAATCACAGAAGCCTGAGAACATTCTGAAGCCTAACGTAAGTCTATCATATGCAGCAAGTTATTTTCCACCGCTGTCTATATTTCTTTCCCTTTGCTCCTCTTTCCTGCTTTTCTTTGTAAGTCTAGACTTCTCTCTCCTACAGAGGCCCATCACCGAAATCCCTCAAGCTTTTTCCACCTCGGTGCCTGGTAAGATGTTTTCTCCATTCATAAAAACATTAAGAGAAATATTAATATTTATCAAATATCTGACTCACTGTGATACGCTCCACTCTGCAGTTCTGCACAGCGTGACTCAGAGCAGACCAGCTTCCCTCCTCAGACTCCCAGCACCTCCTCCTACACAGAGAGTAACTCAAGGTAATGAGAATTACAATGGCTTTGTATCATTGTCATTAATGGTTTGTATTAATGATTTCTTGATCATCTGTGAATTTTTCACAGACTATCTGATTTTAAAAAACACATTTCTTCTGTATTTTCTGTTCTATATAATTTTTTATTTGTTTCTCAACAAGAACATATGTACAGTTCATAGAACATGTTACACTCAATACAAAAAATGAAATTATGCTTATGTGAGCTGAGCACCTCTGCTGGCAGTGCTCAGCGCAAGGGGGAAATCCCTGACAGATCCCCCCAAGGGCACTGCTCCCGCAGTGGGTTCAAACACTCCCACCAGCAGTCAGACTCCTCTGCGTAAAATGCCCAAGCAAAACCCAAGGTCCTGAAGCAGGCACTGCCTGACAGAATGAACCAATCACACTCAAACTCCTGTTCAAAAGTAATTTTCATACACCTGTTATCAGTAAAGTGATTCTGATTAACCCCAAATAAATATCAGCCATTTCTGTAGGAGTTTCTTGATATATTCTTGGTTTCATCCAACTGCTGAAGCCATGGTCCTCGAAGAGCTTACAAAACATGTAGGGGATCTCATTGCTGAAAGGTATCGATAAGAAAAGGGTTGGAATACTGTGAAGACCATTGTCAGCAAGTTGAGAAAATGGGGCCCCACAGTGATGTTACCAAGAACAGGATGTCCCTCCAAAATTGATGAAAGGACAAGAAGAAAACTTATCAGGGAAGCTGCCAAGAGACCTACAGCAACATTAAAGGAGCTGCAAGAATATCTGGCAAGTACTGGTCACTCTCTGTATGTGGCAACAATCTCTCATATTCTTCATGTCTGGGCTATGGGGTAGGGTGGCTAGACGGAAGCTCTTTCTTGTGGAAAAAAAAATTCAAGCCTGCCTAAATTTTGCCAAAACCATGTGGCAAAATGTGTAGTGGTCTAATGAGATCAAAGGAATAACCTTTTGGGCATAATTCTAAAACATATTTGGCACAAAAACTAGAAAGTTCATCAGCCAAGAACACCATACCCATGGTGAAGCATGGTGGTGGCAGCATCATGCTATGGGGCTGCTTCTATTCACCTGGAACTGGGCCCCTAGTCAAGATAGAGGGAACAATAGACAGCTCCAAATACCAATCTATTTTGGCACAAAACCTGCAGGCCTCTGTTAGACAGCTGAAGATGAAGAAAATTTTCACCTTCCAGCACGATAATGGCTCAAATCACAAATCCAAGTTAACAAAGAAAAGGTTCCAGAAAACTAAGATCAATGTTTTGGACTGGCCCAGTCAGAGTCCAGATTTAAATCCTATTAAAAATCTGTGGAATGAATCAGGGCTATGCACAGGAGATCTACTTGCTATTTGATAGATCTGGAGCATTTTCAAGGAAGAGTGGAATAAAACTGCCAAATCAAGATGTGCTAAGTTGGTAGACTCTTACCCAAAAAGTCTGAGTGCTGTATTACCACCAAAGGTGCTGTAACAAAATATTAGTTAAGGGGTGTGCACACTTGTGCAACCAGATTATAAGTTTTTCTTTCTTTTTCTTTTCCTAAAATGTCACTCTTTTCACTTGAATTTTGTTGGTTGCTATATCACATTAAAGGTTGGTAAAGATCTGACATAATTTATCTTGGTTTCATTTTTTTACATCACATAAATCAGCAGTTTTAACAGGGGTGTGCAGATGTTTTATAACCACTGCACATCTTCCTAAGTAGACTTAACAAATAACAGAGTCATACTTCCATTCTGACAACCAGGTATGCCAACGTAAAACAAATGTCGAGCTCAACCAACCTCTTCCTGGCGGTAGTGAACATTTTTGTTTTCGGCAACACCCTGGAGAAGTTTGGAGCCTTGGCACATAAATCCTCTTCTCTCACATACCTTCACTCTCACTGCAGCAATGGTGTTGAATACTTATGCTCAAGCACCATAAGGGTGTTCCCAGTATGCAGTGGTTCCAAAAGTGGTCCAAGGAAGGACAACTGGTGAACTGATGACAGAGTCACAGACACCAAAGGCTCACACATGGGGAGTGAAGGCTAGCTCCTCTGGTCCAATCCTACAGTAGCTACTGTAGCACAAATTGCTGAAAAAGTTAATGCTGGCTATGACAGAAAGGTGTTAGAACACACAGTGCATTGCAGCTTATTGTGTATGGGGCTGCGTAGCTGCAGACCTGTCAGAGTGCCCATGCTGACCTCTGTCCACTGCGGAAAGCACCTACAATGGGCAGGTGAACATAAGGACTGGACCATGGAGCAATGGAAGAATGTGGCCTGGTCTGATGAATCACATTTTCTTTTACATCATGTGGATGGCCAGGTGTATGTGCGTTGCTTACCTGGGGAAGAGATGGCACCAGGATGCACTATGGGAAGAAGGCAAGCCGGCGGAGGCAGTGTGATGCTCTGGGCAATGTTCTACTGGAAAACCTTGGGTCCCGTCATTCATGTGGAGATGTTATTTTGACATGTACCACCTACCTAAACATTGTTGCAGACCAAGTACACCCTGTCATGGCAACAGTATTCCCTAATGATAGTGGCCTCTTTCAGCAGGATAATGGTCTTAAAAAAAAAAAAAAAAAAAAAAAATGCCTAATGACACATTGTTCTCTTTTCTCAGCGAAAGATGTAGATGTAGACATTCATAAACCACAGAAGCCTCAGAATCTTCTGAAGCCTAAGGTAAGTCTATCATATAAGTTATTTTCCACCGCTCTGTATGTGTCTTTCTCTTGTTTTTCCTTTTCCCTCTCTTTCCTGCTTTTCTTTGTAAGTCTAGACTTCTCTCTCCTACAGAAGCCCATCACCGAAAGCCCTCAAACTTTTTCCACCTCAGTGCCTGGTAAGATGTTTTCTCCATTCATAACAACATTAAGAGAAACTTTAAAATGTATCAAATATCTGACTCACTGTGATACGCTCCACTCTGCAGTTCTGCACAGCGTGACTCAGGGCAGACCTGCTTCCCTCCTCAGACTCCCAGCACCTCCTCCTACACAGAGAGTAACTCAAGGTGATGAGAATTACAATGGCGGTTTGTATTAATGATTTCTTGCACATCTGTGAATTTTTCATAGACCAACTCATTTTAAAAAACATTCTCTTCTGTATTTTCACACACCTTCTCCTTTTTTCTCCACCTGTCTTACTTACACATAAAAACCTATGAATGTTTTTATATAGTAGAGAGTCAGTCTGCCAACCAAGACCACAGTGGAAGGGGGTTATACCTACAATTAAGAGCACACAGTGTGTATTCCTATCTGTACCAGAAGGATACAGTGCTTTAAAAACCCAAACAATGCTGCTGTCCCAGATACTAATGGTCCACTATTCTCATAGTATCCTGGTGTGGCATAGCTCTACACTCTAAAAAATAATACACTGGCTCAACTTAAAAAATCAAGGTAACAATTTGCATGGATCTTTTTAAGTTATTTCAATTCAAGCCATTTTTGAGTAAATATTGTGAGACTTTTCTAGTTAACCCAACTCAATTTGTTTAGCACAACCAACATGATTTGAATGGTCCTCTAAAAGCTTAATTAAGTTGAGCCATCTTAATGATATTATGTGGTCAAATTAGTTAATTTAAGCTGTTCTATCTTATTTATTTTGCTTTCAGTCTACTCAGAAATGTCCATGCAAATTGTTACCTTAATTTTTTGAGTAATAGTGACTAATTTCAATTCTGTCAGAATAAAAACACAGCAGTTTCAATTTTATTATAATTGTTTATTGAATCACGCTGTGATGGAAACACGAAGGCAAACTATTTGTAGATTACTAACTGTGTCTAGTGTCTAAATGTGTCTAAACCTGTCTATCAAACATTGTTAAACAAAAAATATTCTTACTACAAACACGTTACAAGATCGTTCAAGCACTGACGCAAGAATGAACAAAATGGCGCTTCTCCAACAGAATCAAACTCCTCCGCAGAAAAAAAAAAGTTTAGTAACCTACATTTGTTACAGGTTTAGCTGAAAATGTCAAATGATCCACAAACTTTCATCAATAGTGCCAAATTTAAATTAGGACAACGCAAGACTTATTCTCAAACATGTGCAGTGTTTGAACTAATGCTACAAACATTCAGTGCGGATTACAGTCATTCGGCTTCCAGTGTAAAACAAAACCTAAGAAAACTGAAGACTCACGATAGCTAGCGGTTAACTTCACTAACTCCAGATTAGCAAAGGGCATGCTGTAGCTAACTTACAAGACGCTAGCTAGCCAGCTGAAGTCAACTTTCCAACGGTCGAATTAGCAAGGGGCAAGCTGTAACGTTACTTTAAAATTTAGTGTCCTGTGACAACGATTTTTTTTGCCCTGTGTGCCGATATAGTTTGATAGCTGTTGCTAGTAAAACAAATAAAAATAGTTCGGCTCCTCAGTATGTACCTTTGATGTTTGCACTCGCGCTCGTTCCTTCGTTGTTGGCTTCTGCTGTTGTTTCTCCTCCTGTAGGCGAGGTCTGGCTCTGGCATGTTCAGACAAGGTCCAGTCCTGGTCGCTGCTTTTAATGTTTGCTCACTACATTTTCAATTTTCCCTAACTTCATACTTTTTTGCTGTTAGGTAAAAGCAAGACTGTTCAAAATCTCTATATTAATAAGCTGAGAGAGATTTCTTTCTTTTCAGTTTGACAAACTTCGTAAAATAAGTTGTCAACTCACTAATACATGTACATGTAACAAATTAAATTTTTATGTCGAAATTGTTCTTTATTTTAAGCTTTTCTCACTAGCCACATGGATCATTTTTTAGAGTTGGTTCCTTTCCATGGATTGGATGAGGGCTGATAAATGGTGCATAGCAACATGTCAGTATTTGTGTGGTGGCCTGGGAAAACCCTTCACATGCGACATTTTAGATTTTTCTAAAAATTCTGAAAACTATAGGTTTTACAGAGATTTGCTTGCATTTCCTTATTTGTGAGCTGCTTTGGATACAAGCGTCTACTAAATGAATACATGGAAATGCAAATGTAAATCATTGGCAAGAATATAAATTAAATAAAAACATTTCCATGTTGTTTTGGTAAATATATTTATGGTTTCTTAATATAGGTGTCAAAGTATACCTTTTTTTAGTGACATCCAGTGGGTTTTCACAGTCTACCACACATTTGTATACTTTGAATGTACACCTACAGTTTATGGAAGGTGTTCCTGAGAAAATAGCTAATATAAAAATAGCCAAGGGTAGCTACACGGTACTAAAGCACTAACAATGTTTTCACTGTGTATATAGTCAGGGGTTAAAATAAACCAGAATGATCTAGAATGGCGTTCCAGCACCCTCAGTTACTTAGAAAGTTCACGGTCACTGTATCACAGAAACAATAAGGTCCAATCGTGTTTCACAGGAAAAAAGTAGGAGCCAGTTATGTTTTATTTTTAACAGAGGTCATCCAGTTTATTATCTACAGTGTAATCTGACACATGATGCATGAACACTGGCTATGTTTAAATGCAAAGATTTTTGTAATTCCTATGAATTCAATCCTAATGAACTATTTATATGCATCATAAACTGAACAGTCTGTAGAAGATCTTCATTTATATGCATGTTAAATAATCAAATCCAAAGTTATGCACATGCAGAGTCATTTACATTACATTTATGGCATTTGGCAGACACCCTTATCCAGAGCGACTTACATTTTATTTCATTTTTACACAACTGAGCAGTTGAGGTTAAGGGCCTTGCTCAGGGGCCCAGCAGTGATAGCTTGGTGGTGCTGGGGATTGAACTCCTGACCTTCCGATCAGTAGTCCAACGGCTTAACCACTGAACTACCACTGCCACTACCACTGCTACCGCCACAGAGAGTGTGGTTTAGTGCCAACGTTAAGCCGCGCATGAGTCCGGTCAGCAAGTTCAGCTTATTAATCCTCTTGCTTGTGTTTTTAACAATTTTTTAATTATTTCAGTCTCAGCAAAACATCATCAAAGTGTGATTATTAAATGGACAGTGAGAAGGAGAGTTTATAACAGAAATTAAATTGCTTAGCTTTTGATATTTGATGTGATGATAGTTTCAGGAACAATGATTCTCTGGTTGTTGAAAATAGTATAAATGCACACATTATCTATCAGTCTAACCCCTTTACAGATCTTCTAATGATACCAACTTTAAAAGCTACTGTATGGGAATAACTGCACAAGAAATAATGATTTTATCAAAGTTTTTCTCTTTTTTCCCTTGTGTAAGTTCTGCATCCTCACTATCAATATCAAACACTGAGTCAACTTTACTGAGGTCAGTTGACTTCCTGCATCTGCAACAAAATGCCAGTTTGATGCTAATCTAACCTCACAATTATTTCAAATAGTCCTAGATTCAAATTTGTTACATGAACTGTTTCCTTACATCAGTACTTTATTATACCAGGAGTGCATCGTGACTCAAACACATACACAGAAACTGCCTAATGACACAACGTGTGCTTGTTCTCTTTTCTCACCTATAGACCTTCATAAACCACTGAAGCCTGAGATCTATTTAAGGCCTGAGGTAAGTCTATCCTATGTAGAAAATTATTTTTCATCTGTCTCTATGTTTCTTTCTCTTGTCTTTCTCTTTCCCTCGCCTTTCTGTTTTTCTTTGTAAGTCCAGGACTTCCCTCTCCTACAGAAGCCCATCACTGAAGGCCCTCAGGCTTTCTCCCCCTCAGTGTCTGGTAAGTTTTCTCCATTCACAAAAAAATATTAAGGGAAACTAAGGGAATCAAATTTGATTCAGTTGTTACACTCCACTCTGCAGTTCTGCACAGCGTGACTCAGAGCAGACCAGCTTCCCCTCCTCAGACTCCCAGCACCCCCTCCTACAAAGAGAGTAACTCAAGGTATGAGAATTACAATGGCTGTTTGTATTAATGATTTTTTGAACATCTGTGAATTTCTCATAGACCACCTGCTTTAAAAAAATGGTCCTCTTCTGTATTTTAACACTTGTCTTCTTTTTTTCTTTTGTCTTACTTCACATAAGAATTTTTTTTAAATAGTGATGGACCATTCTACATACAGCAGTGACAATGATAGTGTGTCTGTAGCAGCGTGGTGTGGTTACTGGTCCAAGTGTATCAGGCCAGCACTGATGATAGGCTTTTAAACACCTTAATGTGACTGCTGGGTTGAGACTCAGTCTGCCATCCAAGCCCACAGTGGAAAGGGTGTTACACATACAGTTAAAATCACACAGAGTGTATTCCTACCTGTACCAATAAGAATACAGAGCTTTAAAAATCCCAACAACACTGCTGTGCTGATACCCTAATGGTCCACTATTTTCATATCTGCTCCGTAGTAGGCCTATGGTAGTTCTCTTCCATTGATGGATGGGGGAATGAGGGGTGATAAACCATGTATAGCAATAGTTACTGTGTTACTGTGTTAGTATTTGTGTGTTGACCTGGGAAAACCTTTCACATGGTGAAATTTTAATATTTTCTGCTATATAGTTATATATAGAAATCCTAAGCAAGAATATAATTTAAATAAAAATGTTTCCATGTCATTTTGGTGAAATGTACAGGTGTATTTTTGGTTTCTTATAGTAGGTGTCAAAGTATGTTCTAAGCAGAAAAACCTAATTTGGTCAAAACTTTTGGTTTTTTCATCTTTCTTAGACTGCTACACGATGGTATACTTACAAAGTACACTTGCAGTATATGGTAGGTGTTCCTGAGAAAATAGCCATTAAGGGTAGATAGAAGGTACTACAGTACTAATAAATTGCCAAATTTCTCCTTTACTAGTTTACAGTTCATAGTTTTCTGGCCTGTTTATTAATAAATTGCATAATGTTAAGGATAAAAATATATATTCATGACACACACACACAAAAAAATACAAATGCAAAAAATTTGAAACAAGACTAAAATATACAGCATCTTTACACTGAGGGTTACTAATGCCTTAAAACACTTAAATTGTGTAATCACACAACATGTGATTGTTCTCCTTTTCCCCTATAGACATTCATAAACCACGGAAGCCTGGGAACATTCTGAGGCCTAAGGTAAGTCTGTCATATGCAGTAAGTTATTTTCCCACCACACTCTTTCCCTTTGCTTCTCTTTCCTGCTTTTCTTTGTAAGTCTAGACTTCTCTCTCCTACAGAGGCCCATCACCAAAATCCCTCAAGCTTTCTCCCCCTCAATGCCTGGTAAGATGTTTTCTCCATTCATAAAAACATTAAGAGAAATATTAATATTTATCAAATATCTGAATTCACTGTGATACGCTCCACTCTGCAGTTCTGCACAGCGTGACTCAGGCAGACCTGCTTCCCTCCTCAGACAAACAACACCCCCTCCTATACCAAGGGTAACTCTGGGTAATGAAAATTACAATGGCTGCTTTTATTACTGATTTCTTGAACATCTGTGAATTTCTCATAGACCACCTGATTAAAAAAAAGTACTCTTCTGTATTTTACACTTGTCTCTATTTTTCTCCACCTGTCTTACTTTAGTATAAAATCCAGGACTGCCTTTGTCTATAGTCATTTTTTAATAATGATTTGCAGTCGGAACACTTTCTAAAACAGTCCTTTGCATGCTATAATGTTTATCAATGTATAAGTATCTAATCTTGGTTTTGCTTGTTGAAAGAGCTCTGTGCTCTATTTACCAGTTAAATGATCAGTCTACAGTTTTTGATCATGTAACTGCAAAGGAAATCTCCTTTTTGTCAAATGTTTTTATAATCAAGACTCAATAATGAAATACTGCACAATTGATGAGTATGTAGGAGTATGTATACACTCAGTGGCCATGTTATTAAGTGTACATACCTTGTACCTACAGTCACTGACCATTTTGTCAGGGGTGACTACCATATAGATGCGCTTTGTTAGTATACAGTTACTCACTGTATCTCATATGTTGCTAGGAACAATTCAGCAAAACCCTCTCCATAACTGGTAGAGAGCACCAGTGGTGGCCAGATATTATTTAGGTAATGGTCTATTCTCAACATAGCAGAGACACTGATGTAGTAGTGTGTGTAGTACTGGTACAAGTGTAACAGGCAAGCAGTAATGATGAGTTTTTTAAACCCTTTAATATGACTGCTGTGTTGAGAGTCAGTCTGCCAACCAAGCCCACAGTGAAAGAACAATCTATTGTGAATTATCTTCTTTAACTTTACACCTACATTTAAGATCACAGTGTGTATTCCTAACTGTACCAGTAAGAATACAGAGCTTAAAATCCCAGCAACACCACTGTGCCTGATATACTAATGATCCACAATTCTCAGAAGTAAGATTTCTGATAAAATCACCAATTAGTGTAGCCACAGGGTAGGTATACATAATAAAGTGCCCACTGTGTATATTTAATACTCCTTACAATACATCTAAAATTCACAAGCCATGCTGGATCTTTTTCTACTTGATCTTGATCCAAGAATTTTTTTTTCCAAAGGTCCACTCTCATTCTCAGCTCTCACTCCGATGGAAAAGGGAGACAAATTTCCATTTTACTAGTGAAATTTTAATGCATAGTTTTCTAGTCAGTTTAGCTCTGAATTGCATAATGTTAATTACATGAAGGAAAAATTTAAAGATTAATGATAGGACAGAACCCGAAAACACCAGACCAATATGTATAGTGAGCTCCACACCCAGTTACTTCTCAGAAGACATTGACTGAATCAAGTGATTGCACTGCCAAAGAAAGTTGTCTACATATTGCAGTGAGAATGCTTTGAACAAGTATAAAATGCAACTTCAGCTCCCTTTAGAAATGGAAATTTGTCTCCCAACTACAGACTCAAAGCTGAATATTCCCAAAGTCAGTACAAGCATACTGTCTATCAAGATGCACCATCTGCACAAACACACACACACACGCACACACTATAAGGCACTGTCATATCTCTTCTTTGAACAGGAACAGGAAGCGATGGCATAAGAACTTCACGTCCTTCTGAAGATTCTTTGTTCTTGACCCAGACCCTCACCTCATCTCATACACCAATGAGTAATTTAAAAAACACTAATATTCTTCAAACTCACCATTCTTCTATATCATCTCTTTCAATTACAACCCAACAACCACTACACACAAACCAATCCCAACTGACTACAAGTAAAACTCTATTCAACACACCCAAAACACAGACCAACACAGCCAAAACTGTATCTAGCACAGGCAAAGCTCAACCCAACTTAACCCATAAGAAAAGAACCCAACTCCACAACACAGTTCATCCCCAACATGAGTCCAGCACATCCTCAATCCAACTTAGAACGACCCAGTTCCGACGACACACAGCCAAATACCCTCTTAGAACACCCCAGCCCAAGCCCGGGTCACCCCAATCCTATACAATTCACCCTCAAACTAGTATAAACCAGTCCCAACACAGCACAGCCAAAGGCCAACTCAAAATGACCCAAAACAAGTTTACAACACTTGAACCCATCACAACTCAGTTCCAACCCCATGAAACCCAACCCCAATCTATAACATCCCAAACCAATATAACTCATCCCAAACCCATTGCAACCCAATCTCCACCTCACACAACCCAAACCCAATCTATTACAACCCAATCCCAGCCCCACACAACTCAACCCCAATCCACCACAGAACAGTCTCAACCCCACACAACCCAACCCAAACCCTGTGCAACCCAATCTCCACCCCACACAACCCAACCCCAATCCATTGCAACCCAATCTCAACCCCACACAACTCAATCCCAAACTAACGCAGTAAAATACTACCCAAGAGCAGGCCAACCCCAATCCAGCACAATCCAGTCTCAACCCAACACAACCCAACCCCAAACCACTGCAGCCCAGTCTCAAACTCATGCAACTCAATTCCAAACTAACACAGTAAAATACTACCCAAGAACAGACCAACCCCAATCTAGCACAATCCAGTCTCAACCCCACACAACCCAACCCCAATCCGTTGCAGCCCAATCTCAAACCCATGCAACTAAATTCCAAACTAGCACAGTAAAATACCACCCAAGCACAGCCCAACCCCAACCCACCCCAACCCAATCTCAACCTGACATATCCCAACCCATTACAACACATTCTCAACCCCACCCAACCCAATCCCAAAATAGCACAGTAATACTCCGCCCAGGAACAACCCAAACTCAACCCACCATAACCCGATCTCACCCCGACACAGTGCAATCTCAACTCCACACAGTTCAACCCCAACCCATTAAAACCCAATCCAATCCAACCAAACACAAAGCAAAATCCCAAACAAAAACAATGCAACCCAAATTGACCAAAACCCAGTCCAAACCCAGAAAAAACCAGCAAAAGCCCAGAGCACCCCAATCCCGCACAACACAACCCCAACCAACCACAACTCAATCCAGTACAGCTAAATACCAACCTAACTTCAGGTCCCATCAACAGGCTGTCAAAAATCAACATCACGAACATATAATTAAGCCAAAATTTACACATGAAACCAATAGTTCCTACCAATTCAACACAACATTAAAGGGGTTAAGCACTACTGAATTCCAACAACAACCTGACCATCACCCAACAAGTGCCACAATAAAACATTCTAACATCAACACATGGCAAAATGGTAAAACTAAGCTTACCCTCATGAGTAAGCCAAAGCAACCTGTACAAACGCCTTCAGAAAAATCTAACACCCAAAACTCGCCTTGGGGTGAAAAGAAGCTGGTCAACAAGATGCTCCCAGTCAGCAAAATGGGTAAATATACAACCATAGTTCTTATCATCCATGATGTATTACTTCTGAGATTATAGTGCCTGGAATACATTTTGTAGAAACTTCCTTGGGCTAGTCAGAAAGCAAAGGTTTCTAGATGACTAAATATTACCAAAACGTCTTATCAAGAATTCCCCTGAAAGTCCCACTAAATTCAGGCCAAAAACTTTTATAGACCTATAATCCACAGCCAGGGATATAACCCAGACTCTGTAGCAAGACTCACAAGAACAGCATATTAGAGTTTTTCAAATTGCAGTATAAACCTCATCCTTATGAGACAGCTTCTCCATGTCACACAGCTCCGAGCCAATCACGGGATGGACATCTAACAAAGCCTGTTCTTGTCAGTGGGGCAACGAATAGGAACAAGGGTAATGATATCAATATGTGTTGAGGCTCCAGCATTATTGGTCCTAACCACTGTCTTTCACATGCCATGCAAATGTGACTTCACATCGCATAACAACACCTAAATTGAGCTAAAATGAGACTGCTGCCAAGCATCACCTATGCCATCAACTGCATTATTTAAGCATTATTTTATTATTTTCCACAAAAGCCACCATGCCTACAATGCCAACACTTCACTTGTGCTATGACTACTGTATTACACCCACTCAATGTTCTTTAAACCTCATTGCCACCCAACCACCAAACTTTGCACTATGCTGTCACATCATGCTCATCCCTAATGTAAAGGAATACTTCAGCCAAAAATATTAATGAAATTAACAATCAGTGAAAGACAGGCACCAGTTAGCATGTTCTTGTTAACTGGTACCTGCAGCTTGAATTTATTATTCGCAATGTTTAAAAAACTTTTTTAACAGCACCACCTCTCCAGGAATTCTCACATCTAATCTGTCCTCACCACTATACTCATTCAGGACTGCACTGTCTGTCTGCCTCAATGCTTTCAATGTCTGTCTCCACAGGACTCTCAGACACCTCCTCACATCTTACTTACAGAGTAAAAGCAGCTTGTTGTCTGTCTCCACCTCGCCAGCACCGTCCTTTTTGTCATCCAACTAGAGCCGCCATTTCTCACCACCATGATATTGCTAATCATGTTTATGTCTATCTAGGCCAAGACATGTCTTCACCTTCTGCTTCTGTGGCACGCACTTCAGCACCTACAGTAACCAAGCGTGTCTCTCCAGTCTCTGTTCCTAATCCAATAAGGTTGCCTCCTACCCACTCAAATTCCTCTATCAAGAGTACACAGGGTAACACTTTATTACACAACATTCTAATGATAAGCCATCTGTACAATGTATGTTCTGCTGTTTATTCATCCGTAATCAGAGGTGTCAGGTTTAATCATAGCCTTGCTTCTCCTCATCTGTTCCATGAAACAAATTTCATGCTGGTCTGTTCTGAGGCTATATGTATGATGGACTGGGAAAACCCTTCACATGGTGAAATAATTTTTTTTTTTTTTTTACTTTAGTTAAGCAATATCCCACGAGCAAGAGTGCGGATATACTGAATATCAGCATGGCTGTGATTTGGTCATAGGGACGAAGCCACAGGGTGTATGCCATAGGTAATCACAGCCATGCTGATATTCAGTATGCCTGCACAATTGCGAGTGCAGTATTTCTTTTATACGACAGTTTTATAAACAAGAAATTAATATTGAGTAAGTGACATTTCAGAGACTATGGCCAAATGTTCTGTTTATTTTTACTCCACTATCAGAAATAGATCCCGAAGAAGCCACATTCACTTTATAGCACATCGGCTAACTGGCTAGCTAGTTCACATAGATTTTTACATTCCCATTAAAAGAGCTTCTGTTAAAATTGGCATCCCTTCTTCCTTTTCGTCTTTATCTGCTTTCATATTGTAAGTCAAAATTATATTCCTGAAATTATCATTTGCCGTGTCCACTGATGATGTCACTAACACTACTGTAGTAACCATTTCAAAATAGTAAGTGGAATGTTATGTGGTCAAGACAGACGAGTGGAGTGAAACAAACAGTGAAATATCAATGTGCAGTTGTAGTAAATATAAGCACTCTGGGACCACCACTCGACCAATCAAATTAGTGGAGCAGAACAAACTGTTGTATAAATAACATTTTTTTACTATATATATATATATGAAGGCTTTCCTGAACTGCAAAGGTTTCCTTTTTGTATTATCGCAATCACAAGTAATGTTCTAGCATTTTAAAGTCTGGTTAACCCCAAAAGTGAAAAAGGTGAAAATTGCATTTAAAGATTTCATTCCAATATCACTAAAAGACTCTCTGCCTACCTTTACATTTATAATCTCTTCTACTTACAGAAAAACAACTTTACTGCCAAAGAATTATAAATTTACAATGGGTAATGAGATCCCAATAATTACTGTGATCATATCAGCATCATCCATGTCAGTCTCTGTCTCATCAATTGAGGTAAACATCACTCGCAGCATTTAAACAGAAGCTTCATCTACTGATCAGTGTTTGTACTAACATCAGTGGGGAAATAATGACTGTGAAACAATGGAGACTAAGAGGCAGAGTGAGGTTTAATAACACAATGCAAACTCAGTTGAAATTGCAATCTAATCATAGTATCTATATAACAGACAGAGGTCATTTTAACATTAAGAAGTTCAGTCAAGGCCAAAGGGTAATCCAAACCATAAAGCATACATAAAACAGAAAAAACACAAGACACATGTAGAAATGATTAGTGGGGCTTCACAATGAATGAATATCTATGATCTATTTATGCCATGGGTACTGACAAATGACAAGGACATTTCCCCTAGGACATAAATGACCAGGACATTTCCCCTAGGTCTGAGAGTAGATCAGTCTGGATGCTCTGTGTGAAAGTCTGAGATAAGAGAAGAGTCCAGAATGTTTTTAACCAGGCACATTCCTCTGGACTCCTCCTATTGCACAAGATATAACATCCATAGACCCCTGCATTTTGAGTCAGGCAGACTCCTTGACAGCTTGACTATGCAGTCCACCCTCAGTATCTAGCTCTGAGTGTCTGCCCCTGTGGTGAAGAGCCAACAGATTTTAGTAGTTCTTTGAAAGCGATGTGATAAGATGAAGGCAGTTCTAATCCATAGGATACTGTATTAATGTGTCTTAGAATCTTGAAAGTACTAGTCCATCATGGACTTGCCTTTTTCTTTTGAAGGAAATCAGAGTTTGAGGTTTGAATTGAGTTGGAATTGGGGGTAGTTTTAGTAGTAGTAGTATACCCACAAGAGAGACATTAATTTTGAGCTGTTGTCAGAACGCTTTCCAGTATTGTGAAGTAACTGTCAGATACAGTATCCATCGGTATACCATTATACCCAAAAACTTCCCTGAACACCTTTTCGACAGTCTCCATAGCTGTGGGCAGCTTATCTAGGGCTACGAGTAGACTACTAGGGCTTCAGAAAATCTAGCAATGAATACCATAGCTGTGGCGCAACCTTGTGAGTCTGGCACATCTGTGGTGAAGTCAGTTGCAATGCAGGCAGGGGCTCCAAAAGACCACCGGGCAGCTGTTGCGGGGTTTAGATTGGGCACAGACTTGAAAAAACTGTACAAAGAGCATGACATCATTATTAAGTGAATACCACCAGAATCTATTTTTAACTAAATTAATAGTTTGTTGGATACCTGGATGTCCAGTGTTTTCCCAGCAGATATACTGACCTCTAATGGTTTGTCAAACAAGACCTTGTCTGGCAGACGCGTTGGTGGTGATGGTTCTTCTCATTGGGCTTGTGAGGTTTCCTCCATAATGTCCTATCAAAACTTAAAGTAGGTGAAGAACAGGACCCACCTGGCTTGGCAAGAATTGAGTCTCTTAGCTGATTTGACATATTGACATAGCTGATTATAGATTTCTATGGTCTGTGAGGATTAAGAAAGAATACTCTGCATCTTCCAACCAATGTCTCCATTCCTCTAGAGCCGCTTTCATGGCCCTAACCCACAGTTTACCGCATCATAATTTCATTCAACAGGACTGAGTTTCTGAGAGTAGAATGTACAAGGAGGTTGTCATAGTGGCCTTGACCTGATAAAATGGTTGGGGCCATGAAGATACTGTTTCCACCTTTTTCTTATCCATCTTTAAACACTATGCATCCAGAATGTACTCAAGGAAGGAAATTGTGGGTTGGTGAAACTCATTTTTCTAGTTTGATATACTTTGGTGAAGCTTCTGGAGGACTTGACAGATATGTTTCATGTGATCATGTTCTGAGAAATAAATAGGAATATCATCAATGTACAATATGACAAATCTGTTGACCATTTCATGGAGTACCTCATTTATGAACGCTTGAATGACTGAATGGGTGTTAACCAGACCCTAAGGCATTACCATATATTCATAGTGGGCCAAAGCAGTGAGGAATGTCATCTTCTACTTGTCCCAGATCAGATTATAAGTGTAAGTCACCTTTAGTAAAAATTGTTGTTCCACATACCTGTTCCGTGACTATCGGGGAGTATCAGTATAACTATGACTGCATTGAGGCTTCTATAATCTATGCAGGGTCTCTTAACTTCTTCTATCTTTTTTTCTACAAAGTAGATCCCTGCCTCTCTGTGAGAGGTGGGGGGGATGAATAAAGCCCAACTTTAGAGTGTCATGTCAACCTTCATGGCACTTCTTTGCATAAGCAAAGGGGACATCTTTTAAACATCTTTAGGGAGGTGGACTGATTTTACAGCTTTGTTTGTAAAACTGGCTCCTCACCCAATGTGATATTTGCACGCAGAAAGTTTCAAGTTTATTGTCATGTGCATAAGCATCTATATACAATGAAGTTCTTGTGAAAGTCAAGGCAAGGTTAGAAATGACAAACAAAGCAAAACAAAAAATTGAACAAAAGCCTTTCCACATTGTTTTAGTAAAATATATTTATGTTTTCTTAAAGTAGAGATAGCAAAGTGTGTTTGGTCAATAAAAATTTTTTTTTTTTAGTATTTTTGGCTGTTTTTCAGAATTCAACCAGACTGCTATTTATATCAGAAAAAGAATGAAATCTTTCCTTCATATGAATAATATTGAGAACAGAAAGTCCTACATTCAAGTTTATTATGTTGTTGTCTTAATTTTTATGTTTCTGTCTATTTGCGTTGTTGTTATGAAATGTGTTTTTACTTGACTTGTTTATTAGTAACAACCTTTCTTCTTCCCACAGCATCCCATGATGAGAAGCATAAGGGGCAGTTATGGGACAAACCTTACAAGCGGACTAAAAAAAAGCCTGGTAATCACTAATACTCATAAACTGATACATGCACAAGGAGATGTTTGTCTTTATCAGTGTCACTGAATGTTAAATGAATGTGATATTATACTTTGTGCATAAGAGTTGTACTTGTTAAAGTATGAGAGTTTTTTTAAAACATTTTGCAATTATTTGCTTTGTTTTAATATAAAAGAACAAGATTTCTGGCTCCTCTGATTTTAGTTATTTAAAGGTGTTACATGTGAAGTTAGAATCTGTCTGACATTTTTCTCTAAGGTAGAGGTAATGTAGGAATTCTCTCCTTGGGCCTAGTGAAATATTATATTGTGAAATATTATATTGACAGGACTTTGCTCTGTGATACCTCAGTTCTAGCACGCAGCACTAACAAGCATGCTAGATGTCCCTCAGTGAGAGACTGTTTCTTGCACAATTGACTTTCAGGCTAATTCCAGGCCAAAGAAAATATTTATGAGCCATTCCAGAAAGGATTTCCAGTGTCATAAAACCATGACAGATAGTTCACATATAAAACATGTCCAATTGCTAATGCAACAGTAAACTCTTCCCTTATTTTGCTATTTCTTTCTACTCTTCTCATTAGAGGAAATGCTGTAATTGACTAATTGCAGTATTTAATTCTTACTTCTGCTCTGTTACTTGGCATTGATAAAATCAATGCAAAAAACTTCGAACTATATAGACAGAAAAATCAAACTGTTATAGTTTGTCCACTTCTCCACAGACTTTTACAGTCCCTAACAAACAAAACAAAAATCAGCAAGTACACCATGGCCAATGCTTATCAATCACAGCACAATTGAAAGAGTTTGAACACTTGTATTGTATAATCTGTTGACAGGATTGTTTTGAGTAACTGTTTAGTTTGGAAACAGTACTTTCCCATGCTCGTGGACTGGTCACATAAAACCTTGGTTTTGAGGACACTGCCCTGATAGCTTGGCGTTAGAAATCTACAGCTACAGAGCATGCACTAATCATTTGCCAGAACATCTTGCATTTTTAATTTAATCCATCTAATTTTCTCAAAAACACACCTTATGAAATTTTCTCATATATGCTTCTGTAGATACTCTTGGCTATTTCTGCTTCTCTGTAAAGGTATGGTGAGGGATTGTAGACTAATTATGTTTTAATGGTGCAATTTGTAATTTTTAGAGCTCTCTGCTGCATACAAGGTAAATTGCAATTGCCACATCTATGTGGAACATGCATACAGTATGTTGCCTTTTAGGAAATAGGGTGGAGGTGAAAAGTTTTTTGGGTGTTTGGGGCAGGGGATGTGAACAGAAATTATGTTAGGATTATTCTGTGTCTAGAACCACTTTTAAATTTTACTAAATATGCATTTAAGTTGCATTTGTTTAAAGCACTCTTTCCTGGCTTCAGTTCTTCATCTAACCCTCACCAAGTGTCATTCATTGTTTTTTTTTTTGTTTTTTTTTCTGATTCTTCTGATGTTTTGGACCTGCTATTCACCTTTACTGCTGTCGAGAGCTAAATGCATAACCACCGATTTTGTTTTCCAGAATCAAGCAAACGCAAGACACCAAACCAGGTGGACAAAGATGATGGTTAGAATAAAAACTTATTATGTGTGTTTAGTTACAAATCTAAACTTTTAAAGGTGACCATATAGCTTAAGATTGCAGTTGTAAATAATGGCTTTGTGACTTATAACAAATGTTTTTTTCTTTATGATGCATTAGATAAAGTAACTGATCTAAAGCAGGTGGATGCCATACCAATTCTCAAACCTTCAGAAGCTCCTCCTACCACAGAAATCAATCAAAGTCCAACACCAACAACTACACCATTTTTTGCCTTTAATGGTATGAAGCCAAAATAGCTCTGTAGTCATTACATTCATTTTAAAACTCTGATAGTGATGATGATGTAATGGAGAGTGCTAGTGTGACAAATAGTCTGTTGTGCAGCACATGAACATTTTCCTTTTTTGATACAGATTTAAAAAAAGCTGTACAATATACTTAAAAACAGAATCCTGTCACAATCAGAAGTCAAATGTTTTGAGTTCTGAGTTTTTCTTTTCATCATCCTTCTTCTTATCTTTCTTCATGTGGCTTGTAACTCACAGGTAGCCGGTATAACCTGGGTGACAACTCCTCTGTATTCAGTTCTGTTCCTATCTCAGAAGTGGACCCAAAGGGAAAGAAACGCTTTGTAGGTAAGACAATGTTGCACAATTATTACATGTACTTAAATAGTGAAGAAATTAAAATAAAGGTTTCCAAACATAGCCCTTGCCTGGCATAAAGGTTATATTCATTGTCATTCCAGCTCTCAAAACACCTAAGCCATTGGGCCAGTAATCTCTTGTAAACTCTTGATTATGTACTTTATCTGTGTTTATCCTGGAATGGAACGAAAACTTTTTCAGAGTTAAAAAAGTAAATGATTTCAATACACAAAAACTATTACCTATGTCCTAATCTCAGTGGAGTACATGTACATCTTCAGTCTACCCAAACTCTTCAAAGAGGTTTATGGCTGAAGTAATTGTATCTGATCTCTGATTATTTGTGTCTGCAGCACCTCATGTGATCTATCAGATAGACAAGCCTCCAGAGCAACCCTGTTCCGTCACTCACTCTCTCAGCTTCTTCCCTGATGAGGAGAATGGAGTAACAAACATCTCAGGCCCACCCAAGACCCCTCCCACCAACCTCACTGTGGTTACTGTGGAGGGATGTCCCTCATTCGTTATACTTGATTGGGAGAAAACAGACAATGAGACAACAGGTAACCTGGGCATTTATTTAATACATGTTTAATTTGTCCTGGATAAATGATTAGCTATTGATAGCAAGTTAACAATTTGAACAGTTAAGAGCAGTAATGAGTTTTTTTCAGTGACATTTTGCATTAAGATATATGAAACTAATATTAATTACTGCACTGCACTGCTTAACGTTAAAAACATAAACAAAGAATAACTTATAAGTAGTTCTAATAAAGTAAGAAGGTAAATTTACTTCTGTATTACCTGATGTTTGTTTAAATAGGAAATAAATAAACAATATGTTTATTGCAACCAGGACTAAAAGGAAGTCACATAAAGTAGCATCACCTAAATTATAGTTTTAAGTCACTAAATGTTGATGAGGTCAGTAGCTGTAAATATAGAAACACACATATTAATTTGGCCAACTAACAACACAAACAAATTCATTCATTTCTATGGGGTGTTGTAGACTTAATATTAGTTCATTCATTGTTACAAGAGTTAATTCACTTAGTAACATTATTTACATTTTATTGGTGCTATTGAAGTTTATGGTACTCAGAAAATAATGTTGGTTTAGTGTGCTTTAATGCACAGTGTTACCATTTTTTTTCTTTGCAAATCAATGGTAACAATCTCACTTGTCAATATTCTATGGTACTAAATTGGGCTTAATACCAATGTATAAAATTTATAGTTTTATTTTATTTTATTTTTATCTTTATTCTAAATAGACCTAGTTGCAGGTTTATAAAGAGCTCCATCCATACATAGCAAACTGTTTGTTTTTTCACAAATACTGTAACTACTACTACTACTACTACGAGGAAAAGGGTGGACACGTAATACTAATTCTTGGCATACATGATTTGATTCACAGAATACGAGGTCACTTCCTCTGTTGTAAGTCCAAATGGACACGTCGTGTCTGTTGTAAAAACCAATCAGACACATACAGCTGTGGAGAACCTGAAACCAGAGAGCAGGTACACACTGAACACTTGATTGTTTCTGGCAGTCATTAACTCATGGAGTGTTGCACTATACCACAGAGATTCTTCATTTTCCTCATGTTTTTCATGTTTTTTTGTTTTTTTTTTTAGTTACGAGTTCACAGTAACGCCTAAGAATGAGCTTGGTTCAGGACCTTCCAGTGAGTCGGTATCCTTCAGCACTGAGTCGGGTATGAAGCGGAGAGTGGAGCCCATATTACTTCATCCATTATTCATACTCTCATTTAGCATAGGTCCTGTGGCCAAAGCCTTGCTCTTTAAGTTGAACCACAAAACCGCACTGAGGTTTATGAAATTGCTACAAATCCTTCAAGGCAAAGTATTTGATTGCAAGGTTGATTGCACCAGATGTGTTTCTATTCAACATGCCATACTCCACTGCAATCCAGGTTAAAGTTCTCTGTTTATTTTAACACCATCCAATGCTGGATGTTCTGATTTAGTGGTGACCAATCAACTGTCAGCCAAGACTTCTGTTTAAATCTTATGATAAAACAAAAACCAAGCAAATAGGAAACAAGATGGAAAATCAAAGAATGGCTTGTACTTTTTTGAGCTTGCAGCACATCAGAGTATTTATTTTTGCGATGAGTTTGTACACTTACGTTTACACTTATTCAATTGGTATATGATTTCATCCAAAACGATTTACAAGTGAGGCAGAATCTAATCAAAGCACAGACCCAAGCATCTGAGGGTTCCTAAGAATAGCTCTCTGTCTTACAAGTTTCTGAAAACTACAAAAGAACCTTTGTACAGCAGCCTTTGAGAGCTTTGGGACTCTCTAAAGAGGTCTTCCTACACAGTAAATAGACCAGCAACACTCATTTCAATTCAATTTAGCACAGTAGAAAACAACACACCAAGGTTTGTAACAACCAACAAGATGGCATAGGATGTATTTGATATTAGCATGTAATTATGTTGATATTTCTAGTTTGGTCAAACTGTGTCCAGTTTCCTTAGGACATTAAAAAATTAGAGATAATCTATAAACAGTTTATGTCCAAGACTCACCCTTGTTTCAGTGGATAATCTCACCAGGACGCTGTAGATTTGTACCTTCTAAACTATGCTGTTGTAATCGTAAAGACTTTCCTGAGCTCATCACAGGATTCTTACTCACAAGAACTTCAAAATTAATTAATTAAAAATTAACTTATTACTGCTTATTACACTGACTGTATACAGTATATGGATGGATGTCCTAACAGGGATTCTGTTAGGAATCTGAGGCTGTCTAGTGGCTGGCTGCAGTACAATGTTTAACCTCACTCTTGGGAATTGTGAATGTTAGTGAATGCAAAAACACCAAAACTGACATTTTATGTTACGTCTCCACAAATTATTTTTGGGAATAGCGTTCTGTCATTTTTACAAATTCAGTGGTCCTTGATATCTCCTTCAATATTTCCCTTACAGTAAATGTGTTTTACAGGAGTTATTTGATGATAAATAAAAGGCGTTGTTGAAGAGGTGATTTTTTTGTGCTGGACTGGAAATGACAGTCGAGCCTCATAAATGCGCACACTTTCCAACATAGCCCTGAAGCTCTTACTGAGATTACAGCCCAGGGAACTTCACTTAACCTCTTTAAAATTTTGTAGATTTAAGGTATTGACAGCTTTGACAGTTCTAGCGATGTCTTGTTCTTCAGTTACTTGTTGTAACATCTTCAGTGCACAGTTTTTTCCCAGTACGTTGCTCATGTTGATGTCTAAGCTAGCTCATAGTACTGATATAACTAGCAAACCAAAGTGAGTAAATGAAGAAATGGCATAAGCCAAGGTAGCTAATACTAGCTAAATTTCATGACAATTTATTGACTGCATGAGCTTAGTGAACACTCAAAGTACCTTGTTATGGTTAGCTGTCATCCCTTTTTAAACGATCTCCATGACAGAACAACCAGAGCATAAGAATGCACTACTCTACTCAAATGGATACCAAGTCCATCACTAATATGGGTGGGTGAGAGGCGGACCCACTGTCTGACTGGCCGTATCTACTGTGCATGGTCTGGCTCCAAATTTTTGCAAGATGATAACTCCCATTTTGACCAAAAAAGGCTTCAAAACTTCAAAATGGGAGTAAATGGTCCCATGTTGTCCAATCAAATATACAGTCATTACTTGTTTTTTTTTTTTTTTACTCTTTATTACTCTAATATACTGTAACAATTTCTAATCTCGCTATCTGGTGTCTACCTGAAGAAAATGGGTTTCTTTTAAGGTTTATCTGGCGTGCTCATTAGGGATTTAAATCTACATCCAGATTTATGTAAAGCTGTCTTGTGTCAAAAATTGTCTTGTGACAATTTCTATTGTTAAAAGTGATATATAAATAAAACTAATTTGAATAGAATTAAACTGAATTGTTAGTGATAATCACTTGACCCTCTGTTGACACTCCCCTGCTATTAACTTTAATTAGCTTTTATGCAAAAATAGTGGATGTGTTTTTTAGCTTAAGGTAGCATACAAAGCATGTACCTGTTTTTGTTAAATTAACCAGTTATCTTTGCCCAAGCTGAAATGCATGTAATTAGCCTAGTTTTTTGGCTCTCTTTTACCTTGCTGCTTAGATCCAGAGGATCTGTCCAAGCGCCAGCAGCTAACAGAAAACACATGACTCAACTGATAAATTACGAGGCTATGGTCTTTATAAAAAACAGAACATCGCTGACAGTACAGAGAGGCAGTCCAGTCTTAACATACATAAAGCATTTATGTAGTTAAATGTCATGATAACAGACCTGTGTCATTTGAAGTGGAAGTGTGAGCAAATGCAGGCAGATAGTTGGGACCACAAACATGATGTAGTTTACTGTAGTTCTATTTATCAAATGCATGAGAGTGATCATTCCCTGAAAGTATGTATCTGTACCCGAAAAAAATATTTTGATTAGAAAGGAACGAAGAAAAAAAGTGTGGCAGCTCAAATGTATTTCAAACAGCTTTACCACATTTTATCCAGACAATGTTGTAATACCTATGGTATGGAAATAATATTATATTATGTAACATTTCTGGCATTAATTTCCTCTTTTCTTTTGCAGCGGACCCTCGGGTGAGTGAAGTCCCAACTGGTAAATACTGCAATCATTCTGAACATTTAATCACTGGGTCAAAGAAAGAGACTTTACTTTATTTTTAGATTTTTTTTTGTGGGACAGTGTCCAATTTGATAAACACACAGTCTTCACAAAGATTTTTTTTTCTTACAATTGCTAACATGCATTTTATTTCTATTTTATATATGACTTTTGTTTATATCAATTTTAATTTATAACTACTTGTTTATAATTTCTATACAGCAAATATGTGCTTATAATATAATCTTTTTTGTTTGCTTAAAAATCAAGATGTTGATTGCAAAAGAATAATGGCCTAATTACATTACAACCAGGATTACTTGTGGATCTATTGTAATTCCACCACCACAATGCTAGGTTCCAACTGACATTTCCTCTGTAAATAACTAGCACTTGTGTTTTAATTGTTCAGTTTAAAATTTGTTTTTAGTGCTTTTAGCACAGGAAAAGAATAGATGTAATGAGCTGTATAGACACTTACCGAGCATTTTATTAGGGACACTATACTAATACTGGGTAGGGACCTCCCTTTACTCTCAAAACAGCCTCAATTCTTCATGGCACAGATTCCACAAGATGTTGGAAAAATTCCTTTGAGATTCTGAGATTCTGAGGTGCACTTTCATGCTGTGAATCTCCCGTTCTACCACATCCCAAAGGTGTTCTACTGGATTCAGATCCGGTGACTGGGAAGGCCACTGAAAAACAGTGTACTCACTGTCATGTTCATGAAACCAGTTTGAGACGACTTTTGCTTTGTGCCATGGTGCATTATCATGCTGGAGGTATCCATTAGAAGATGGGTAAATTGTGGCGATGAAATGATGCACATGGTCAGCAACAACACACAAATAGTCTCCGGCATTCAAGCGATGATTGATTGGTATTAACAGGCCCAAAGTGTGCCAAGAAAACATCCCCCACACCATTACACCACCTCCACCAGCCTGGACTGTTGACACAAGGCAGGTTGGGTCCATGGATTCATGGACTCAAATTCTGACCCTACCATCTGTGTGCGTCAGCAGAAATCAAGATTCATCAGACCAGGTTACGTTTTTCCTGTCTTCAACTGTCCATTTTTGGTGAGCCTGTGCCCACTGCAGTCTCAGCTTTCTGTTCTTGGCTGAGAGAAGGGGAACCCGACATGGTCTTCTGCTGTTGTAGCCCATCCTTAAAGTTCGACATGTTGTGCATTCTGAGATGCTTTTCTGCTCACCATAATTGCACAGAGTGGTTATCTGAGTTACTGTAACCTTTCTGTCAGTTCAAACCAGTCTGGCCAGTCTCCTCCGTTGATCTCTCTCATCAACAAGGCTGAGTTTCCGACTGCAGAACTGCCGCTCACTGGATGTTTTTTCTTTATTGCACCATTCTGAGTAAACTCTAGAGATTGTTGTGCATGAAAATCTCAGGACATCAGCACTTATAGAAATACTCAAACCAGCCAATCTGGCACCAGCAATCATGCCACGTTCAAAATCACTGAGATAACATTTTTCCCCATTCTGATGGTTGATGTGAACATTACCTGAAGCTGCGGGTCTGTATCTGCATGATTTCATGCATTGCACTATTGCCACACGATTGGCTAATTAGATAATTGCATGAATATGTAGGTGTACAGGTTTTCCTAATAAATTGCTCAGTGAGTGTATATTCAGAGTGATGTATGAAGAGTTTTGTATAAGTTAACTTGGTTTTTAAAAGTTGCAGTGATAGTTGTTCTTGTAAAACAAGTATTTTGTAGTGAAATGTTTCCACTTGCTACAAAAGAAAGAAGCAATTTTTTTTTTATCAATGCATTTGTCTGTATTATCTCTCTCCTACAGGTAAAAATGCCATCTGGTCCTCATTCTCATTTGATGCAGACTCTTACTCCGAGTGCACTGGAACCCAGTATGTGAAACGTACATGGTATCGCAAGTTTGTGGGAATTCAGCTGTGCAACTCTCTCAGATACAAGATCTACCTAAGTGATTCACTAAAAGGTCAGTGATTCACTAAAAGGTCTTGTTCAGTCTCTTGTCATCTAGGAAATGAACTACTACAACCTGCTTCTGGCAGGTCTGCCCCTTCACACCACATTCACCACTGACATGTTTCCTCTACTGGCCTCCTGTAGCTTGTTGTATCAAATTTAAATACTGATTCATACCTACAAAGTCAAAAATGGACCCCCACCTACTTGAAGGCACATATCAAACAGCGCTCTGCACCACATTCCCATCATGACTCAACTCGACTCCCCACCCTTCAAGATAGAAGAAAGACACACATTAAGACTCTTCTCCATACTGAAACCCAGGTGGTGGAATGAACTTCCCCTGGCTGTTCCAACTAATTAGTCACTGGCTGTCTTTGAAATAGACTGAAAAAAAGTCTAAGACAAATATCATCTTTTACTGTTTTTGTTGCTATAACAGTTTTTACAAAATCTTTTGGGAAATAGAAGGAGCGCTCTGAGGAACTCCTTAACCCAGTGGACATGCCATCCTTTGACAGGGTGAGAAATCCCTGGCATTTAGGAGTTCCATCTCTGTGGCTGAGGTTACATTAGTGGTTATAAACCTTCATAGTGGCAAGGTTGCAGGGGTGAATGAGGTTTGACTAGAAATGTTGAAGGCTCTGGACAGGGTTGGGGTGGTGTGGTTAACACTCCTCTTCAATGTTGCATGGATATCCAGCGCAGTGCCTTTAGACTGGCAAACTAGGAGGGTGGTCTCTATTTTTAAAAAGGGGACCAGGGGGTATGCTCCAGTTATAGGGGAATCACACTCCTCTCAGGTTTTCTTGATAGTAGACTACATCTTATAAATGAACCTAGGATTCAGGAGGAACAATGCCAGTTGTGCCCAGGCTGTAGAACAGTGGACCAGCTCTTTACTACTGCACAGCTTTATCAGGGGTCATGGGAGTAAGATAATCCAGCCTACATGTGTTTTCTGGATTTGAAGAAGGCCTATGATTGTGTGACTTGACTATTGTGACTATTATGAGAGGTACAGCAGGAATTTAGGTTGCTACTTCATGTAATCTGGTCTCTGTATAGGCAGAGTGAGAGTTGTGTCTGATTTCTTGGCATTAAGTCAAAACAGTTAAGTGGGTGTCAGATTATGTGAAGGGTGTGTCTTATCTCCATTTCCATTTGAGGTTTTCATGGACTGGATATCAAGATATGAAGGTTTTCATGGACTGAATATCAAGCATTCAAGGTGAGTCACGTCACCTTGAGAGGTGTCAAGTATGGTGGGACTAGAGATACCCTCACTGTTTCCAGCTGATGATGTTCTTTTGCCACTATCTGAGCTAGACCTCTGAACTAGGCATGCATTTTGCTGCTGTGTGAAGCAGGTGGGATGAAAATCAGTACCTCCAAGTCCAAGGCCATGATTCTCTACTGGAAAAGAGTTGGATGCTCCCTTCAAGTAAGGAGAGGGACCTTGCTCGTGGTGTAGAAGTTTCAGTATCTTGGGATCTTATTCATGGGTGATGCAAGAAGAGTGCATAAATTTAGATTAAGTGCAGCTGCTGCTCCTCCAAAATTTAGAGGAGCCAGTTGAGGTTGCTTGGGCACCTTATGAGGATGACCCTTGGTTGGCCCCAAGAGCTCTATCTGGCATGTCACACTGGACAGAGAATGAAGGCCAGACCTAGGACCAGCTGGACAGTTTATGTCTCACAGTTGGTTTAGGGGCATCTGGGGATCCCCCAGGGGGAGCTAGAATATGTGACCTGGGATAGAGAAGTCTGGGCTTACCTTCTCTGCCTTCCACCATGAAAGGAAAAGTGAAAGAATTATGTATGATGTATGTATAAATAAAAGTATTCATAGACCATGACCTGTATATACTAGCATTTTTGATGGAGAATACTAAGCACCTCTAAGTCGCAATGGATAAGGGCATCTAACAAATGATGTAAATGTAAATGTACATGTGTGAAAGTTAATATGGATATCTGTTACCTGTGTATCTGTAGGGAAGTTTTATAACATTGGGGATGAGACTGGATATGGAGAGGATCATTGTCAGTTTGTTGATTCCTTCCTGGATGGACGGACTGGAGTCCTGATGCCACCACACCAGTTACCACTCAAACAAGGTGCAGCATATTGTGCAGTCATTCTCTCTCATACTTGGACCAGGCCCATCTGGCAACTATTACTTTTACAATGCTAGCTAGTAATGCGAGTAATTTCTGTTATAATTGGCTGCACTTGTATTTTTTAACAGTCCACAAATGTCTCAATGCTATCTTTTTCAGGTTATTTCCGGGCCATGCGCCAGGAGCCTGTGAAGTTTGGAAAGATTGGTGGTAGCACCCAGATCAACTATGTAGCCTGGTATGAGTGTGGAGTCCCCATTCCTGGGTCATGGTAGGACCCCTGAAGCTGTCTGAGGATGTGCCCGATTAGAATGTATACAGTGAAAGATGACAAAACTGACAATGTATAAAGATGTACAGAAAGTGAAAAAAGGAAAAGAAGAAAAACTTCTATTGAGTGTTATCTGCAGCATCTAATGGCACATTTAATGCTTCATATTATTTATATGCAGAACAAATCTATCAAACATTTAGAGAAATAGCAGAGTTTATGAAAGTACGGGGTAGCAGGCTCCCTGAATGTTTAAAATGTGTCTATTATTTATCAAGAAGCTGGGGATAACGTATACAGTAATTTCCTGGCAATTGGCAAAACTGATGGCATAAGCAACAAAAGGAAATTGGTCATATTGTGCAGCTGTATAATATACACACTAAAACACAAGCACCCGAGATGGAATTTTATACATTAGGTCTAATACACATACATTTGACCAGAATAAATTTAGAAAATAGTTTCAAGAAGTTTTTGTGCAAGTTTTGCACAAAATAATTGTAGATCATTTGGCAAATATATACCAATCAGCCATAATGTTAAAACCACTGAAGTGAATAACATTGATTAAGTAATTACAATGGCACCTGTGAAGGGGTGGGATATATTAGGCAACAAATGAACAGTCAGGTGTTGAAGAAGATGTGTTGGAAGCAGAAAAAAATGGGCAAGAGTAAGGATCTGAGTGACTGTGACAAGGGCCAAACTGTGATGGATAGACAATTGGGTCAGAGCAACTCCAAAATGGCAGGTCTTGCGAGGTCTTCTCCGTATTACTAGTCAGATTGCACATGCTGACCCCTGTCCACTGCCAAAAGCGCCTACAATGGGCATGTAAGCATCAGAACTGGACCATGGAGGAATGGAAGAAGGAGGCCTGGTCTGATGAATCACATTTTCTTTGACATCATTTGGATGGCTGGGTGCATGTCACTTACCCAGGGAAGAGATGGCACCAAGATGCACTATGTGAAGAAGACAAGCTGGCAGAAGCAGTGTGACGCTCTGGACCAGGTTCTGCTGGGAAACCTTAGGTCCTGGCATTCATGTAGATGTTACTTTGACACGTACCACCTACCCACCACCTAACAAACATTGTTGCAGACCAAGTACACCCCTTCATGGCAATGGTATTCCCTAATGGCAGTGGCCTCTTTCAGCAGGATAATGTGCACTGCCAAACTGCAAAAATTGTTCAGTAATGGTTTGGAACATGTCAAAAAGTTCACGGTGTTGACTTGGGCTCTAAATTCCCCAGACCTCAATACAATTGAGCATCTGTTGGGATGTGCTGGACAAGTCTGATCCATGGAGGCCCCACTTCACAACCTACAGGACTTAAAGGATCTGCTGCTAACATCTTGAAGCCTCAACGGGTCAGAGCTGTTTGGATGGAACAAGGGGGACCTACACAATATTAAGCAGGTAGTTTTAGTGTTATGGCTGGTCAGTGTATATGTGTATATGTGGAAACGGGGAATTAAACCCATTCTTATTTTGTTTTGTAGCCTCTGAGACTAATTATTACAGGGTGTTAACACAAAGATAATGAATGTTGATTTATTGATCAGCTGTTTATTGCAATGTTAACACTATTTTTGACACAAATGTTTTTTAGCAAATGCTACAAAATGTATTACTTTTATTGCAGAATACTTTGTGGTTTCTATGTGAAGGTGCAAAAGGAAATAAATATTTTTCTCTGGATCATTATGCCATTTGCAGTATTACGTAGAGTACATTCTTGCAAAAGGTCAAATGTTGGGACCCATTTAAGAGAGGTTTTGAATTGCATAGTGTCACCTTTAAAGCATACAGAATCTAAGAAATGATTCAGGATACATGTGGAACATGTCCATTGCTATTTCACCCACCCACCAAACACAAAAGCAAAGCATGTGATCTTTAGTTTTAAAGTCTTTATTCACCTCCAGAAAACAAATGTTACAGTTTATACAGAATGACTTGGGCCACTGCACAGGGCCAGTCAGATATTAGTAAAAACCAGGAGAGGGGGAATGATGAAAAGGAGAGAATGATGGGGAAAAAAGAGAATTAAACAATGTCATTTCCTTCAGCTCTGATTATATCTAGTGTTTCAACAAAAAGCTGACGCATGATTTAACACACAATAACACCAACGAGTAGACAAGTGTTAAAATAAAACTCATATGCCAAAACACACCAAAACACACATGCACAGGTTGTTCTCACTCTAATAACACACTCACAGCTCTCAACTCCTACACCGTTTGGTCTCATCTGTGCAACCACACACAAATTAAATTTCTCACATTCGCTCACACATCTTCACACACACACACACACACACGACGTCAAACGCAGGGCATTGGGGTTTGATCTGTTTTACTCTAGTGCTGCAGCTGGTTTTTACCGGTAGCCAGGGCCGGGCTGGGTGTAGCCCTGGCCGTAGGGGGGGCGGTTGCGGGCATAGGGATTGGAGCCCCCGGGGGGTGGGGTCACACCTGGGGGCGGGGTGTATCCAGGACGAGACTGATACCCCGGGGCTGGCTGGGAGGTGGGCGGCAGGCTGTAGTTGGCTGGCTGCTGGGAGGCCTGGGAAGTGTAGGTCTGAGAAGGAAACTGAGGTGGTGGGTACTGGCCTGTACCCTGGGGCTGGGGAGGGGGAGGAGCCTGTGACTGGGCACTAAATCCAGGGGCGGAGCCAGGAGCAGCAGCCTGAGATGTAGGGGTGGGGTAATTCTGGAACTGTTGCTGAGGTGGAGGGGCTTGAGGGCCACCAGGCTGAGTAGTATAACCTGCTGAAGATGAGAAACACAGACATAAAACTCATATCTTACACTCGAGCTAAATACCATTTATTTCTGCTGTGCTTTGTCATAAACAAATAACCCCTCACATCATTAAAATAAATAAAAGATTACAGACCCCCAGCTATATGTTAAGACTGATTAGTTGTCCAAAGAGCCACTTGGAGGTCTTACAGCACAGAATTCAATTGCTTGAAAATTAGCCGGCTCCTAGTCCACACTTCTTACAGTGAGTTATAACATGTCAGTGCAGAGGTGAGGAACTTTACCAGGGTACTGCATGCCATACTGCTGCTGAGGAGCAGCCGGCTGCTGAGGAGGATATCCACCTGGAGCTTGATACTGCTGATACATCTGACCTGAGAAACCGACAGACCAAAGAGTCTCACACTGATCAAGCCAATACGAGCTTTCATGAAGCATCAAAGGATTTAAAGTTCAAAGTTGAAATGCAATCATTACACTGTTTCCATTTCAAACAAAAGTTGGGCTTGGAATATCACTAAATACACAATTTTTTTCTCAGAAGCTAAACTGGTCAACAAAAACAAATCAAAACACACAAACACAAATATATGTGCAGCGGTGGGTGGGTGTCCCCTGTTGTGTTGACCAGATGCTCAACACACAGGAGAGAAAACACTGACCCACATCCAACAAACATGTCCTGTTAGCAGGACTGGACACGTATAAAAAAAAAAGACACAAAATTGTGTGCACACAAATCCACCCACACACGAGAAACTGACTGTGTGAAATACAACAATTTTTAAAGATAAGTCATAGAGGGTTCATGGTGTGTTTGTGTGCACAGCACTAAGTAACAAATGAGAAATGTGTGTGTGTTTCAAAATATGGCAGATCACTGGGCTGATATTAATAAAATAGAGAAAAGCATCAAAGGTCCAAGAGTTATGTCTCTGTGAAACCATGAGTAACACAACAGTTTCCTCACTTGGACTAAGCGGACATGGGAGCTCTGTGGAAATGAAGCAGAACCAAATCCAACATGACAGAGGAAAACATGACGCTCTCACCAGCTCTTACTCAGCTGGCCCGTTTTTTTTTTTTTCCTCCCCTATCTGGATGCCTGTGACCTCTCTTTCCTTAGAAATGAAGTAACTATAAAAGAATGCAAGTTACAGTCTGATTCTATATACACCAGGGATTTCCTGAAGCACTTCTGCAGTATTTCTAACCTCAGTTTTTTTCATTCTTTGCACTGAACAGTAGACACAGACATGCTTGTGGGTGCATACACTTGTGCAGGTGTGACATTATGCTGCCAAACATCAAGATATCACTAACTAAAATATACAGAGTAGTTCACACATTTTCTCTCTCTGTCCTTTACCTCAGATTCCTTTAAGAGCATTTTCCACACTAGTCTGAACACTCGAGTCCGTGCCCAGGATGGAACTGGGAGTTGTTATTGTTGTAGGTTTGTATCTAAACAGACACATTCCTTCCAAACCATGGCGGAATCAGGTAATTTTATACATCACTTCTGCTTGCATGAAACCTTTGTGGAAAGGTTTGTGCCTTTGTGGAAACAAGGCACATAGATCATTGTCCGATTAATGTTTATTTAAATGCATTATTTGCTTAATTATTGTTTGTCTATTTTTCCTTGCCACTGATCAGTGGTGCAGACAAAGCCATTAAGCCAAAGCTTCTCGCTTATACAGAAATACACTTCAGGTTTTGGGTCTGGAAAAAGAGTGAAAGCACCATCAGTCTTTATTCTGTGTGTGTGTGTGTGTGTGTGTATTTACCATCCACTGTGGTGGCAGGAGACTGCTGTACCGCTGTGTAAGGTGGGGCACCCTGAGCCGCCCCAGCAGGAGGATGAGCAGCAGAGGAGGATGAGTTAATACTGTCAGGAGTGCCAGAGCGCTCTTCCACTGCAGCTACTGCTGGGGCTGAAAGAGGGAGAGAGAGAGAGAGATAGAGAGGTCAGGAGTCGTCAACTGGTGGGCCGTTATCCAGATGCAGCCCCAAAAAGTATTTTAGTTGACCAAACCAAGCACTTTAAAAACTACTGTAGCATAGTCAATAAATGTACCTGGCTGTTGGTCAGTGACTTTGGTTTTCAAAACGTAAATGATTGTGGTTTCTGATTACAGATTCTCTGGTGTGGCTTATTCTAGCCAATCACAGGCATTTTTGTAAATTATATAGCTGATGGCAGCTCATCAGACCAGAGACTACTAGCTACAAAGCTAGAGACATTAACTCAGAAACGAGAGTTTTCAGACTTTTGTTTTGATCTACCCTCTCTTGTATGATTCCCGAACTCACGACATGGCTTGTTAAAAAAAAAAAGCCGGCACTGAAAACAGAAAGGACAGGGAAGTATGCTTTTATTCTCCCCGCATCAGATTCAAAACATCTGTCTTGTCTGCTGAGTGTATGGCGCAAGTCAAAAGTGGTAATGTGAAGTGCCACTACAAAATAAAACATTTGCCTTATTTATAGCCATAAACTGATCATTAATGGTTAAGTACTAAATTAACTGTTGTGCAGACAGGTTTTCTGAACCTTCGTAATTACTTTCTGTGGCTGACTCTCACAAGGTGTCTACAAAATGCATGTAGGGAACTAGAGATCCATCGTTATACTCTATGTACAGAACTCAAAGTTAACTGAGAATTGACTTTGCCTCACTAAAAGATTGCAAAATTTACTTGGATCATGGGAAAGAAAGATAAAATGTTGATAAGAAAATATGACTGTGTTATTATTACTAAGAAAGTATTACTGTACTTCAATGTAATGGTGCTTCAGTGTAGCCTAAGCCAATTTTACTTAATAAAAGGAAATGTAAAGTACTTATAGTTTTTTTCTGTACCACACAGAAAGAGATTATCCACTTTCTTTAGTATCTACTCCTGAGGCACACTACTCCAGTAAACCCCTATAAGTGCGTGTACCTGGAGCAGGCTCTTCTGACAGGCCAAACGCTGAGATGACATTCTTGCTGACCTCTTCTTGGTTCTTCAGTGGGTCAAAGGCAGACATGCTAGCAGCGCTGACCGGAGGAGCCTGCTTCACTGCTGTGTCTACAGCTTCCACACATTCTGTAAGACATACACAACAACAAGGCTTCAGCTTTAGTTTTACGTATTACAGTAACAGTTTTGATTATGGTTAGCATTTGACAAGAGTGAGACAAATTAAGGTCAATATGTAGTCTGCATAACATAGAACTAGAAAACCACATATTGGCACATACAAGGCGTTATAGTACATGGTTTACTCAAAGCAGCTTAATGCATTAATTTCAAAATTCCATGACAGACTATTGGCCAAAACCTCTCACTCCCTCAGCTTCTCGTAAAACGTCTGGTTAGCTTCATTGTGTGAGGTTTTTGTTATTCAATGGCTATAATGACACACTATAAAGAACTGGGAAGCTAAAGTAGTTTAAACCAGTTTTCTTAACTGTTCAAATTTCAGAAACCTTATTTAGGATGCAATGGTAAATATAGTATAACTGTTCCACATCCTTAATTTGACTGATAGTAGGTTCCATTTTCATGAGTTTTCATTAAGGATACTGGCCTTGATAAGGGAACTATTGAATATAATGGCTACTAGAATAATTTTACTCTCTCAAAGTGTGATTAGAGACACTGATTGCTGGCTTGTGTGTGATATTTATTCCGACACGGGCACATATGGAAGACTGGTTTTATTGTGGTATACCCGTCTCAGGGTTGTTGCTCTCCAGTGCAGGCTCTGAGGGCGGCTCCAAGCTGTCCAGAAGGCTGTTGATTCTGTTCCTCAGCTGGATCAGCTCTTTGCGCAGGTGCTTAACCTGAGACGACTCCAGCGGCCGTGGCTGCCCATTCACTGTGGAAACACAGTCAATCATTTCTCTCAGTGGGAGAGGTGCAAATATGTGGAGCACAATGAAAAAAACAGACTACCCTGTTAGCAAAATTTGCAACCGAGTGTAACAAGGCTGGCTGTGTGAACTGTTTCAGGCTCCACGACACACCCACTCACTGCAGAATCAGCCCCAGTTTTTTACTCAAGTCACACGTTTGGGACACACACATGCACGTGAAGTTGAGAAGCCACAGACCAGCAATTGACCTCTACAAGCTCGGCCTGGAAAAAATACACCTCTCTCCCTATCTTCCCTCCCCTCCCAATGTTCCCTGTCGCCTCCCTTTATGACCCCTTTGGCGGAAAGAGCCAGGGCTGCGACCAAAAACATTGGACAGGAAATCACATCATCTGGCTGGAAAAAAAATGATCTTTGGACAATGGCTACAAGGTATGCCCTCACGCATACATACACACCTTATGCAAGAGTGAATCAGAGTCACAGTTACACAACTAAATGTAACAACTGCATTACACACTCATATGCTGAGCCATTTGAGGACACTCGCCTGTTTTTTCAAGCCAAGAGTTTGTGACATTACCACACGAATAAGCGTAAACACTCAGTTCCCAATTGGTACCTATGTACAATGTGTGCTATGGCTCCCCCTGGCGGACTTTTATATTTTATGGTAAAATGAAGCACTGCCAGGGTTATGTTCTGTCTGCAATCAAGGTTATAAACTCTTTTCACTAGAGCGCAACCAAATACCCAAGATTTTAAATTGATCTCAGTAGGGAAATGTGAATTATCCATGCATGAATTAACAGCAGCCCTGACAGTAGTGCCAACTATAATTCAAATCAAAGGTTTAGATTAATGAGCTAGTTCTCATTCTGACTCTGCGCTGGTCTGCATTACACCATCCCATTGTTGATTATTTTCCTATAACAGCATGTTCTAAATTGTTCTGTTACTTATATAATTTAGGGGTACATAACTTTATTTAGCCTTCAATAAATTAATAATTTTGCCTTAAATGATAGTAAATACTTTGGCATCGTTACGTGTCAAATGTTCTTTTCCTTAAGTTTCTTTCTGAACACGTCTATCTGTGTTCTCATTCTGTATCATTATATCTCTCTTTTAGCAATCCTACAGCTGATTAGTGTTATACAGATATGTGTTGCAGGGATGCAATTGTAGTGGAAAGTTGCACATTAATGACTGTCTCCTTCCCATCAAAATCTGACATACGCTTCACTACATCTGCCAAGTTTGACTGCCTTTTGTGACCTTTCTGGGAGGAAAAAACATTTTGTCGAACATCAACTAATTATTCTTTCAGAAAGAGATAACATACACTGGGAGGTGGGCTAACTGCTAAATTAATGTTATCTGCTCAATGTTTTACACTTGACCTCAAGATGACCATGACTGAAATCCAGATATCTTGACCTTTAGTGCTACATAAAGTACTGAATAAAATTACTAAAACAGTCACTTGTTATGGTTGGCTGTACTACACAATAAAAACACTCACTGAGCACTTTATTAGGAATACCTGTACACCTACTCAGTCATGCAATTATCTAATCAGCTAATTGTGTGGCAGCAGTGCAATGCATAAAATCATGCAGATACGGGGCAGCAGCTTCAGGTAATGTTCACATCAACCATCAGAATGGGGAAAAAATGTGATCTCAGTGAGTTTGACTGTGGCATGACTGTTGGTGCCAGACAGACTGGTTTGAGTATTTCTGTAACTGTTGATCTCCGGGGATTTTCACACACAACAGTTTCTAGAGTTTATTCAGAATTCCAGATACTATCTGAGTATTGTTGCTGACAATACTTCATGGCCACAATTTACCCATCTTCTAACGGCTACTTCCAGCATGATAATGCACCATGTCAAAAAGCAAAGCATAAAGTACCTCCATACTAGCAAAAACTATTTGGAAGGCATGCCAGCAGAAAGCCTTTTCTTTCATCTAACCACAAACGTAAATGTCTGGAGCTGTCTACTTGAACATTGACTGGAATTGGGTTCCGTGGTCAGATGACACAAAAATAGAGCTTTTTGTTAACAAACAGTGAGGATGGGTTTGGAGTTCAAAGAATTGTGGTTACAGAAAGGAAAACTAATGTTATACCAATACTAATGTTAAATATGGTGGAGGATCTGTGATGATGTTGGAATGTTTTTCCTTCAAAGGTCCAATGAACCTTGTTAGGATACATGGTTCATCATGGACGCCATGAAATACCAGGAGATTCTGAGATACTGGGTCAAGGTTGGATCTTTCGGCAGGACAATGATCCAGAACTTGTGTCCAAATCCACATAAACATAGTTCAGTGACCACAGAATCAAGTTTTTGACATGGTCATCACAGACACTTGACCTAAACCCCACTGAAAACCTGTGGGGTGAACTGAAGGGGAGTCAACAAGAGAGGACTGAGGACCCTGGAGGATCTGGAGAGATTGTGTATTGAGGAGTCACCTCAGATTCTTTGCTCTGTGTTCTCCAATCTCATAAAGCATTATAGGGAAGACTCAGTTATTAATGCAAAGGGGGGCTGCACAAAATACTAAATGCAGAGTGCCAATAATTGTCATGTCTTTAAATAATTAAAATTCACTCATATTTTCAGTGTGATTAACCTAATTAAGCATAAAAAACAAACAAAAAAACCATGAGGTTTTTGCCCATCTATACCAAGGATGCCAATAATTCTGACTGCTGAACTTATTTGTGCTCTGTCAGCAGTGAGCCTGGGCCTGCTCTCTGGACTCTGGACCACGTTTGCTTCTTCACACACATCACAAGCATGAGTGATTCATACTCATAGTGCTTTCATCAAAATATTAAACTTCCTTAACGTTATAGCAGATTTACCCATCCTTATACTGCAAAATGGAGCACTTTTATTGTTCAAGCTGAAATGTTCAAAAAATAAATAAATAAATACATCCACAATTTTTCATAATTAATATCAGTGAATTTCCTGATATATTCATTCATACACCTGCCTCTAATCAGTTTCTCTTAAAAACTTTTTTTTACAAAGCCAGAGCTTTCAAGAAGGGATTACTGCAGGGTCATTTATTCATCACAGCTGGAGAGGGATTATCTGCTTATACAACACAGCCGTGTTCAAGGCCTTAAATCTCAATACAACATGTGGTGTTGTGGTCTGTATACAGAAAGTCTGGATCAGAAATCTGACTGCAGTTCAGCTGTATTCATCACTTTTATTTCTATTTTTAACATCTCCATCTCTGTGTTACTATTCTAACAGCACAAAAGCTACAAACATAAAAACATAAAACTTGATGTTCTGGAAATATGAGCAGTCTGTGAAAGGTATATACTTCACCTCACACGTTCAAGTTCATCTGACACAAAAACAAAGCTCACAGGTAAAAACTCACCGAACAGAGTGAGCTTTAATATTCTGCTGCACTGGATGGCGAAGGACAGATCAGAGCTGTCAAAGATGGTGATAAGGTCATCATCTGCAACAGAAGAAAAGCACATGAACCAGAAGGGATAAACTCACGGGTGATTCAGAAAAAAACTGAAACTACTTCTGCTTAGAGATAGGTATCAGCATTATTCATCAGTACTGTTAGATAACTCTTACAAAGTTCTTATAAAATGCACCAAATACAGTCATACAGTCAGGATATTGCATTAATTAGTCTGTGTCCATCAAACATGTGCAAATTACTTGTATAAGAACAATCTGTGAGCTCTTTAATTACTGTTCTGTGTAATTTGGGTCGAGTATCATGTGTTCACTGCAGCTGGTTTTGTTTCTATGTGCTAAGCAACAAGACCATCAGGAATGTCGCTGCTTCCTAGAATTATTGCAGGAGCACTGGAGTTCCTGACAGAGGAAATACAGGTTAACAACTAATCATAAGCTTTTCAAGATTTCCTCACTAGTTAACAAAAATCCTTGTTTATGCTGGCCTAGGTTTAATCTGAATCTGAATCTGCAACACCAAGCGGAAAGCACCTTCATCCTTGTATTTGATGGTGACTTCGTCACTGCTCTGGAGCTGGCCGCGGAAAACGCGCTGCATCATGAGCAGGAGCTCGTCATAGGTGATGTCTTCATTGTGGATGGGGATGCGGCGGATGTCGTCGCCCAGCTGAGCCTTGATGATCAGCTTCCCACTCAGGTCCAGCTGGCCATTCATACTGCTGAAACACACGCGATTACTGAAACACAGCATGCACAATGACTGCACGTTTAACCGCTTGAGAAATCCTTACACTTTCAACACAGGTGACCTGTTATCAACCAACAGCCGTGAAACTGGTGGCACCTTTAAGCTTAGGACATAAAACAGTCACCTGATCTAATGCAGTTCTTTAAAACACAGTGCAAACTTTTCTACTTTTAAATTAGAGCAGAAAGTTACCCAGAACTGACTGCTGCAGAAAAGATGAGTATTAACCCATTTTACTGCTTTTATAGCAATAAAATCTAATTTGCCAAAACAAAGGACAAAAATCTGTCAAAAGTTTGGATTCTAATCCCTTCTTCAATCCTACATTTGCGTGTGTAAGAGCAAAAACCATCTGTTTTCTTTTCTTTCTTTTTTTCCCCCCTCAGGAAAGGGACTGAAATGTTAACACAAAAACAGGGAAAACAGCTGGTGGAAATATTCGAATAGTTACACTCTACATTTTACAATCGGGGAGGATACATGATAAATTCATGTAAGTAAAAGTTCTATTTTGTACCATCTTTTGATTTGGTTTAAGTTTAAAGTACATATGAAACAAAAACCTTTGTTTTGCAAAAGTCAGTAAGGAGTTTTTTCCCCCTTTTATTGGCTGTTGAACCTGCTCTTCTCACTGGGCAACTATAATAATAATTTAAAAAAAAAAAAACCAGGAATAGCCTAGTCATGGAATCTGCTGGTCCCAGGCACCCTGACAATGTTTTTAACGTTTATCAGTAAATATATGTAAAGACACTTAGTTTTTGACTTGTGGCAGCTACACAGTCCACTAAACTGACAAAAAAGCCAGAAGATCGTGGACTTAATTTATGTTTAACAAAACAACAAAAACAACCTCACAATACTAAGGTCTTCTAAGGGTTAATCCTGCGCCTACTGAAACTGTTCATCTCTGATGACCGTGGCAAGCCGCCCGGTCACCCTAATTGAAAGGAATATGATATGCAGAAGAGTCGGGTGAAATAGTAGAAAGGAAAACAAGACCTTTAATTAGGACCCTGGTAACCTGAGCCAAGTCTGGCCTGGCTTCAGTGGCACTGCTGACTAACTGTAACGCCACAGAACAGTCTAAGGGTCAGAGCAGGAAGAATGATTTGGCTTTCTCAGCACAGACTTTGGCCAGTTACACCAACTCTGGTGTAAATCGTCTAAAGGAAAGGAAGCAGTGAGTGAAGGATCTATTGCAGTGATGGGAAGACAGAACTACTGATGAATCACTGGTGACATTTGAGATCAATAATATACAGCTCAATCAGCAATCAAAAGAGCAGAGCTTTTGCTGATACTGATCCCAGAACAGCTCATGGGCATGTCGCTGATCACTGATTAAATAAAGCTCACAGCCTTGCTACTGTGGTGTTCTCTCATCTTAACCGCTAAAGAGTTAACAACGGGGCTGCTTAGAGGAAAAACGATTCAAAGCCATGTTTACTAACCTATAATCAACTCGCATGTAAACTAAATCATCATTTATAAGTTTTGTAGACTTTCTGACAGTGACATGGGCGAGGCGAGGCCGCTCTACTTCACTAGCCACTCAGTAGCTAAACAGCTAACGCAGCTATATCGCTAGCTAATAGTACAGCAGTGTAACATTACACATCTTTTTTTTCGACAGTCAGATTACTCACTGAAAAATAACGGAAAACCTGTTCATAAAATTAAAAAGAAAAAACAACAACAACCTTTATGAAAGGTTCTCTACAATGTTTCGAGTCGTGTAAGTAGACACTTCGGGTAAATGAATAAACTGTGTGCTCGGAAAGGTATCGCTATCGTCAGGCCATTTTTGCTGCGTTGCTGGCAGGACGTTTTAACCCTGCCAAATAGTGATCCACTGTGAGCAAGGCGTTATGTTTCCATCTACACCCGTATTCTGGTCGTTTCTGCCCGGCTGTCCAATCAGCGCTGTCCTTTAAAACACACGCGCGGCTACTAGCCAATCACAATACAGCAGTATTCGTAGAATACAGGTGTAAAAATAATGCCTCAGCAGCTGTCACAGTAACTTCCTGCAACAAACACACTCTTTAGCTCAATGCTTCTTCTCTGCCGGCGTCAATGTAAAGAATAAAGGGTTTTAAATACTGCTTTCTAAAGGTCATTAGCATAAAGAAAAAGAGAAGTTATACACTCGTCACAAGCTTTCCAAACAATACACGTATAATTCTCTAATAATGTAACACTCGTACTTCGTCCCAAACTGTTTTTTTTTTTTTTTTTTTTTTTTTATTTGCCCCACTTTCCAGAGGCTAAACTGATGCTAACACTCAGTTAGCTAGTGAGAGGCAGCTGTGCCAGTTAGCGGCGCCTTATACACATTACACACTAATATTTAATGTGTGTGTGACACGGGATATAAACATACGATTTCCTATCAGTGTAACAGCATAGTTGTACCTGGCGTTTAGGCTGTTGATCCCGCAGCGGTATACAATGTTTTGGCAGGACCAGTCTCCACTGCACTAGCTCCGAGCAGCGCTACACATCCGGAAGTGACTCGACCTGTACGTGGCAAACACACAGTCGCGCATGCGCAGTGGATTCAATCACACTGCTGCTGAGTTTGATGATTGGATTACAGAACTGAGTAATGAGACAAAACAGTGGCCATTTCAAGCAACGTTGTGTCACGATCCAGGAATCAGGATTTGTTTATTTTTTTTAAATAACAAAGAGAACCCAGATAAGAAAACATTCACTGTTTCTAAGGTGAATAAGAAAAGTGATAGTGACACTTGTATCATACATCTCAAGTGGCTGTTCTCAGGATGATTACAGTCTGGGAATGTTAATTCTGACCAGGTCAGATTTTTTTCCTGTAATTTTATATATTTAATATATAGTTTACATACTCAAGTTCTCCCAGTGTTTGTGTGGGCATGATTAATGATAAACCTGATCCTAGGGTTAGGGTTAACCATAGTTGTTATTGCAGATGAATGAATGAATGAATGAATTTTATGTATTCAATATGTGACTTGATTTTACAAATCTGTATGCAGTACACTCACAGAATAAAGATACTCAGCTGTACTTTTCCTGGTCACTGGGGTGATATCTTTAGTAAGCGTCTTTCACATGACAATATGAATATAGTGTATATTTACGACTATTAAAGGTACATAATAGGATCTTAAGGACCACTGTTGCACATGTAATTATCATAATAATAATTAAAAAAAAAGATTTAAAGGTGCACTGATTTCTCATGTAAAAGATCTACACCTTGAGGGTACCACCACAGGTGGGTCAGGTGTTCTTAGGCATCATTAATAGTAAAAGTAATAATCCTGACCTATACTGTGTCTTCATCAGTCTGTAACAGCACAGTGATAAGAGGACTATCATAAAGTGCTATCTTACTGCTGAATCTTGTGTAACCTTTATCTATCTTAAGCTTTCCGCTATTTGCTTATCAGACCAACCTCTAGTGAAACATTGTTCCACATACTGTTCCACCTTTAGCAGCTGCCACTCTGAAATTTCTAGGAGCCCTCTTGACTCTTTACCTAGTAATGTCCAAAAGGTTTTTTTTGGAAGTATTATCAGGTGACATCCTGAATACAGCATGAAAAAGAAACTTTTGACCTCTGTAGATCTTGTGACTGTATAGATAGAGTGACCTATATTGATCTCAACTCTCAACAGTTATTGGCAAAATAGCTGAGAAGATAGTATCCATCCTGTTAAATGACTTTAAATAAAAAAATTCTTAGAATGGACAAAAGCCCATAACTAACATATTGCAAGGATTTCAGTCAGTTAAGAACTAACCCCTTAAAATCTGTTCAGATTGTCTATTTCAGCTCTCTAGGACTTCATTGAGGCTTTAGTACAGTTAACTTTGTGATCATACTTGACTGGCTGAAGAACTAAGTTAGCCTCTTCTCTATGTCTGGTAAACTGGTTCAAATCCTACTTAAGTATCACTAAGGGTTCATTCTGGACCTTTAACCTCTATAAACAATCACTATGTGGTATTAATATTCAATCATCTTGAGTAATTGCTTTATCCTGGTAATACTGGGCACAAGGCGGGAGAATTCACACCAAACGGGACAACAATCCTTCACAATGCACCATGCACACCCACCTAGCAGCAATTTAACATTTCCAGTCTGTCTACCTGCATGTTTCTGGACAGTGGGACGAAAATGAAGACCCTGGAAGTAACCCAATGCAAACACAGGGAGAACATGCAAAACTCTGCACAGTCAGTAACCCAAACTCAGGATCAAACAGTGAATCTGGAGCTGTGAAGTGGTACTAACTGCACCATCGTGCCACCCACTAACTGGTGTTACAATTGTATATCAACCCTTCCAACAGTCTGAGGAAGAGACACAGCTTTCTCAGCCCTTAATACCTAAAGCTCATGGGTTTATTGGCTCCCTGCTTGATTCCATGGATGAAATTAACTTGTGAAAATCACATCAGAACAAATAAATATAAGACAGGGGTTAATACTGGGCATAAAGCACAGAGAAAAGATACAATGGATATTTAGAATCCTCTTTCAAGGCAAACAATTATGGCACAAACCTGTAAGAGTAATGTCACCTCCATAATATTTCTACAATTCCTAACAAACTATTAATTAAAAAAACTATTATTATTATTATTATTATGTCCTGTGTCATATATAGTATTATTGATAACATAACACATTTTCCTCTCTAGACTCTTTTCCGTATATAAAAACTGACAGAGTTTACCAAAGTCTTTCTTGTTGTCAGGTCAAATGGATACTGAGTTAAATCCAGAAGTATTTTCAAGAGAATGGGTAATATATGTAGGAAAGTTTCAATGTGTGTCTTCTCTTTGTTAATCCATGGCGACATTTTTGCTCTATCCCTTCTTGTGTTGTGCGAGTTGGAAGAGAGAAGAATGTGGAGTGTTTGGGGGGCCCTGAGGACATGGAAAAATAGAAAAAAAACCTACTCTAGGTCATCAGTTCTGTCTCTTCATCTCCACAAGGCTGACTTTTCAGTAATATACGACCAACAATGGAGCACTTTGTTGAATGGGGTGAAAATCTGGGGTATTTCCACATATAGCCATGTCTTTTACAATGATTTTACTACATATGTGCATCACCCTACTATCATCAATAAAAATGCATAACTTTATATATATATATATAGCTAAAGTGTTCATTTTCCCTATGTATGGAAACTTTTGGGACACCCTGTATATATAGCCACACACGCAAACACACACACATATTATACATATACACACACACACACACACATATATATATATATATACACACATATATATACACACACTGCCCGGCCAAAAAAAAAGTCGCTGTTTAGATTTTAATAGGCAAATACATAAGAGTCTATGAATTATTAGAGTGATTATAATGTTTCTAGCATGTTATATGTTTGGCAACAGTTCTTTTAATCTTAAAAGGTGAAGTGTGTAGCTTTTTAGTTTTTTAATAACCATGTAGAAAGACGTATCATGGCCATATTCCAGGATGACACTGCTAAGATTCATCAGGGTTAAAACTGTGAAAGAATGGTTCACATGTAACAGTCTCTAGAGTTTACACAGGATGTGGGAAACAATGAAGACTAGAGTAACTCAAATAACTCGAGTAACTTTACAACTGTGGTCAGTGGAAAAGCAACTCAGAAAGTACAACATGTTAAACCTTGATGCAGATGGGCTACAGCAGCAGAAGACCACATTGGGCTCTACTCCTTTCAGCCAGGAACAAGAATCTCAGGCTACAAAGGACACAGGCTCACCAGCGGGACAGTTGAAGATTAGGAAAAAAAAATCTTCAACTGTCAAGTTTCGATTAGCTGATTAGATAATTGTCTGAATGGATAGATGTATAGGCATTCCTATTAAAGTGGCCAGTGAGTGTATATTACATAATCTATTCCAATAATCTCCACTGGTTAAGCTTACCAGTGCCATCTAGTGTTTAATGACCACTAGGTGCATGGATTAAAGAAAATGGTGCTTAGTGGCAGCCTTGCCATTACAGAATGGAAAACGAGGTCAACTGTCTGTGGTCCATACCAGGTCAAGGCACAGGTACTGACATGTTAAACAGTCCAGATATGTTGCTCAGTTATAATGCCCTGGAATTATATACAGCAGACCTGTTTAATAGCAATTCATCTCCAATTTCATTAAAAGCAATGAACTTTAATTATGCTTAAATGTTAAATGTTATCATATGAGCATGATAATATCAGTAGTTTGAAAAACAATTTAATGACTATTTTAAACATTTTTAATATGAGAGCATTAAAAGACCAGTGAATTAAAAAGCAGTTAATTGGTATAATAGAACAATGTATGCCTACACATAAATTACTGTACACACCTCAGCTGACTGTCAGAGCTGCTTCACTCAATAGAAGCATCATTTGTAATGTCCTGTCAGATGCGAATCTGTCTAAATATATTGTTATGGTGGCCACGGCATAAATGATAAACTATAAATAATCAGAGCCCAGTGGTATGTATGTCCATTTGATCTTAGATGTGCATTTATTCCTTTGTGATAATCCCATGCATGTCAAAACTGTGAGTAATGTACAACAGCATGACTTGTAACCAGTTCTTCATCAACTGTCTCTTTATTTTTTCTTTTTCTCTTGTGTGGAGTCAAACCAGGCATCCAGTAGCTTCTTGCTGTAGTAAATTTGCCCTGCATGCACCTGAATGGCGATCACCATTAGCAGGTACATCACTGACACTGCAGAGAAGCCAAAGATAAATCGGTAAGCCTTGCCGTGTCGGTACAGCTGCTGCGCCACCGGGAACATCTCCATGGCACCGAATATTAGCGGAGCCACAGAAAATAGGCCAGCACTGATCATGGATATCACCAGGTAGCTGATGTTGTTCTTGGGCATGGCCATGCCGGACAGCAGCGAGGGCAGCAGGCTGAGGAGGTATGGGTACTCCCACTGATAGGGCATGGCCACCACGTCATGGGAAAACAGCTTGAAGTGGGTGATTGTCACCTGGGAGGCTATTAGTAACCATATTAGGAGATGCACAATGGTCAGCTTCTTGATCTCAGACTTTAATGAAGCACTGCAACACAGAGAGGTCAAGTTAGGATCAAGTTAGAGGACAGATGGAAAAGATGGGCTGGCCATTTTTAAATGCTAAATTATAAATAGAAACAAAGGAATATATATACATACATATATATATATACATATATATATATATATATATATATATATATATATATATATATATATATATATATATATATATATATATGAAATTCATTTTCACTGTATTAAAAGGTTTAATATCAGCACACTTATTGCACATTTCCCTCTTTACACTGATTTTCTGAGACACTCAGACATCATTTAACACACTGTACTAGCCATATAAAATTTCCTGATTTGCTTAATAAGAAAACATGGGCAGTGGGGGTTTACGGTTTAAGATACTACCTCATCTGATAATGAGGAGCCACTTTCTCTCTGTGCTTGAAGTCACTCCCATCAGTCCCGGCAGCTCTTGGGCCTGCACGTGATGTCATGGCTAACCCCTGTGTGAGAAAGATATTTACTATCAGCCCCAAAATGATAACATACAGGTCTGCAATGATATAGAATAGTGCAAAGATATGCACAACCAGCATAAACTGCCTCACGCTGGACATATAAAAGGTTTTATTTAAAATCAAATACAGGATCTATACAAAAATAATGACTGTACAGCAAATGGATAAAAAAGCAATAAAATGGAAATGCATCTAATAGTATGTGGCTTATGGGGATGAGGCTATCTAACCTGAGGATTAAATGACAGTACATTAGGCTATTTTAATCCCAAAGAGATTTGATAGGCCTGCTGAATTGCAGATAATACCAGAACAGATCACCTACAAGATGCCTCACATGAAAACTGCATCATGAATAGATGCAGTCATCAGTAAGGCCTACACTGTTGTTAAAGGCTAGCCTGAGATTTTACATGACACGGCAGTGCAGCAGAGCATGATGGAGCTTTCCAGTTTTTTTTTTTTTTTTTTTTTAGTGCTGTTAAAAGCATCGTGATTACAATTACGTGAATTACAGAACACAAGTAATGATTCCTGTGTTAGCTGTTTAAGCTGGAGATGGCATGGGGGAAAAAAACTGTTTTTATGCCTAGATGTTCTAGTGCACAGAGATCTGTAACCTGAAGGGAGAATCTTCTGTTCCGGATTCATACACATTATTATTATTATTATTATTATTATTTTATTGTTAAGTCTTACTATTTAAATGTTTTCTGTTCTCATGTCAGATATGTATGTATGTATGTACCAAGGAGCACCTTAAAAAACCACAACAAATTCCTTGTGTGTCTGCGCACACACTTGGCGAATAAAGCTAATTCTGATTCAGATTAAAAGAGTTCATTATTACACTCTGGCTAATCCTCTTCCAGATCACAGCCGGTTTGTAGCTTAGCTGTATACAGAAGAGCGCGAGCGTCTTTCCGGTGCTGGTGACTGAGTGACTCTAGGCTTCACCTGTGAGCTATTTACACAGCTGTTCCCTCTCTCTCTCCCTGTGTTTTTGTTATTTTATACATTTTAACAAGCGAATACAATACTTACTGTCAGGTGGCTGAAATACTAGCGCAGACGCGAAAGAGGTTTTATTTAAAAACAGAAAATAAAATCCGACGAAAGCCGATGAGACGCTAGACAATAGCTTTTCAGTCTGTGACGGCGTACTGACCTGCGCATGCGCAGTACGAGATTCTCTCTGTCTCCGCCCTCAAAATGATGCGCAGCAACATCCGTGCATTATCCTCAGCATCAGCATCACCCTGCCACGGGTTTTGGGGATGGTTCTCATGTCCAGGCATGACAAAAAAAAAAAAAATGGAAAAAATATCCTCAACGAATAATTTGTCAATGTACAACGTAAGATTAGACAAATAAAATCATTCAATGCAAGGTGGACTTAGCACTAGGCAAAGGTTGGCAACTGCCTTGAGCCCCCAGAAGCCAAGGGCCCCATAAAAATGCAAATTATGTAATAATATATTTTTAATTATTAATGCTAAATAACATGCTGAAAATTTAAATATCAATATTAAAGCGCTGAAAAGGGGGCCCCATTCCTATATTTTGTCCAGGGCCCCCAAATCACTAAATCCACCCCTGATTCAATGGTAGAATGGTAGAAATTGGGAGAGTTTAAACTAAGCATTTGTTTTCTGGCCTGATAAGCAAAAGTTTAAACATATGTTACTAAGCCCTTTCAATGGAAGTGCTTGATAGAAACAGTATGATGTAATTCTTATAACAGGGTCAGCATCAATTATGCTTTGTATTTGTTTGTAATTTTTTTTATATGGTTATACAATAGTCATGACTAATATATTACACATGTTTATGATGCATATACATTGTGTGTACAATGGACTACTCTAACAAAATAATCATGAAGTTATTTCAAATCGTCCAAACATGTAACACTAATTTTGGGATAGCATGGTTCAGGTAAATTGGGACTATCTTAATCTTAATCTTAATCTTAATAAGCAGGGGAATAAGATGTTATGGAATGATGGAAAAGATGGAATAGGCTGGGAAATATAGGAGGTTCCCTACGCCTACCACTTAGTATGCAGAGATTTTTACTTACTGTACAGTATTCATATAGTTTTAGAGATTGTTGTTGATGTTTATTAATTGTTTAAAATCCTGTGTTTTGGTGCTACTGCAAGAAGTGAATTATAAAATGTTACCTTTTAGTTGTAGTTTTCTTCTGTGGTTTGACCTCACTCTGTTCGTATTAATTTTTTTTTTCTTTTTTCTTTTTGATTGGTTATGAATTTTTTTCCAAAAGATTATTATGAAAAATGTTGTCGATTTAATAAATGAATTATAGAATGTTACTTAGACCAACATCTTATATATATAGTATTTATTGTGCAGTTTACTGTGTTCATACAAGATTAGATCATGTTGATGATAAATTCGGAAAAGCAGTTTGTAGGTGTACAGATACTGACTGCAGTCTATCTGTTGCTACGCACAATTTATCAGCCCTTTTAATTTATCACCACAGGGACACCGCTGTCCAGATAAAATTTGGCTGCTGGACCATTCTAAGTGCAGCGCTGACACTGACATGGGAATGTGTGTGGCACTGGTGTGTGGCAAGCGTATCAGGCACCACAACAATTATGTGGTTGTTTCTTATTAGCTATTTTAGTAGACAATGATTTTGTTGATCCACTTTGTAGGCTGCATATTTTTCATTCTCTGCTCATCAGTAGCACTGAGATGGTTAAACATTCCACAAACATTGAGTTAAAACTATTTATTTACACTGTTTAGGCATGTGGCTTAGTGGTTAGCATTTTTGCCTCACATCTCTATGGTTGGGGGTTTGATTCCTGCCTCCGCCCTGTGTATGTGTGTGTGAAGTCTGCATTTTCTCCCCTTAAATGTGTGTGTGTGTGTGTGTGTGATTGTGCCCTGCGATGGGTTGGCACCCCATCCAGGGTGTCCCCTGCCTTGTGCCCCAAGTCCCCGGGACCTTGTGTAGGATACGCGGTACAAAGAATGGATGTGTTTCAGCTCTTTACTTATTTAGTTCTCCCCTAAAATGTCATGTCATGAATAGATTTTTTGTCTATTTTCTAGTTGTTGGACATGACTAATTTGGCTGTAAAATAACCAAAATATGCTTTTCATGTGTTTATAATTTTCTCGTAATTTATGTTCTATATGCTTGTGCATGTGTGCAAGTGCAGCTCTTCAATGAAAACACACTTTGTAATGGATATAAATCCTTTATTTATTAAAAAAGACCAAATTATTTAATTATTATTTAAAAACAACTCAGACTTGGCTTCTTGTTGGAGTACTCATCTTTTTTTTTTTACCATTTATGTAAAGGGACAAAGTTTTTTCTCCAAGCCCTTTTTAACTTTTAATCAATCACTAATTAGCAAGCATATATGAAAAAGTTTTTCCTAAGGGAACATTTATTGCAAGAAAATTGATGCAAAGGAGAAAAATATTAAGATATATGGATGGAATATGTTTTATTAGGCTGTTTTAAAGTGATGTCCACTGGAATGTATGGGCATGTTAAATATGTGAGATTTGAATAAGGGCTTAAATTTCCAAATGTAACTTTAAAATTTAATAGTATTTATTCAGTGGTTTTCAAAATGAGTGAGCAATGTGATGAGATATCTCTCAACAGTCTGTCAGATTATTCCAATTTACTTAATTTTACAAGCAGGTTATGACAATGTATGCACAAAAATACATGTGCACACAGCATACACATGCACATTTGCTCTCATTATAGTTATTCTAGTTATTCAATTAGAACAGTTGTGAATAGATTATGTTTGTGCAAAAACATTACATTTAGATAAAAATATAGAGGGAAGGCATCATTACAAAAATGGTACTTCTTTAGAATATGTTCACTATACAGTACATTTCAGTAAATATTTAAATATGTCAGAACAATTAATTTATAATTTTAATATTTTTTAAAATAGGTCTGTCTTGTCATCTTTGGGCAGCTGCCACTTTGGTCATCCTATATATAGCACATTGTCATAAAATAGGAAATACTCTCATGTGTACACTCTAACGCTCAGTACACAAATCCACGTATATTAGCACCACATTAGCTTGACTCCTTCTAGAAACCTCCAATTAAAATATTTGAACTGAATGCAATTAATTGTTGCTACAGTCTTTGTACAGGTAGTATAGTGTCTGCATATACACAATACTAGACATATGCATGATCATTGGCAAGACATCACAGGAACAGTTCATGAGGTCCTTTCCTGTAACTTTGATGTTTAAACCATGTACGTTTTTAATTTCGTGCCTCTTCCTTTTCTTTTGATTGCTTCTCTCTCATGCTTCCATCTTCTTTATTGATCTACATGGGGTAGAGTAGGAAACCAGAGAAAGAAGAGTGGACGTATTGCCCTGCATAGAGTCCAGATGCCTGGTCAGATGGTAACTGGATGTGAACAGTATCTCCTGGCTGTAACGGAACCACAGCACTGCCAGATGCCTGGTCCAAAACACCCTTCTTGTACTCATCATATGTATACATCACAGGTTCTCCATTTCGGTACAGACCCACCCATACATTGGAACCCTTGCAATGCACATGGTATGAGAAGTAGTAGATACCAGGAAGGTCACAGGTGAACACACCTGTCTGTGGGTTGTAGTTCTGTCGGCCATTATACAATAGCTTGTCGAATATCACTGGTGTGCCAACTGGAGGGTATGGTGTAGTCAGTTGTGCAGTAAAAGCAGGCATCTCTAAACCACTAGAACCCATTATATCAGCTCCACCTCCATACTTTCCTTTCATATACCCACTAGCCTTCACTCCATCCAGGGCTGGCCCCATCTCAGGTAGAACACCCATGAGGTCAGGGTTTAGGGCAGGTGATCCAGGAGGTCCTGGAGGACCAGGAGGACCTGGTAGACCTGGCTGGCCTGGGGAACCACTTGGGCCAGGAGGCCCAGGAGGACCAAGAGGGCCTGTAGACCCAGCGCTTCCCTCACCTGGAGGCCCAGCCTGGCCAGGAGGCCCAGCTTCTCCCTTAGGCCCTGGGGCTCCAGGTGGTCCAATTGGTCCCCCTGGTCCTGCAAGCCCTGGAATACCTTTAGGACCCTGAGGCCCTTCGGGACCAGGTGCACCCCCTTCTCCTTTAAGACCAGGCACACCAGGAGGGCCAGGTGACCCAGGTAGACCCTTCTCTCCTCCATCTCCTTTGGGACCGATAGGTCCTGGTGGTCCCCGTGGCCCAGGCTCACCATCCTCACCAGCTTGACCTGGTTGGCCTGCAATTCCTGGAGGTCCTGGTTCTCCTACAGGCCCTGGTTCCCCCTTTGCTCCACTTTCACCTCCCTCTCCTTTAGGTCCTGGTGCACCAATACCGCCGGGCAGTCCTACTGGTCCTGGAGGACCAGGAGGACCACTGGGTCCTGAGGGTCCTACCAGACCAGGAGGGCCTTCGCTTCCTTTGTCACCTTTTGGTCCTGAAGGACCGGGTGGTCCCCCCATTCCTTTGTCACCCTTTGGCCCAGGGTATCCTGGTTTTCCAAATCCTGGTAATCCAGGCTTCCCTGGCAAACCTGGCGGTCCTGGTAGTCCCTTATGGCCTGGGACACCTGGCTGTCCTGGCAATCCTCCCTCACCTGGTTTCCCAATGCCAGGCAGTCCTTGTGGTCCTTGTTTGCCCTCCAAACCTGGTGGACCTCCTGGACCAGCTGGTCCAGCTGGTCCAGGTTGTCCTTGTTTCCCTGGTGCTCCTGGCAAACCAGGCGGTCCAGGCTTACCCACCCCTGGCAATCCTTTATGCCCAGGTAGTCCTGGGGGCCCAGGTGGGCCTTTTGGACCTTGTGGCCCAGGATGTCCGATTCCCTTATCCCCTTTAGGCCCAGGCAGCCCTGGAAGACCAGGTAGACCTTTGTGCCCTGGTTCTCCTTTGGGTCCTGTCATTCCTGGTAGTCCTTGGCCACCTGGCTTCCCAATTCCTGGCAAGCCCGGGGGTCCAGGGGGTCCAGGTGGTCCTGTCATGCCCGGTAGCCCCTCTGCTCCAATAGGTCCCTGTTCACCTTGTTCTCCTGTTGGTCCCTTATCACCAGGCCTCCCTGGCATGCCTGGCATTCCTGGTTTACCAACACCAGGCAACCCTGGAGGGCCAGGAGAACCTGGATTTCCTGGAGGACCTGGCATACCATTTCCCTGAGGACCAGGAGGCCCTGGTGGTCCTTGTGGTCCTGGTGGTCCTTGTGGTCCAACTTCACCTGGAATACCCTGCTCACCTCTAGGGATGGTCTCACCTGTATGCAGGAAAACATGACAATATTTGTCTAAAACCCAAATGGCATATGATATAGTGACACAGTGAGATATCATACATATATAGTGATATGGGGATGACAAAGTGTTCACCTTTTTTGTCCTTGCCTTTGTTCATATGCATGGGTAATTGTGGCATTTCTTTCCTGTAATGTGGATACTGCATATGAGGCATCTCTTTTCCTATACCTTTGTGAGGTATAAGAGGTACAGGCTGGTGCTGTTGATGATGTGGTTTGTGCCCATAATATGCTCCTCCAAAAACAGATGGTAATAATACCACTTGTACTAAAATCACCAGGAAAGGAGCCACAGCCATGGCCTGTGGAAATCAATCAATCAATCAATCAATCAATTAATCAATCAGTCAGTCAGTCAATCAATGAATCAATCAGTCAATCAATTGCATACAAAAACCATGAAAAATTGAAAATAAATTGAAATAAATTGAAAATTCTTAATGATCAGTGAACCTATTTTCTGGTCAAAGTGGAAATCAATCAATCAATCAATCAATCAATCAATTATTTAGTCAGTCATGAGCATAATCACTTACCATTAATTGTCATTTGTTTAACCACATACTTATGTGACTTCTAATCGTAATTGGTTGTACCAGAACTAATTTAAGTGTTTCAAAGCAACAGGAATTGAATACTTATAGTATAAGTATACTATATATATATATATATATATATATATATATATATATATATATATATATATATATATATATATATATATATACATATAATAACTTTCTGGTTTTTAGCTGTAAGTAATTTTGCAAACTATATTAATTTTTTCCCTTACTTCAGTATTATGGGCTATTTTGTGTAGGTTGTGTAGATCTCAACATTCTCAATCTCATCCATTTCAGTTCCAAGTTATAACACTAAAAAATGTGGAAAAGTTCAAGGAGAGTGAATATTTATGCTACTCACTCTATGTTATATTAGATTAAATATTAGTTATATAATAGATATTATATTAATAATATTAGACCTCGTTAAACCCTTGTAGACAGACCATTGAGGCCTTAACCCTTCCCACAAACATTATTAACATTATTAACATTATTACTACATACCCAAAACATCAAAATCAGGTGTATTGAATCATTTATTTATTTATTTATTTATTTTTTTTTTTAAAATTTAAAAAAAAATTCCTAGTGGCAACTACATCTTCCCAAAATGCTGCTCATGCTGTCAAAGGACAGCTGAACACACTCTAGAAAAGCACTAAATGCCCTCTTCCACTAAACAGTTCAAAGATACACGATTGGCACATGTTGCTTGGATTTACAGAGAAAATGGCCTATTTTGCTCTCTTAGATTCCCGGCCCTGACAATAGGACAAACAGTTTTCTGTTGCTGATGTATCGTCCCCCACGCATAAAATTTTAATGCAGTTGATAAAACTACATCTGTACAGAAAGACACACAGGCTTATCCTCTATTTTTCAAGACACTGAGTGCATGAGCTGATGAACATGGAATGTTGCCTTTCTCTTCAGCCAAAGCTTTCATTTCAAAGTCAACTTTGTATAGGAATTATTTGGAGGGCATTCTGGGGTATTTGTATGTGGTGATAAACCCTGTCCCAGTTGTGTGTTATTTCCTCATTTCCTCTCATCCTTGCCTCTGTGAGAAATGGAACAAGACTGTGAAATATGCAGCACTCTCTGAATTGCACTTTTAGGTTTTGTGTGTGTCTCTGCATTTATGAGAAGCCAGAAAAAGAAAAGTAGGCCAGTTTTGGCTCCGACCAGTTAAAAAGGTGTGTGTGTGTGTGTGTGTGTGTGTGCGCGGTCACATGAATGTGTGTTTAAATCTGACATTTAACAAACTCATTACAATGAAACGGAAGTACTGTACAGTTAAATGTCACCACCACATTGTAGTACCATGAAGATCAGGTACAACAAGTAATATGCACAAATATCATAACATCATTGTACAATTGAGGTTAATATTACCAATATTATAAGCATTTTAAAAGAATATCGAAGTTGGCAATTAGGGAGAAACTGGGAGCAGAATGTGCCATGTGACAGAATCAGTATGGTAGAAAAGTTTGTGAGTGCGTATGCATTTCCTGCTGGTTTGTGAGCAGCAGATGCTTTAATTTGTAGTATAATGGACAAGAGCTTTAAGAAAATCACTAACAAATGATGTTTGCCATTACTAAAAAACAGAACTATTCTCCAATCTGTCCAGAATACAACACCAGCTACAGATCTCTCCTCTCCTCTCCTCCTCATTGTTCTGTTGAAGTATTCTTTTATTTTATTTATGTATTGAACTATTTGGATTTTGTTCACTCAGTTTTATCCATAATGTTGCAAATATACATACTTTTCGACAGGTTTCTTGCCATGAGCTTTAGCTTTGTACTAGGTTGTACTAGGTTTCTTATAAGATTACTTTCATGTAGGTCTGTTGGAGGCTCAAAAAGTATCAGTGAATTAGAATTTCGGAGTAACAGCATGGAACTTTGACCTTTCTCAGGCAGTTGGTGATTTTCACACAGACATGCCATGGGGACTCCCAGTCTTTGGTTCTTTAAGATGAAGTAGTACAGTCTGTAGTCACGGTACAGTTCTTGGAATATGTGATTTGTACAGTTGCAAATGTGTGTACTCATGGAGTTTTAAAAGTATATTCAGGGCTGAAGTTCAGGGCTATTAATTTGCTGAATTTATTCCAAGGCTAGTTTCTCGATCCAAGCTCAATCCAAATGAAGAGTTATTTTTCTAAAGTTTCACAGATTTGTCTTTACTCCATGTGTGACTGTTAAAAAACAAAACAAAACAAAAAAAAGTTTTGAAATGAACTGAGAGAAGAGTTATAATGCAGTCTGTCCCAGTTTCCTTATTTTTACAACCTGTCACACTGTAGATGTGGGCAAAGCTGTTTTTTTTTTGTTGTTTTGTTTTGTTTTTTTTTTACCTAGAAGGAGCTTAAAGCCTGCAAACCACCAGGGGGCACTGTAAACTTGCAGGAGATTTTTTTTTCGAATAATACATTTATGAACGTGTATATTTTATAATTATATCTTTCAGAGATAAGGTATGGTGAGCCTGTGGTTGAGAGTTATGATTGGGGTGGTGAATGTGAGGGCTTGAAGTTGGATGTCACTTAGGACCCCAAAGGTTCAGAAACAGCCCCAGGTGTGGGTTTTACTTGGGGATAGTCAGCACATGTCAAGAACAACATTCAGGAAAACATAACGTAAATCCACCTTACCAGCATTTAGATGCTAAAACAGAGATAGTTTTGGTTCAGTCACTAGATTGTGTGTTTGAGTGCAGTCTGCAGGTAGCCTTACAAACATGTTTAGACATTTTAGAATTTGTCAGCTACCTTGTTAGTGTAAACAGAAACTGATGGACAATGGATTCAGAATAATTTTGTTTAAGCCAACTATGAAGTCTATGAAAAAAAAGTTCTACAACATCTACAAAGATTTAGCGTGCCTATGAGTTTATTCTAGCAAGTCTGTTAGCTAGTTAGTTAGGTCATGAGAACTATAATCACAGCTGAAGTAGTTTAGATATCCCTTGAATAAAACAGTTTTGTTCTTATTTAATGTATATAGTTATCCAGTAGCAAATATGTAATGTGTTTCCATGCAAATATTTTCTGAAATGTGTTTATGTGAAGGCACATAGAAGTATTCCATCCCTCAAATCCCTGAGATGACAGGGCTGTGTGTGAGCTCCATAAATGTTTGCTGGATTTTAATGAATGCCCATCTCTGTGAACACTTGATGTCACTTTAGTGTAGAAGTCTTTACCAGATATTTTTGCTTTTTGGAGAAAAAAACACTTTAAGCATAAAGATTACATTTAAGATTATTAGGGCACCTTCCATCAAAGAAGGCTAAATATATCCTGATTCTCTCAAATGTTAGCTAGCATAATAAAAAAACCTGATGATACAAGTATGCTAATAGGTAACCAATAGGCTATAGGTATTACATCCTTTACCTGTTCCTTTTTTGATTATTCTTTAGATTTCACAGATATTACTTAAATGTCAAAAAGATATTTTTTTTGGCGTAAGACACTTCCCTTCCATGTGTGTACACAAATAGGTTATGGAATGCAAAATGTGAATATATACATCAAATTGAACAACAAATGCATAATTTGCTCCCATGTTCTTGATGCCACACAGAAACTACACTTGTCATAATAATCAAGACTATGAAAATTATTGATTATAGAATAATTCATCTGTCTTGGAAAGTATATGTAGTGAATAAAAAGTCTTAAGTGATAGAAACACAAGTGCAGATACTTGAAAATGTATTAAAGTACAGAAGCAAAGCAATTGTACTTGGTTATTTCCCACCTATTGCTAGGCATAAGACTTACAGTCACTTCCAGTGCATGTAAAGGTTGCTAGAATGTGAGAAACACTGAATATTTCTTGAAAGAAGCCTGCTTTTTGATAAATTTCATGAATACTATGAGCTATAGAGATACATCCCCCATGTGAAAGAATATATATTGGAATATATATTGTATGTAATGATGAGATAAGCCTAGTGCATAGATTATGAACAACAGTCATGTCCTTCTGTGAACAACACACACCATTAAACATATCTGAACCATCTGCTCTAAATTCTCACACTGTCTTGCATTTCCACGTTTGTGATATTGTCTGAGTTGGTTCTACTGGGATGTGCTGTTAATTAATGTATGTGTAATGAGATTAGATTAAAAATCAGTGACCAAGATAATACAACATCCATGAATAACACCCTTTTCACTCTAAAACAAAAAAAGAAAATAAATCAATAACATAATGGAATGCAAGCTATTCAGTAGCAGACAATTACTTTAGATTTAATCAGATGCTCCACTTTTGTCAGAGCATGTTCCTGTGGACTGGGCATGTTTAAAATCTATCTTGGCAATATGGCAGTGTTTGGGAATGCTGTTGATGGGCAATTACAGAGAAAATCTGACCCATACATTTAACCACAACAAAGACAGAAAAGATTCTTTCTCTCTCTCTCTCTCTCTCTCTCTCTCTCTGACTTAAACACACATGCCACTCTTAAACACATATGGACACACCCAAATCTGCAAATCTGAAAGCGAGATGTTCAGTCAAACCCTCACAGCACTACAGAGAAGGTGTATAAATGGACAAGCCCATAATAACATACTCAAAACATAAAAGAGTATATTATGTTATTAATATAATTTAATTACAGTGACAACAAAAGATATTTTAAGAGAAATCTGCCACTGTATAGCAACACATACCTGACCAACACTGTGACAAACCCAGCCTGATCACTTGGGAAATTTGCACGAATTCAAATGAACGATTTGGTTGATTTCAGTTGATCTCATATGAGTGAGGTTTTTATAAACCTTTGTATTTTTCCATATAACTTGAGTAGTATAGTGAAGTTAGCTGAATATTCACTATTAGAAAGAGTTATATTACATTAAAGAATGTTTGTAATCATTGATATAGTGAAGCATTCTGTGAGTTTATTTAGCATTTTTGGAAGGAGTCTCCAGTGTCAGTGTAATAGTCATAGGTAAAGCTGTAACCTTAAGTTTCCCAGGATAGGAAATTCTTCAGGTTGCAGGTCTTTGGTGTTTCCTGTTAACAACCTGCGTTTTTTGTCTTAATGACTTTATTGTCACCCAGGGTTCCCTTTTGAGTCTGATTCCTCTCAAGGTTTCTTCCTCATATCATCTCAGGAAGTTTTTCCTTGCCACCATCACCTCTGGCTTGCTCATTAGGGATAAATTTATACATTTTTATACATTTATAAATTTTCTTTCCTTTTTAAAAGTTTAAAATTTATATCCTGAATTGATATGTTTCTGTAAAGCTGCTTGGTGACAATGGCCATTTTAAAAGGAGCTATACAAATAAAAGTAAGGGAATGCCTGTTTATATTCCTTAATAAATACTATAATTAATAACTACTGTATACAATAAATAAATAATTATAATTATTGGCAGATTGCTTTGATATAAGAAGAATAAAAAACTTTGGGACATGCTGTTATTGGAAAATAATCACCTTCGGGGTAGTAAATGCCCTCACATCACTCAACCCATTGTTGATTATTTTCCAAAAAAAGGCACGCCCTGTCATGTTTTATTCCTTACTTATCACAATGCAATACAGCTGTTTTAATTCCTCAACATTCAGGGTATGCTATAAATTGCAACAAAGTAATAAAAACTAGTCATAGTATTTTAGTATCTAATGCTTTATGTCATAATTAATGGAATACAAGTTTTCTGATCCTGGTATTCGTGCCAGTGTGTGGTTCCCAGTCAAATATTCTGCACACAATTGCTTGGACAATGGATTGTGTGTCAGTATGGCCCTCATACTGAAGGCCTTCTTAAACATGGCCTCTGCCCCCAGGAGAGAGGGAGCTCTCATCTACCTTTTGTTCACCCCGTCTGTTGGAATCTCACACAGCACATCAGCCAATAAACAAAGCTTGTAAAATTAACACCTCATGGCAAAAATAGAGCAGGCTAAGAGAAAACACACACCCACACAATAGGCTTACTAGGATACAGCTGGCCCCTAAAAACCCAATATTTACAGAGCTATCATCATTTCTCTATTCTTTTCTTAGTTTCAGTCATGCTGTCCATTTCCTTGCATTCCATTTCTACTCTCACTCCCTCTTTTTGTCTACACAGATCAGTAGACTAACAAAGAGGCATCTAAATCATCAGTGAGAGGCATGGCATTTTGTGACTACAGGACAAACATGTCAAGAGAGTGGAGAAGGGAAAAAAGGAGAGAGGGAGAGAAAGAGAGAGAAATGGAAATAGCTCAAAGATGGACTTAATCAATGCTTGGAACAAATATTCCGCCACTGCATTCTCAATAGTCTGGGATTTATACCATTAACAGATGTGAAAGGCTGAAAGTTTGTTTAATTCTGTTATTGTATTTGCTAATAACTCTGTGGAACATGCCATCACACTGGAAGCTCTGTTTTTTTTTCTGCCAGTGGCATACATCAATTTCACTGTTTGATTAGGTCTTATCATGCATCTATGTTCCTAGCTTCCTAGCCAATAAACTAAAATTGTTCAAATATTCTATCTAATGAGCTAAGTACACTAGGGTTAGTGTTCCTAAAAAGCAAATGGAAACAAAACAGGCAAAGAGCAATCCTTCAGTTTTGATTCAAGTGGAGCAATCTAATTGTGGCCTAATTAAACCAGGACTAGCATCATTACCTGTTGGTGGGTATGAATCAAGGATTGATAAATAATTATCTAATAAATAACCACATAAAATTTAGATGATGTTAAAATAACCACATAAAATTAAGCTGATTTAATTACTTGATTTTTCTGATGCATGATTTTGATCTTTGGATTCAGATGAGAGAAGAATGACATGAAATGAGTACTATATTTCAGAGTACCAATCAGGCCTGTTCAGTATCCAGTACCTGCAACAGAGCTCTCATTCTGTCTGCTCATCCGCTTACTCAGCTTACAGCATTTTCACAGCACACTGATAATAAGAGTGAGAATCCCAGAAGGAGCCTGGTAGCCTATGCATGTGTATGCATGTGTTGTCTACTGTAGGTCCTAAAGCATAACCTTTAAATGTTTAATGTGTTTGAACTGTGTTTGTATATTGTACAGTTTGTGCATGTTTATTTCGTTTCTTTTCTTTTTTTTTCAAGTGGTGGATTTTTAAAATTGATTTAAACAGGCACTGCACATTGGGCAATGTATGGATGTATTATATGTGCTATATAAGACTCTGATATTGTGATATTGCACTGAAAAATCAAAAGCTGAATCCGAACCACATCTCTGCCATGAATTTTCCATTTAGGTGTGTATGAATTGTATACATGTATACATTATGAACCGTAATATGTATGTTAGATGTTAAAAAAATATATCAGTGTGGTGGCTGCAATCTATTCCAGGATGTATTATAACCAACAGCTAGTTGATCTCCGATCTTTTAAGAGTGATGATCTGTGATCAAATGTATACATGAAGAAAAATTAATATTAAATCAGTACTCCTACTATGGGAATTTCAGCTCAAGCAAATGGAGGGTGTTCTAGTCTTGGAGAATAAATATCATATCTCTCTCAATCTAATGGATATTTGCTAACCATCTCCTCTTGTCTAGATTCTAAACACACATGTGTTTGGCGTTACCCATTTAAAACAGTCATCTTTATGTGCTAGTGGAGGAGCACTAGCATACTGCCATGCTCAGTCTCTAGTCGGAGTGCCCTGGAACTGAATATTGAGACACTTCCGGAGACTATTTGTATGATCCAAATGGGCTTATTATTAACTTTCTTTATGGAGTCACATATGTTGAATTCATAAAAGAGAGAGTCTGATGACTGAATGTATTGCAAATGATGCTGCTTGATAGATGGTATAAGATCCACATGCTTTAGCACTGAACTGTAGCCAGTGCACATTATTATGCACCTCTTAGACAGCTTGGTGTGTCTTAGATAGATTGGTACTGTGGACTGTCATGTCAGTGCTAAAGCAATACATCCTTTCATCATTAACGTGTCTATCTCATTAATTACACTATTTTCCTTACTATCTCACAGCTACCTTTTATAATTTACAGTGATAGACTCTACTCACAATATAAAACATGAACATTAAATATCAAATCAATTGTTAAACATTAAATTGAGCATTTAATAAGACACCGCATACAACACAATTATTAGCGTTGAATATCCTGGGCACAAATGAACACAATAAAGCTTTAAAAAGAGTTAATTTTGCTGTGGACCATACCTACAAATGTTACCAATAGATGTTTAGTGTACGGTCTTTTAATGACAAGTCATTCATCTAGAGATGAATTAATAACATTAATCCAGTGTATCAGTGCATTTATAATAACCTCCATTGTACTAACAAGATTTGCAATCTTGATTTATCAGCCACAAAATGAATTAAGCAATTAAATAGTTTGTAAAGCACCCAAATTTGATTATCATAACAACTAAAGAGCTACTAATTAGAAAAGAATTATTTAGGAAAAAGACACTGAATAAATGTATATACATTTGTGAGAAGAGAAAGTGAGAAAGAGAATATAGCTTACCTTCACCTTTCCTTTTCAGTTGTATATGGGATAATCTCGGGGATCTGGGCAATCCTGCACACAAATTCCCATACACACCCCTCACCAGCTGAATGGATGGATGACTGGACTTAAACAAGCAGCACCCTACACACACACTCACCTTATATCTCCTGTCAGGACAGGAGGGGAGGAGAAAGAGAGCAAGAGAGTAGGGGGTGGAGGTGGAGAGAGATTGTCAGCATGGCGATGTCACAGTCTTGTCTTATTCAGTCTAAATTCTAAACACTGTGGTTTGTTTGTCTTTCCAAAATCCCTGTGTGGGCAGCATCACCCTCATTACTTCTCACAATGATGTCATGACAATCAGACATTGAGCTTGATGGATCTTGGATTGGCCTTTTTCCCCTTAATGAACACAAGTGTGTGAGGTTGGAGTGTTCCTCACACTGAAAATCATCCTCCTGGGGAAAAAAATCGAAATATTGTCTCACTTGCTAACGAGACTTGGACTGATTGCTTGAATTAAACTTTTTTTTTGGCATAGTTTTAATGGTCTGAATGAAGAATCCATTCATTCTTGATTCAGATTAAGATTCAGACTGCATTTAGTGTGTAATAACTTACTATAAAATTGTACTTTATGGCATATTTGCCAGTGCTAACTACATAACCATGATTGGAAGATATCAGTGCTTTCTTCTTTTCTTGCAGGCATCCTGACAGCAGAAGCCAATTAGATCCAAGGAGTCACCATTAAACCACAGACAATTACCACAACCATTGACCACCAGATTTTTGTTGGACCTTTGAATACATCTACATTAAACAAACATTTAGAATCAGGTTACCTGGTAAACCATTAAGATTTTATGGTTTAAATTGTAATATCAACCCTCTGAGAAACGTAACCTTTGCATACCATAACAAAACTAAAACTGTAATGGTTTCTGTGCTCAGCTGGTTGTAGGTTTAATAAAACCAAATAGATAAACCCATGTGGTTAGGTGGATTAAACAAAGCACTGTTAACAGTCCTGCCAATTCTGTAGCAAATGCCTCTTCCTTTTGACCTCCATTCAAAGTGATCAGTGGGTTATCAGCATTTTATGTTCTTATTGTCAGTTAGAAAGAACCTTAGTCGTGGTGCAGATAAAATGTGTGTGACCTGCAACTCTTCAGACAGGTCAACAGTTAAAGCTAGAACCCCCTGCTGCTAAGTCAGACCACAGCATTGTGTAACCTAGGGAATGAGTCAGATGAGTGGAGATTTCCATATATTTTTGAACAGGAACAAGGCATTAGCCACAAATTTGTGACGTTAGCTTTCATTTAACGCACAGTTTGAGGGAGAAGATTAGTGTTTACTGTGAAGTGCTGAGTAGGTGGAAGATTCTGCTTCGATACATGCCAGTCTTATATGAATGAACAGGCAGAGACAGTGACAGACAGAGACAGGGTGGAGGGCCTTCTGAAAGAATGTGCCTTTCCAGCTTTCCAGATTTTCAGCTGCCCATTTCTCTAAATTTATTCATTTACTCAACCAATCATTTGTATCCAAGACACACACTCACCCTAGATATTAATGTCCATCCCAGTAGACGGAACTCTCCTCGAGAACAGTTATGAGTACAAAGAAAGTTATTGAACTCCAGTGCAATATTGATTATACATTGGCACAAACAAAACTTCTATAATTGGATCTCATGAATAAATAAAAAAATGGCAGCCAAAATGCTTTTACAGCGCAGGGATGCTATCCAGCAGGAGAAAGGACCTTCCCCCAGTAATGCACACACACTTCCCACACTGCCTTGCGCACATGCACATTCTCACACACTTGCACACACCAAACTCAATTAGCCATGAGTGCGTTTACCTACCAAACACACTTGCCTCAGCATCTGTTTCTTTGTTTGACCATAAGGTAGAGAAACGGAGGGTTGGGCAAGAAGGAGAGAAAGTTAAGGAAGGAATGAGAAAGGGCCAAAAGTCTACATTTTCCAAATGTCCATTATCCGTTTGATTTTGTGAGAAGGAAAAATGAAAACACCTGGGGTCTAGAAAAATAGTCAATGCACTTTATTATTAGGAGTAGAAGTGTTCTCTAGCTTTCAGCAGTTTAATGGTAGTAAAAACATGAACATAAGAAAATAATATACATTCCAGATAAGAACATACACTTTTTTATACCACAGTGCTGTTGAATTCTTGAATCTGATTGGTCATAATGTAAGCAATATCAGGAGCTTGAGTTGTGGAAGTTCCACAACATTAAATGTAACTTTAAATGCTTAAAAAGTTATGTGTCATACATTAATAAATTGTAACTGTTGGCAAATAAGAGGAATAGAACACTTTGGGACATGCTGTTATAGGAAGATAATCAGTTTTGGGGTGGTAACAGTAACTCTGCTATAACTGTACATTGTGTTTTATTCCTTTCATAAAAAGAGTTCTTTAAGGGTAACTTGGATATTAAAGGTTCTTAGCTTCTAAATAATTCTACTGTATGTATAACCCTTTCCCTGATTGGGAAATACTCTGGTGTAGGGTTCTACATAGAACTTTTAAATATTAAATATAGAATTTTCTCACAGGCCAATTTTCTAAGAGTGGATCTTATAGAGTACAGTCTACAGCCTTGTTTAGCAGCTGTACATCAGATTAATCCATTTTATAATGCAGTGCACCCATGTGTACTGCTAAAGTAGGTGGCTGATGTCCATACGTAAACATTTGAACAGTTTATGGTTGGTTATGTCAAACTGGCTGGGGTTAGTTTGGTTGCCGGGGGTGCGGGTGTTCAAGGACTGCATGCTCAATAGTGGTTGTAAAGTTCTGCACAGGCCCATTTTCCCACAGCTGCAGCTCTCCTCTCCTATACAGCGGCCTGGGAACATACTCAGCACACAATCTGCCAACCGTCCATCACCATGGGAACCTGTCCTGGGACAGTCAGTGACCTCCATTAGACTGTAGACCTCACATTATCTTATACCTCCAATCTTTAACCCTCTAACTACATGTGCACATGCTCATGCAACTTTTATGCAAGTAGGCCATTTTTCTTAATGTCACTGGAACATTTATATAAAGTCATTTATATAAAACAAGTCATCTTATCTCAAATCACTCAGACATCTGCATGCTTTGTGTGTGTGTGTGTGTGTGTGTGTGGTCTGGTCAGTGCCCCCCATGGTTTTGCTATACTGACATAGCCTATCCTGCTGCGGAGGGCAGACTGGCTGCTTCACACATCACCAGTAAAAAACAAACACCATGGACACTTAAACCTTCCATTCTGGAAATTTAGGAATCCCAGTGGCCATTTTAAAATACAGGTTTGTTTTTGTGTTTTTGTAAAAACCTCAGAACAGGCAGGTACACCCATAATCTACATAACATTAAACACACATCAATTGTACATAATAAACATGTCCATTACTGAAATACATATTACAAAAGCCTTGAATTGTAATATATATATATATCCAAAAGTATGTGAACACCTGACCATCGCAATCATATGTGGACCTTCTCCAAAATGTTGTCACAAACTTAGAAGCAAACAGTTGTGTAGGATGCCTTGATATACTGTGACATGACAATTTCCCTTCACTGGAACTAAGTGGCCCAAAAATGTTCTAGCATGACAATGTTCCTGTGCACAAATCGAGCTCCATGAAGACATGGTGTGTTAAAGGTGGTGTGGAAGAAATCAAGTGTCCTGCACAGAGCCCTGACCTCAACCCAACTGAACACCTTTGGGATGAACAGGAATGCCCAAGATTGCCCAACCTCACTAATGCTCTTGTAGCTGAATGGGCAAATCCCAACTACACTCCAAAATCTACTGGAAGGCCTTCCCAGAAGAGTAGAGGTTATAATAACAGCAAAGGGGTGACTAAATCTGGAACTAAATCAAGAAGCACAGAAGAACCTATAGTGTACTTTGTCCCTAAACACATGGGAACAGAGTATAGTTTTATTAAAACCTAACAGAATTTTTTAGATTTAGTGCATTTTTTTTTTCCCTGAAAAGCACTGGTGGGTTTGTAAGCAATAGTGCATATTGTAACTGAATATGAATACATACATCATTCAGAAAAAAAAGATAATCGCTCCTTTATTCATCCTGAGTAACTTCCTGTTCAGGATTGCAATGATTTAAATTAGTCTAATAGTTAGTTTATATTTTGGAGAAAGAGAACCAATTAAATTTGTTAGCAAATATGGCTGACATGGACAAAAAAAATAATAATAACTTTGTGACTATCAAAAATATAGTCCCATGCACTCAGTCCCATGGACCAATCTCTAGTTTAGTCCAATCTGAGCTTGAGTGATAGCTGAGGTTGAAGAACTGTAAGAGTTCACAGACCATGCTGACAGTGCTGGCATTTCTACCTCTAGAAAAAAGAAAAATTTTCTCTTCTTTGGACAAAATTTTTTTCAAGGTTGAAATGTAAATGAAATGTTTTTGAGAGAAAATATTATTTATGACAATAATATGACTGGTTTTAACAGAGAAAAACTAAGTAGGTTTAGTTCTTTGAGTGAAATTTTTTTCAGATTTTTAATTTGTGAAATGTGTTTTTTTTTACAGATTTTATACAATCATTTGCACCAATTGTATTGAAGGGGGCTAATAATTCTGAAGCTCACTCTAAATGTAATTTAAAGAATATTAAATTCAATTCAATTACAGGTAAGGACTGGACACCTTACCAATTCCCAAAACTACCAGTAGCTACAAGCTGACATTGATTGTTAGATTGTTAGATTAGTATTCATCGTTTCAGACGTAGCTACAGTTTGTATTTTCATACATGGGTGAGATTTGGGTGTGATTTTCAAACCATTGATTAAAATGGCACCTGCATCATCGTCATTTCTGTGTAAAAACTTGTAAATCCCTGTTTTTTATATAACACAGAGACAGACTGTGTGAGCGTGTGTGTGTGTAAGGGTGTGTACAGTGAGTAGTAGTTCACAATGTAGTGTTACTCTGCTCCTCCCTCAGACACCCATACACACCACATCTCTGTTATTTTCTTAATTTATCCACCCATCAGTCATCTATAGATCATTTAACCTGTGGTGACTGTAGTACTATAGATTTGTATCAGGGTTCCTGGTCAATAGAATCCTGTAATTCTAAGGTCATGCTGTATTTAAGAGTGAATATGATAGCGTACAACAGCGATAGTGAACTTATATATATATATATTTAATTCATATTGGCCCGATGATTGACCTGATGTGAGAGAGAGGGGTGAGATGTATAGTGTGTGTGTGTGTGTGTGTGGGTGGGATGTGTGTTTAGCTGTAAGGGCTCAATCCTCACACCCTCATGCCTGTCCATGCACATTACCCACAATCCTCTGCCTCAGTCAACAACCTGTAACATTCCAGTGCTGAGGTCTGGCGTAGGCATGATGACGTCATTGCGTTAAAATTGCCCTGTCGGTCCAGACAACACAGCCACGTCAAACACGTGCCATCCCCACGGCTGATACAGTAGAATGACTTTCATGACTTAAAGTGGCTGTATAAAGTACCAAAAATAAACTTGCTAGCTCACTCATGTGAGACCTTCCTCCTCTCCTACTGCTGTGGTCTTTGCAGCCTATCACCTCTGAGCATCAAAGACCGTCGTGGCCCCACTGCTCTGTTTAGATGCTTGGGTGGTGTGTGTGGGTGTGTTTGTGAGTGCATGTGTGTGCATCTGTGTGTACATGTGAAAACCCATGTTAGTGCCAGAAGCATTCTGTTCTACTCAAGACAAAGGACAAATATATTAATCATAACAGTGAAATTTGACACAGAAATTGAGGAAGGTGACTAGCGTAGCTGTGTTAGAAGCAACACACACATCCTAATCTTGTACGTGTGTGGGCTCTTGTCTTCCTATGGCGTGTAGGTCACGGTTGTCAGAAAACCATGCACATGGCCGTCAAGCACCATTTGGGTCAGACAGATGAACCTCTTTCCATTTCCCTTCCATACACATCAACATATGCACATACAAACCCACACATCAACACAATGGGTGATCTTAAGTTATTGAGTCATTTTGTTTCCTAAAGGGGGAAAAAGGGAGTTTTAAGCATGTAATATTACATGGGCATGAAATACATTGCAGTATATTAATATTCATGTTGTGGATGGCCATAATATATAACAACATACTGTATATATTCTACCCTTTATTTACTTAGCACATATTGCTACTACATGTATGCAGGAACATACTATATTTATAAGATCAATGCATACTGTAAAAATACATAAAACTTCATAAAATTAATTTTCTAAACAAATCAGAAGTCAAATATACTTTGAATTTTTTACATGCTGTTTTGTTTTGATAGTTGGATAGTCTCTTAGTTAAACTTGTATTTGAAAAGTATTAGTTGGTTATAACAAAATTATTAATTTAAAATACTGTAGGCATATTAAGTTTTTTTCCCCCCTAATTTTTGTTTGGTTAATTTTTAGTTGGACTCAAAAATAAATGCAGGGTTTGATTGTGTTTTACAGGTTGTGGTTGTGTTTAATGTCTTTAATAAATGCACCTGAATGGCAAACTCTGATCCATCTGGCCCAAATTGGACTATCCTAACATGTTAGGGGACAAGTTAACTATAATGGTGAGCTACCATGTGGCACCATGTAAAGTCAGTAGGAAGGACAGTTCCTCAAATCAGCTGAGAAACTCCAACGTAAACCAAAGACTGTTTGAGACCAGCTGCAGAGATTTCTATATAACAAGGACCTTCTCTGAGAGAAAGGAGGAAAAGCAAAGATGAATGCTTTTCTGCTCACCATGATTGTAAAGAGTGGTTATATGTACGAGTAATCGTAGCATCAACTCGAACCAGTCTGGCCATTCTCCTCTGTCCTTTCTGTTCAACAAGCTGTTGCACGCACATAAGTTGGCATAACTGCTGCTCACTGGATGCTTTTGTTTTGTTTTGTTTTTTCACACCATTCAGTATAAACTCTAGAGACTATTATGTGTGAAATTTCCAGGAGAGCAGCAATTCCCAAATACACAAACCAGCCTGTCTCAAACCATGCCACAGTCAAAGTCAATTCATTCCTCATTCTGATGTTTGATGAGAGCATTAACTGAAGCTGCTGACCTGCATCTGCATGATTTTATGTTTTGCGCTGCTGCCACATGATATATTGATGGCTAATATTTGATGGCTAATATTTACATGGATGAGCAAGTGGTCAGTGATATTATATGAACATAGGAATGTTGCTAAGTTATTCAGAATGTAATTTACAGTGGCTAGATTACTGTATCCTTATGGTATGAGTGTAATATATGACAAAATAATACATTAAAATGATATATTTTTGTCTACATAAGATACAATTCTCATACATTTATATGTTATATTAAATACTATACTATAAAATACTAATGTTGCAATTATTTGCATGAACTCTTTCTTTAAGCTTCCTCATATCATGTTATTAATATCAATTGCTGTCGAAGTGTCTTGCTACTGAAAAGGAGAAAAGATTCATTCTGATGGTACAAAGATGCTTGAGAAAACAATTAGCCTTGTCCTCAGTCTGCTCTAGGTTCCTCTGATGACAGACACTTTATGCAAGGCTAAACATATTGCTGCTACAGTATACCTATTGCTGCTACCCTACCAACAGTTTACAGCCCATGGTCTGTGTATTTATTGTCCTGTGTATTTATTGTCCTGTATATTTATTGTTCTGTTCCGTGTATTTATTGTCCTGCACTCATCCCACATGGTTGTGTATTTCCACTTAATGTAGTCTTGAGTACTGTGTTGAATGTATTGCACCATGGCCTCGGAGAAACAACATTTTGCTCCAATATATACAAGCTATATAGAGGAATGACAATAAAAACCCACTTAACTTGACATGGTTTGATGTACAGTTGATGTAGCTTGTGCAGGAGAGACAGTAACTCCTGCACAGATGCATGAGGAGAGATGGATGATGAAAATTTAGGGCCTTTGATTTTAGTGGCTGTGTAAATAAATTTGCATGTGGAAAAATACATTAAGACAGCCACTAAATATACTGTATCTCGGAAGAAGAATCCAGTGTATACTTAATGCTTAATGCTGCTTGCAAGATTACGCTAACTGGAACCAAACAATAGTGACTATTGTTTTATTGTTTTCAGGGCACTGAGTTTGACAGATTTTAGACATCATTCAGTTTATTTATACATGATTCTGCTCAGTTATAAGGAATCTCATGTTAACTGGTCATTTGTGGTATACCACAAAGCTCAGGTTCGAGGCTTCCCCAGTTGTGGAGAAAGGGTTCAGTTAACCTGTTGCAAAAAAGAACAGTGACTATGGATACCAATTCATTTTTTCCCTAGAGATTCAGATAGACTATAAGACATAACAAATGTATAAAAATGTGTAACAGCATTTTCACATTGCATTTAATGAAAAGCCAACCTGAGGAACAACTACGGTTCTGTTTTTATTTCTATTTTAGTTTTCCAAGGAATAAAGTAAATTGGAATTTATTTTGCTCTCGATGGCCAACCCGGATATTTGATTTTTATTTTGGACTTTATAAAACCACTATTGTACAGTATAATTTGTGTGTGGTATTTATTGTTACACAAATCTTGTAATGTGATGTGGGAACAGCGGTTGAACCACAGGGTGTATCTGGTCCTGTAAAATGACCTCATATGGCTTGGCCATTACATGGTGATGTCGAGCAATTATCAGACCTAATGACTTCCAGAAAATGGTTGTCTATAACATCATGGATCCCCTGGCATCCCCCGGTTTAACAGTTGGAGGCATACACATAAACAAGCATAAATGAAAATGATTGAAAGACATTTTGTCAGACCATACACTCTGTAATTAATTAATTAATTAAATAAATAAATAAATAAATAAATGTTAGCATGTTAGCACCCACTTCATATACCAAATGTAGATTCTTGATAACCTGTCTATCATCTGTTGGGGGGATTAAGTTAAATCTAAGCAGAACAATATTGCCTGGTTTATGTGTAAAAGCCTGTCTGAAAATTAACCCAAAAGCTTGATCTAAAGAAAAAGCCATTCTGCATTAACTTATATTGCATGTTTCTTCAGTCTTTACTTGTTTGTTAACTTTTTATTCATTGCTTTCTCCATTACTTTTCTAGTAAAATGTCCAGATTTTGTGCTTCTTCCTTCTTCCTATATTGTGTTTTCGTATGTTAGCTCTAAGGGGCCCTGTCATAAATTCTAGCTTTGCGTTACTACACTCTACAAAATGATCTATGTGGCTAGTGAGAAAAGCTTAAAATAAAGAACAGTTTCGACATAAAAAATTTAATTTGTTACATGTACATGTATTAGTGAGTTGACAACTTGTTTTAAGAAGTTTGTCAAACTGAAAAGAAAGAAGTCTGTCTCAGCTTATTAATATATGGATTTTGAACAAACAGTCTTGCTTTCACCTAACAACAAAAAAGTATGAAGTTAGGGAAACTTGAAAATGTAGTGAGCAAACATTAAAAGCAGAGACCAGGACTGGACCTTGTCTGAACATGCCAGAGCCAGACCTCGCCTACAGGAGGAGAAACAACAGCAGAAGCGAACAACGAAGGAACGAGCGCGAGTGCAAACATCAAAGGTACATACTGAGGAGCCGAACTATTTTTATTTGTTTTACTAGCAACAGCTATCAAACTATATCGGCACACAGTGCAAAAAAATCGTTGTCACACGACACTAAATTTTAAAGTAACGTTACAGCTTGCCCCTTGCTAATTCGACCGTTGGAAAGTTGACTTCAGCTGGCTAGCTAGCGTCTTGTAAGTTAGCTACAGCATGCCCTTTGCTAATCTGGAGTTAGTGAAGTTAACCGCTAGCTATCGTGAGTCTTCAGTTTTCTTAGGTTTTGTTTTACACTGGCAGCCGAATGACTGTAATCCGCACTGAATGTTTGTAGCATTAGTTCAAACACTGCACATGTTTGAGAATAAGTCTTGCGTTGTCCTAATTTAAATTTGGCACTATTGATGAAAGTTTGTGGATCATTTGACATTTTCAGCTAAACCTGTAACAAATGTAGGTTACTAAACTTTTTTTTTTCTGCGGAGGAGTTTGATTCTGTTGGAGAAGCGCCATTTTGTTCATTCTTGCGTCAGTGCTTGAACGATCTTGTAACGTGTTTGTAGTAAGAATATTTTTTGTTTAACAATGTTTGATAGACAGGTTTAGACACATTTAGACACTAGACACAGTTAGTAATCTACAAATAGTTTGCCTTCGTGTTTCCATCACAGCGTGATTCAATAAACAATTATAATAAAATTGAAACTGCTGTGTTTTTATTCTGACAGAATTGAAATTAGTCACTATTACTCAAAAAATTAAGGTAACAATTTGCATGGACATTTCTGAGTAGACTGAAAGCAAAATAAATAAGATAGAACAGCTTAAATTAACTAATTTGACCACATAATATCATTAAGATGGCTCAACTTAATTAAGCTTTTAGAGGATAATTCAAATCATGTTGGTTGTGCTAAACAAATTGAGTTGGGCTAACTAGAACAGTCTCACAATATTTACTCAAAAATGGCTTGAATTGAAATAACTTAAAAAGATCCATGCAAATTGTTACCTTAATTTTTTTTAGGTTGAGCCAGTGTATTATTTTTTAGAGTGTATACAGTTTTTGTTGAGTCTAGTCACAGAGTGCAGTTGAGGCTGTTTTAGGTTTCTTTTCATCTTTCGTTCTTTATCTTTTGGTCTATTTTGTTATTGTTTGTCCATGATTAGCATGTGTTGTCATAATTTTGATATTGTTTCACTTAACACATCAAATAATTTGGCAGGTGTTGTGACTTGTTTCTGCTTCTTAGACATAAACAATTTGGCCTCCAGAGCCTCTTTGGTTTCCTCATGTTGCTTTGAAAATGCATGTTACTGTGATTAAAGTGTTACTGGGTAAATCTCAGATAGCTGAAATTAACCTAACATGACTTTCTCATGTAATTGTAATTTAGTTGAAAGACAGGTACAACAGCTATTTCTATTATTTTGTTCACTCCCTTTAATATATGCCCTTGGTGCCAAGTTATTAAACTAGCATAGAATATGACAGACGTAATAGAAGATAACATGGAAGAACAGAAATAATAAAAGGTGAGTCACTCTGGCCTTCTCACCTCAGACAGACTGCAGACAGCAGTTTCACACACTATAGCTGTGTGTGATAACACAAACGCCCACTCCTACACAAGATTGCAGAGTATACCTCAAACTCCAGATTCAGCCCTCTGGTTAGTGTGTGCCAGATCTGGCAATTTGATGTGATGTAGGGAGAGTTTCGACTCCATAAAGTTTTACTGACCTCTTTATTACGTGCAGGTCTCTCTCAATAACGCATTGTAAGTCCTTAAATATGCTGGGGTAAAATAAAGTATATTCTACGTTTAGAGTAATGACAGTATGTGACGTATCTATGGCCAGAGAGAATAAACAATAGAAGCAAAAAATAGAGAGAGAGAGAACATTAATAATGGACGATCAGGCCTGTGATTATGGCCGGACAGCCATGCTGACATCAATATGTATGTGTATCTTTTCTGTGTTACATAAAAAATAAATCATTTTGGGGCATGCTGTTATTGGAAAGTAATCATCAATGGGGTAGTGTGATGTGTGAGTTACTGTTATCACCCAGACGTTTCGATAACAGCACATCCTGAAATGTTTAATTCCTCTTATACCACAGCAATCAATTAGTTTTTAATTTAATGAATGACACATCATAATTTTAACCGTTTACAGTTATAAAACAAGTTGGTACCTGTTATCACTTATATTATAGCAGGTGCTATAAACACTCATTCCTTCACCAGCCTCTTTTTTTCTTTCTCTTGAAGTTGATAAGACAAAAATAGATGATGTCATGTTACTGAGAAACCAGAAAAAGTCCTCTGTCCTGATGACTGCCCAGTGGTAGAAAACTTACTGACTGTTACAAACAGCTGAACACTGGAGACTCCTTCTACAAATGTTAAATAAACATATCCATGCAGAAAACTTCCACATACAACAATAGCTGTTATAAAAACAGTAATGTATTACAACAAGTCCATTAATACGAACCTGTTATTTGAGTTACAATCGGCAATATTGTCAGAACCACCCTGTTAAAAGAAATCAGCACCTTCTGAGTTGAAAACAGGGCAACAGCTGTGTGATATAAAGGAAAAATAAAACAGGTAGGGCAGATGTGCAAATGTTTTCTCTTCTTATCCTAAAGGCAAATGGTTGTAACATCATGTGTTGTAATATTACTACAGTTATAGTATATGTACTGGATATTTAAAAAAATGGAAATTGTAGCATATTTTTGCTATTATAAATTCACTCATAATTCACTCATTATTTTTAAAATCATGCTTATAAAAAATCTTTAAAGCCAACATACAACTACACACATATGTGGCCCTTACATGCACTCATACTGAAATTTAGAAGTGAAGGGGGATTGTGAGTAACACCAAGGTGAAGATATGTGAGGAATGTTCTTTTATGTACGTTTACCTGAGACAAAGGCATGCGTGCATGCACCCACCCACCCTCACACACACACACACACACACACACACACACACACACACACACACACATATACACACTTAAGAAATCTTTGTTTTTTCCGGACAGTACATTCACTGTAAAAAGGACAAGTTCTGCAATTACACAATGGTCAATGAGCACAATCTGTGACCGGAGGTCCAGAAATTATTCTTACAATTTTTAGTCTTTACCAATTTCCATCCACTAGTTAGTTCTCTTAGTTGGGACTAACAGGTCCTTCCTCCAAGTCACATGAAACCAGCCACCATTGAATCTTTTCAAGCTGCTGCTCATGGTACATCACAGAGCAGCTGAACACACTTGGAGGAAAGTGCTAATTGCATACATGACATTACATACACCCACGACTCATTAGTGTCACCATGACTGACAGGGGAGAGAGTAATGCCATCACTGGGCAGTCATTAGGACAGAGGACTTTTTCTGGTTTCTCAGTAACATGACATCCTGCATTTTTTGTCTTATCAAGCATGCATAATTAATCCTGAAGTGGGTGGGATTTATACTGGGAAGTGGTGTGCTTTCTTTTGTTGTATGCTTGGTTTGTTTTGTTTTTTCGTTTGTTTTTTATATATCCCAGAATCCATTGTCAGAAGATCAGCCAGTTCAGTGTGATGATGAATATGATGCAGGATGGTATGAATAATATGGTTTCCAGGGTTAATAACACCTTCAAATATCTATTATATGCTATTTTACAATCTAAGCATTTCTCATAACTATTAAGGAAAACTTGCTGTTATGAAGGCACACACCAGCTTGAACAATTTTCCCCACCGTAACTATTTTAAGGTCTTCACCTTCACCTTTTCTTACATTAAGCTCGTTTTGTTAAAAAGCCAGCTTCCCTGATTTGTAGTGTATTTGTTGTCCTGCTGGTTGGAAAATTCATCTTATTGCTGCAGATGTTTTCACAAACAAACACCCGTCTACTTTATATAACTCATTTGTCACACATATGTCAACATTCTGGACATCGAGCTTATTCTGGGAACAAAGCCCAGATGAATAGTGGTTCTTCATGTCAAAAGTAATTTCACGTTAATCACAAATTTAACCAAACCAAACATCCTCATTTCCCATCACATGACACTGAAGCTACAGTATGTTGTGTCTTCTTCTTCTGATGAGTGTTTACATGAAGGAAAGCCAAAAACGCCAGTCCCTGAGCTACTATAAATATTTCTACATTTATGAATCATTTTCTGTTTTTGCATTGTCTACTAAGACACCACTTCTTCAAAGCCTTAACAGGGAAAGCAATGTTTTATCATTTCCTGGGCATGTAGGTTTTTATGCAATGAGGCTCACACAAGGTTACAATACTAATAAGTACAATATAAATAAAATACAAATAAAAAGTTTATAGTTTTATAGATTATGGTAAAGTTAGCAGTGGTGAAATAAGGAATGGAACAAAAAATTACAACTAAGCTCGAGATCTGATCAATTCAGAAGATTTTATACAGTGATTGTGTTCAACAATCTGTATCAGTCAGGATTCCTCATTTCTGTGCCACTACAAGCTATAAAATGCGCATTTGTAGGTTGATTTGAATATTCATAAATGAACATGAGCACTAGCCTGATTTCCATACCAATAAAATGAAACTATAGAAAACTATACTGTAATACAGATAACTACCAGTACAGGGAGAAAATACACCCGGGAATTATCTGTATCATAAAATCTCATCAATATGTTTTCTCTACATTTTGGGTGGCACAGGCCAAAGCTCCCTGGTTTGATCCTGACCGTGGATTACTGTCTGTGTGGAATTACTCTGCAAATTCTACTTATTTCCTCCCAGTGCTCAAAAACATGATGTTTTGGTGACTTTAAATTGGCCCTAGGTGTGAATGCATATGTGTGTGAATGCATATGCGTGTGTGTGTGTGGTGGATGGAGAAGGAGGATGGTCAAAAGGTTCTAGGTAATCAGTGGATGAGGGACCCGAAATGGGTTTGGTGTCATAAAAGCACTTTAATTCATGGCAGTGTATTATAACTATGAGATTTTCCATTTGTTATATGTCTTATTTTGATAGCTGGGAGCAAAGCACTTGCATTTGGATCGACACACACAGGACAGAGGTGATGTCTCATGGTACCTTTGACCCATATTATAGTTTGTTCTATTCTATCACTATTCAACTACATGCTTATTTAAAAATATACAAAAAAGGCTGACTAAATTAGTACACTTAAACATAATGCACACTATTCATCTTAGTGAAAGTAATCAGTCTCAAAATCAAAAGGTAAAAAAGGACTATTCTCAGTTAATATGTAAATCAAACCGGCTATTAAAGAGATTCTAGTATGGTTATTAGTATACATGTGCTATTTCTGTGACAAAAGTCTCATCCAGGCATCCAGGCCTGTAGACTGCTGTAGATCGTTTGGGCATTCCGAGGCTGTAATAAAAACCCACCATGAAACCATAGTCGTAATTCATGGGACATATTTGCACACTTTAAAATAGAACCATGAAATTGGAAAAACAGTGTGAAACACTATGCAACTGGACTGACAGGTGAAGAGTCGCCTGCAGTCTAAGGTAAAATTTCACATGTGTGCATGTATGTGTGCATAACCCGTGTGTCTTTGGGTGTCTTTGGAGAACGTTGTCTAATGTGAGAACCCAGACAGACTGCTAAGAAAAATACACAGCACATGCAGCCAGAATTCTGAAAAATGAGAAAGTCCTTTCTGTGAGGGGTCTCACTCACACACACACACACACAGATAGAGAGAGAGAGAGAGAGAGAGAGAGATGGTCTGTCTACATGTCAAATATATGTGAATGTTTGCTTGTGTAAGCTACTGTAAATCAGAGTGTACTGTTAGAGCATGGACAGTATACACTGGTCTTATTTTACCCACTTTGTCCAACCACTTACAAATACATTTGTTGTTCGTAGCCAAATTCATAACCTGGCACCAACATTCAGTCACACCTTTCTGGGGAAAAAAAAACAAAAAAACAATTTAATATATTCAATGACTAGACATACATAGTACTTTTGTACATTTCTACTGTGTATTATTACTCATGCAAGGTAAATACTTCTTAATATATTATATCACAGTGTTGTTGAATTCTTGAATCTGGTTCATCAGAAGGTGTTGATCAATTTTCTATAATAGTGGCTCTGAAAGTATTTACATGAGATGTAACTGAAAATTGTATAAAAAGTATGATTTGTCATTCTTTAATAAATGAAATATGTTTAGCACTGGCAAACTGCTGTGGCATAAGAGGAATAAAACACTTTGGCATGTGCTGTTATAGGAAAATAAACTTCAGGGTGGTAACAATAATTCTGCTTTGCATCAGTGAGAAATGATAACATATCAGAAAGAGCACATTAACATAAATAACAATGTACAGTCAGAACTGTGTTATCTAAGGAATAAAGCATGGAGGGAGGGCTGTCATAGGAAAATAATCTACAATATTGTGGTGTAATGCCGTTACCACCCCATTGTTGATTATTTTCCTATAACAGCACACGCTTGAGTGTTTTATTACTTTTATACCACAGCAATTGGCCAACGATTATGATTTTCTTCATTTACTAAAGAATGACACATTGCGCTTTTAACCAGTTGCATTTAATGTTGAGGCACATCCGCAAGACAAGTTAGTTCCTGTTATCACCTACATTATTGCAACTTTTTTTCTCTCTTGAAGTCTTTTGTTATTGTTTTATGAGCTTTGGATCTTTTTGTCTGGAGAGTGTGCCATATGAATTAGCGGTTATTATAGAAAAAGTAAATTAATTAGAACATGCGCATTAAAATAAACCTGTGACTTGAATTACAACCCGGAACTACTGTCAGAGCTGCTGTTACAGAATATAAATCACCATGTTCTGGTGAATCAGACTCAGGCATTCAACATATATGGTATAATGTACTGTATAATATCATATAAACTCCAAAGTGCAGTGATATACTTGACGGAACTGTCAAAATGGCCATTAATGGTATAGATGTAAATATGTACATATAGATATACATAGATAGATTAAAATATAAATAATTACTAAGTATGCTAGAATACCACTATACCATCCAGTATATAATGTAGTATTTTTAGAAAACAAAGTTTCTTCTATTTAATTTCTGTTACGGACGCATACAGTAAAGGTAATGGGTAGTAGCGATATTGTTGCCTGTGCCAAGGAGAGTAAACTTACACAGTGGGACATTTCATGCACACACACACTCATCTTCTTGAGCAGAGTGTTTGTCGAGGTGTGTCTTTTACCCACGTATCTCCCTAATGGTGTTCCTGTGAACACAAGCATATACGAATTTCCTCTGTTTGTATGTGTATTTATATTAGTGTGGACTCACCCCATGCATATGTGTGTTTTCCATATGCGCTGTGAAAGAACGCTTTGTCTCACTGATTTTCTCAGCAGGTGTGTATCTGTGTGAGTAAGAAAAAATAAAAAAAAGGAAAAGGGAAGGGGAGAAAGGATGGGAGAGACAGAAATAGAGAGGCATCTTTCATTAAATCTGGTACTGAACATTTCAGACTACATTTTTCTTTTATCCAATTTCCCGTAGAAAGACGTCTGAGGTAAGGAGTGAAATTAGGTGTGAGTGTGTCTGGTACATGAACTCTAGATTACCCTTCTTGTAATATACTCTGACTCAAACTGTCTGTAATGTTTATTTGAAGAAAAACATATTCATTTGAAGACTAGCATGCACCTTCGGTATAGGGGAGGCCACACACACATAGACACATACACACACACGCCCTGAATGGATGCCTGAAACCATCACTTTTACCCAACTTGGCATGAAATCATATAAAATTTTTATGCCATGACACTTTTAATATGGTTTTAGTTTTATTGTAGTAAATAGCATTAGTACAATATTTATTACATAACAATACCACAAAGACATCTCAAAAGAAAGAACTTTTGTTACACTCTTAAAATACACTGAGATGCCAGTTTAGTTTTTAGTTTTAGTTTTAGCCAAGTTACTAGATCATAATATCTATTAAACAGGCAATTCAGTGTATACAAACATACATATAGTAGGTACGCCAACCCCAAAGTTGATTATTTTTCAATAACAGCACATCCCAAAGTTTTGTCCCTATAAGCTGCAGCTATTTGCCATAGTTTACCATTTTTACTTATTAACAAATGACAAATTTAAAAAATTGCAGTTTTTTTTTTAATGTTAGGGAATATTAATGAAGCAAGAACAATTTCCCTCTCACCAGCCTCTTTTTTTCTCTCTCAATAGACAAAAAAAGTACTTGAGGGGTGTAGGATCAGAGAATATTACAGTGCAGTTATTGCTTATTTTTCTTTGTGTAACTTCTCCTGATGCTTTCAGGTTGTCCTGCAACTCTCTTTGGGTGACACTGTCTTGCTTTCCTTATCATTATTCTGAAACTTTGAAATCTTGCGTGGCTCACCTGTCCAGGGACGATTAGTTGCGGTTCCATGAACTCTCCACCGGGATATTATTGAACCAAATGTACTGACAGGGATGTTTAAGGTCTATGGCTCTGTAGCCTTTTCTTTTCATGTGCTGCTTAATAATGTTGTCCCTGAGAACTTTAGGAACCTTCTTCACTTTCACCATGATTGCTACTCGTTTTTGCAAAAATGAAATCCGAATTTTCACTGAAAAAATGAAACCTTGGATCAGAGAGAAAAAAAAAAGTGTCAGCATGTTACAGCTATTTTTTTCTCAACTGGTCCATGGTTTCATTTGGTCAGTGTGTCTATAATAATAATATTGTAATATACTGTATCAAATAACTGAGTATTAACAAATCAAAATCTTGGGATTTATATTTTAAATGTATAATTTAAAAGTTATGCATTTCTAATTTTAATTTAAATATAGGTTTAAAATGAAAGATATTTCATCTATAAAATATGTATATGTATACGTATATTTCATGTATAAGATATGTATAAGTGTACAAAGTGTACATGTAAAACATTTGAAAACATCAAAATCATATTTATGAATTTTCCTCATTTAGCTGGTTCTAAAAGAATAACACACACACACACACACACACACATAACCGCACAGTGTGTAATCAGTGTTTTCAGGAGAGTGCATGCAGTAGTGCTTGACACTCCTGAGTTTTTCCTTTTCAGTACTTACTGTAGCCTTGAGCAAGATGAGAGATGCTTGAGAGATGCTTGACTGATGAGTTCGTCTCCAGCGATGAATTGCTAAAATGTTGCTGCTCTAATATAGAATTGGAAGCATGGAAATTGTGTATGTGGATTGGGTTTATAATCAACTTAAGAAACTTATGCAGACCTACACATAATTTGGCCTAGTTTTCTCTTTAGTTGTGTATATGCAGTATGTGTTTGTGTGTGTGTGTGTGTGTGTGTGTGTCTGCACTTGTCAATGTTTTGTTATGTCTCTCATCAAGTCTGGTTTATTTATCTGGAGATTATTCACTGATAAATAACCATCACTGCACAAACCATCAGCCATCATCATCATCACCCGAATTTTTATTCATTTCTAAAACATTGTAATATAAAATGCAGCATTATCCGGAATAAAAAGACTATAAGCACATGTTGTATTTAATTATAGGACATACATTGTCAGTTAGTTTTAATTACTATGATTAGCCATGCAGTTTGAAGTGAGGCATTGCAACTTGCTAATCACAGAATGGCTAATTTCATGCTGCAGGCAGACAGATCGCATGCCTGCCCTGCTCATCTCTGTGTTACTGCAGAACAGGTTTCATACGACTGACACGACAAATGATCATTCAGATCTGGTGTCCCTTTCCTGACCTTCAACCCTATGAAGCACCATTTGTGATGCAATAAATCTCAGCATCCTCAAGATGAAGGTACATTCAGTACTGTCTGTATATTACTTGAAAAAAGGCTTCATATTGTACTTTATTGTTCCTTACACAATACACAAACAATTAAAATTTTAACTTTTATTTCAAATAGACCTTCATCCACCACAACAACACAAAATAATGGCTTTGAATAAAAAGCAAACTGATATTACATTGATATCATAGAATTATAAACTTCTGACAATTCAGAAATTAAACACTTTGGGGCATGCCGTTATAGGAAAATAATCAATAACAGGGTGGTGTGATGTGGCCCAACATGAAGTGGAGTTACTGTTACCACCAAGATGATAATTTTCCAATAGCAGCATGTCACAAAATGTTTTATTCCTCTTACACTACTATTTACCTCTGACTGTTACAAAGCACTGACACTGGAGACTCCTACCAAGACAATGCTAAATAACCATCTGGCGAAAAATTCACCATATCAACAACTATACACTTTACTGTAATCCGTTTAGGTGGAACAAATCCATGTGTAATCTGTTGCTATAGAAACGATAATGTATTAGAACGAGCACATTAAAGTAAACCTGTGATTTTAAATATTGCTATAACTTCTGTCAGAGCTACAGTTATAGAAAATTATTCAACACCTTCTGACCAATCAGATTTGAGAATTCATCAGCACTGTGGTACACATTTGTGTAACATGGCATATAAAATAACATAATTATAGCAATATAACTCATTTTTGCCTGAATTATATTTCTGACTGAACTTCATTAACCCATTAAGCTATTTTTCTTACAGCACATTATTTAGTAAATACTATGAGTTATTATTTAACTGTACTGAAAGCAATAGGAAAGGCATGTGGTTATGAGAATGAGGAATGTGAGTGGGACACCACTGATAGATCCTGAGAGTATAAAGGGTTAATGATGGAGGTTTTGCAGTTTTGACAACGTCTGTAATCTTTAAAGCTCACAGTTGGAAAGTCATATAGTCTCTGTAACTGCCAGTATATTAATATATCAATTATTTACAGTTTGTGCCAATCTAGTAACTAATAAACAGACAACTCGGTGTGACTTCCAATACATTTACAAAAAAGTCTTTTATAGCAATAAATTTGACATGAAAGAAAAAAACCCTTTCCATCTGATTCCTGACTATAAAGAGCTAACGATAAAAGAAACATAATGGGAATAAAATTCGCAATTATAAAATTATTACTCTCATAGTATAGACTGAAGCTGGACGTAGAGGAACTAAAGTTTGCTGAAGTGTCTAGACAGATGAGTTATCAGAGAGGACGACTGGTACAGAGTTTGTTCATCTGTGTTGTACAGTCACAGGCGACATGCTAACATGATTCTTCCATGATGTCAAGCCTAGCATGAAGGGCACGCTGTCATTGACCCACAGCCATGAAGAGAAATACTTAAGAGCACAGTAAAGTGTGAGCGATTTCTGTGTCTGAAATTTGGATTATGTTGGTAACAAGGTAGAAGCACAGTATGTATCTGTAGAGCGGACTACCACCTTCTGATCCTCCTGTTTGTGAATGTTTTTATCAAATGTGCTCTCCGCTGCCAGCATCGAACATGATCACTTCCTTCCCAGCAACGTTCAACAAAAATGATTAACCCTTAAATGCACACCTTTGCTTGCTAGTGACATGTGACCACAGTTTCCCCCTCTTCCATTTTTTTCAGACAGGGCCTCACTTCACTAGTATTCTTCATCGTTTGTGCTTTGAACCGTTTGTCAATGCTGAATTCCCCAAACTGTAAAAAGTAATTTTGCGATTTTTGTTCAATAAGTAGTTTGCTATTGACCCTATTGACTGCTATTGAGGTATGTATGAACAGTTAAAAAATACCAATGTGTTTAAAGGTTTAAATTACTTGTGTTTCAACACTTACTGTGTCAGACATACAACAGAAAGTGTTAATTTTGCCTGAAATGCACACATTTAATTATGTTATTTCCACTCTTATAAATGAAGCGTGAAATATGAAGCCACCATCTGTTACACATTCATGTTTTTCTCACGCTTTTTTTTTTATCCATCCAATGTGGCACTCGAGTTCTTCCAATGCACCAACATCTCTCATGTACTGTTTATTTATTCCTGGATCTCAATCTCTGTCTCTACATACAGCTATGAGAGTCATTGTGCCCACTCTGGCAACCTGCTAGCCAGCAAAGCATATCAGAGGCTATACAGTGAGATATTCAGTGCTCTCTGTTTTACCTGTCCGTGGCATATAAGCAGTTATGGGAAGTAATTCAATTTTATTGGTATAACGCTTAACAACAGACATTGTCACAAAGCAGCTTTACAGAAACCCAGATTTAAAGATTTAAAATGTAGATTTAAATCCCTAATGAGCAAGCCAGAGGCAAGGAGAGGAGAAACTCCCTGAGACAACACGAGGAAGAAACTTTGAGAGGAACCAGACTTTAAATGGGAACCAATCCTATTCTGTCACTGAAGGACAACAGTAGTATGTGTGTGGGAAGGAAGTTCAGTATAAGCATATTGTGAATAGAGTCCTGGGACCATCCTTATGATTGCTGCAGCAGATCCTAGGTAGAAGTCTACAGCATTCAGGGGAGACTGAATCTATCCACTGAAGCAAAGGTGAGTAAGCGTTGGGATCATCCACATCAGCAGAAAGCTTCAAGCACAAGTAAAGTATCAGGATGAATCAGGCAGGTATAGAGGGTGTGGGGAAATTCTTCTGCCTGTAGTTCCTGTTTCTTTCCACTCTGTGGTGCTCCAGTGAGGATGAATGCATTAAGCCAGAGAACCACAAGAGGGGGTCAGAGACTACAATGTCAGTATGTACAAGGGTTAGTGTGCTTTCCCTCTCTTTCTTCCTCTCTCTCTCTCTCCCTCTCTCACACACACACAGCGTTTGTGTGGACACTTCAGCAGAACTGATAAGATAGCACTTGTGGCTGAAGGACTCTGATTCACTACAGAAGCATGCCAAGGACAGAGAACGAGCGAGCTTGTTTTTCAGGGGAAGAGACAGTAATTGGCTGCGGCAGGGGCGTTTGATAAAGAATAGTCCACTAAGCCTGCGCAGCATTTTTTACTCCCCGTAAATATCAGGCTGACATTTTGTCCTCTAGGCCTGCACACTCAGGGCGATTTTCCACCAGTGAACTCTCTTTTAATGTACATTTGTGCCAAAAAGAAAGACAACTGATGCGTCCAGATGATGCCTCTCTTACAGATTGGTGTGTTGTATGTCTGACTTATGAGGCTAAAGTGATATTAAATCCCAATTTTAAAACAACAGGATGCTGATGAACTGTAGCCTGCTTTCTCTGGACAATATCATCTAAACATAAACAAGCACAGAGCCCAACTGAATAGGAAAGGACTCATTGTTCATCTCACAGTTGGGATTTCCTCTCTTAAACTAATTCCCACTTGGTCAGGTTATGGAAATTAGATTTGGTTGATTTAAATAAATAATCATTGTCTCGTGTTCAGATTCATCTAACTGACCTGTATGTATGTATGTATGTATGTATGTATCTATCTATCTATCTACCTGCTTACCTGTCCATCCAACCATCCAATCGGCCATCTCTTTCTCTCTCTCTCTCTCTCACTCTCTATGTATTATATATATATTTATATATATATATATAAATACATAGAGAGAGAGAGGTCCATAAGTATTTGGACAGTGACACAATTTCCATAATTTTGCCTCTGTACCCCACCACAATGGATTTGAAATGAAGCATGTTCAATCAAGATTGAAGTGTAGACTTTCACCTTTAATTCAAAGGGTTTAACAAAAATATTGCATGAACTGTTTAGGAATTACAGCCATTTTGTACAGAGTCCCCCCCTTTTCACAGGCTCAAAAGTAATTGGACAATTTTCATGGCCAGGTGTGACAAGTTTCATGGCCAGGTGTGGCCTGTTTCCTCCTCGTTTCATGACAAATTAAGGAGACAAAAGGTCTGGAATTGATTCCAAGCATTGAATTTGCATTTGGTAGCTGTTCATGGGAACTCAATATATGCGGTCCAAAGAGGTGTCGATGCAAGTGAAGTAGGCCATCATTAGGCTTAAAAAAAAACACAAAACAGACCTATCAGAGAGATACCAGAAGCTTCAGGAGTGGCCAAATCAACAATTTGGTACATTCTTAAAAAGAAAGAAAGCACTGGTGAGCTCAGCAACACCAAAAGGCCTGGAAGACCATGGAAGACAACTATACAGAATACAGAATTCTTTCCTTGGTAAAGAAAAACCCCTTCACAACATCTAGCCAAGGCAAGAACGCTCTCGAGGAGGTAGGTGTATCACTGTCAAAGTCTATAATTAAGAGACGGCTTCATGAATGTAAATGCAGCTGGTTTACAACAAGGCGCAAACCACTCGTAACATTCAAGAACAGGAAAGCCAGATTAGACTTTGCTTAAAAAAAAAAAAAAGTCTAAAAAAAAGCCTGACCAGTTCTGATGCAACACTAACTTATACCAGAATGATGGGAAGAGAAGAGTATGAAGAAGGAAAGGAAAGGCTCATGATTCAAAGCATATCACATCATCTGTCAACCATGGTGGAGGTAGTGTTATGGCTGCCAATGGAACTGGGTCACTCATGTTTATTGATGATGTGACTGCTGATAGAAGTAGCAGGATGAATTATGAAGTGTATAGAGCTATACTTTCTGCTCAGATTCAGTCAAATGCTGCAAAACTGATAGGATGTTGCTTCACAGCACAGATGGATAACGACCCAAAACCTTTCACTTACTGAAGACAAAACTGAAGGCAGAAAGACCCACAAACAAGCAGCAACTGAAGATGGCTGCAGTAAAGGCCTGGAAAAGCTCAAGGGAGGAAAATGGAGGGACTCTGTAAAAATGGTTGTAATTACTAAACAGTTAATGCAATATTTTTGTTAAACCCCTTGAATTAAAGCTGAAAGTCTACACTTCATTCACTTTTTTTTTTACAGAGGCTGTTCACATACTTTATATATGTGGATCCACAGGATCTCATTTTGAAGAAGGTTACAAAAGTAACAAGAGCTTATCACCAAAAGAACAGCATACCTATGGTGAAGAATGGTGGTGGCAGCATCCTGCTATGGGGCCGCTTCTCTTCAGCTGGGACTGGGCTCCTAGTTAAGATAGATAGAGGGAATCATGCATCTATCTATCTATCTATCTATCATCCTGCAGTGTGTGCATATATGCATAAAGTGTGGAACAGTGTGCAGTGTAAACCAATTTATCTTTTTTCAGTATTTTAGTATCTGCTGCTACATGTTTCAGAGAGGATGACACTAACAGACTTACAGCATACAGTTTGTGTGCATATATTAAAATATTTGGTCTGTGAAACTACTTTTTTTTTTTGCTCATGGCCTTTGGGAGGGACATCAAAACAATGTAGAAATGCTCCTCTTTGGATTTTGTATGCATTGTTTATTCATTAAAAAATAGGCTACCTTTTTTTTTTTTTTATAGAATATGTGATATCTTAACATACATGCACTGTCCACTTTATTAGGAACACCGGTACACCTGCACATTCATGCAGTTATCTAATCAGCCAAGCATGTGGTACCAGCGCAATGCAAAAAATCCTGCAGATACAGGTTCAGTTATTGTTCACATCAAACATCAAAATGTTCCTAATAAAGTGGAAGGTGAGTGTATATTTCCGTTGTAAAACAGCCGTAAAACAATGTCAAAGAGCTATCTTAGATTTTCTTATCATTGTATAGCCTAACAAGAACCCAGTGTATCAAGACACACTTAAATATGTATTTATAGCAAGTTAAATGACTATTTGTATGTACTGTACATACTGAGTTTAAAGAAAATATTTTCTTATAATTTTAAGGTAATTTCTCTAACTGCTTTCAACATCAAAAGGAGACTCTTCGAGATGTGTCATGAAACTTTTCTGACAAAGAAGTGAACACACCAAGCCAGCTCACCACATTTTGTAGCTGTGTATAAAACATATTTATGTGGCGGTAGCTGAATTCTGGTGCACAACATGTTTTTCTGCCTATACGATACTTTCAAGTAAATCTGACCATATTTCAGTGATGTAGAAATGTGTTAGTGACTTTGTAAACTTAGGCCTAGGCTTTCTGCACAGATCACATTAGGTACACAATATGGCCACAGGTTTGTGGACACCTCATCATCACATTCCTATGTGCTTGTTCAACATCCTATTCCAGATTTAGTCCCCCTTTGCTGGTATGATAACCCTCACTCTTCTGGGAAGGCTTTCCACTAGATTTTGGAGCGTGGCTGTGGGGATTTGTGTTTATTCAGCCACAAGAGCATTAGTGAGATCAGGCACTGATGGTGGTGAGGAGGCCTGAGATGCAGTCGGGGTTCCTGTTCATCCCAAAGGTGTTCAGTGGGGTTGAGGTCAGGACTCTGTGCAGGACACTCGAGTTCTTCCACTCCAACCTTAACACACCATGTCTTCATGATCCTTGCTTTGTGCACAGGGGCATTGTCATGCTGGAACAGGTTTGGGCCTCTTAGTTCCAGTGAAGGGAAATTGTAATGCTACAGCATACAGACATTCTAGACAATTGTGTGCTTCCTACTTTGGGGAAGGTCCACATATGGGTGTGGTGGTCAGGTGTCTATATACTTTTGGCCATGTAGTGTACAGTATATGGTGTGTACAGTACAGTATACAGTATATGGATGTGCAGACAGTGGGCTGGGTCCCGCCGCCAGTGGCCGCTGTGGCGCGCGCCAGACCGGGAGGAGCGGAAGCGGAGGAAGTGGCAGAGCGGATCAGATCAGGGGGATGTGTGTGGCGTGTGTTGTGTGTGTGTGAGAGAGTGAGTGTGTCTATGAGTGTATGCGTCCGACCAGAAGAGGCGAGCGAGAGCCGCTGCTAGAGAGCCCAGGCGAGCACGGACACACAGCACAGAGCGAGCAGCACCGGGCGCTGGAGCTGGCTGGAGTGAATGAGCCGCGCTGTGTAAAGGCCATTATGCGTTCGCAGCGTCATCTGGGATGGAGGCGCCGCTAATGGTGGGGAGGGGGGCCGGAGGAACTGCGAGCTGCGCCCTCATCGTCGTCGTCCTCCTCTTCTCGGCCAGGGGCTCCCGGGCTCAGAAAGGTAACTGGAGCCAGTTAGCAGACGGGCTTTTTTTCTTGTTGACTTTTGCTGTAACTTTCTCGGAGAGGATCCAGAAGCAGAGGGGTCTCCCCCCATCCCCCCTGCATTTGGAGGGGTCGATGGTTCCGACTGAGTGCTGGGTTTCACACCGAGACTGCCGAGCCAGAGACCTGCTGAATACCTTACATGGGCCGATCTCTCTCTCTCTCTCTCTCTCTCTCTCTGTCTCTTAGTCTCTCGCATCCCAAATATGTAGTTGTGTAGCTGTACACCGGTGGCTCAGAAGTTTGCCCCATAGCCCGTGTGTGTGTGTGTGTGTGTGTCGGTTGTTTTTGTGGGTTTCAGGTGGCCGCCAATAGGGGGGTCATACCATTTGAGCTCAGCTGTAGGGGGGAAGGGCAAAGACAGTAAACACTGCAGCTGTACTGATACTAAAGCAGCATCTTTTGTTTTTATGTTTTTACAAGGTATATTCCTGTAACAAGTCCTCTAACAAAACACACATTTTTGTGTGATGTGAGCATCCTGACCAAGGTCAGATGTTTCTGTGGGTGTTTTGGTGAATCATGGCATTCACATGAGCCAAAAAAAAAAAAAAAAAAAAAGGGAAATACTTTTAGGATCATATAATAGCAGACCAAAGCTTTAGTAGCTGCCCTGTGCACTGTATATTCTTCACCCTACTTCCACATGTGACTATAGAATTTACATTACAGTCCTCTGTGTGATGTGACGTGTGATATGACGTTATAATCTCATAAATTCAGTCAGTGATGTAGAGTTACAGTCGTTACTGTTAAACCTGACGCACTCCAGAACTCGCAGAAACCTGTAGCTGTTTTGGAATTAAAATATACTTTATAGTACCGAATGTTCCATCGTCCCTCTTTTTCCATGTGTAAGAATTTATTTTTATACACGGTAAATATTATTATACCGATATCACATGTTAAATTTTTTTAGGTTTGTAACTGTGACGCTACCTCAATGTCCTGCAGCATATTGTGTATTGTATTTAAAAAAAAAAAAAAAAAAACAACAGATGAGTGATATTCTTTTTTTCGTGGCACCAAACTCTAATTTATATTTACGGCATTCGGTAATTCTCTTATCCAGGACGACTCAGGTCAAACGCAAAACTCCTGAAATAGTGCACTATGTAGTGGATAAGATGTAGTTTTGGACATACAGCATGTCATAACTAGGGTTTACTAATATGACATAGTTTGTGCGTCAGTCAGCAATGTGTGCGTGTGTGAGAGAGAGAGAGAGAGAGGGAGGGAGGGAGGTGAGATATGTGTGTGTGTGTGTGTGTGTGTGTGTGTGTGTGTGTGTGTGTGTGAGAGAGAGAGAGAGAGAGAGAGAGAGGTGAGATGTATAGTGTGTGTGTGTATGAGAGAGAGAACGAGGGGTGAGATATGTTGTGTGTGTGTGTGAGAGAGAGAACGAGGGGTGAGATATGTTGTGTGTATGTGTGAGAGAGAGAGAGGGGTAAGATGTACAGTGTGTATGTATGTGTGTGTGAGAGAGAGAGAGGGGTGAGATGTATAGTGTGTGTGTGTGTGTGTGTATGAAAGAGAGAACGAGGGGTGAGATATGTTGTGTGTGTGTGTGTGTATGAGAAAGAGAACGAGGGGTGAGATATGTTGTGTGTGTGTGTGAGAGAGAGAACGAGGGGTGAGATATGTTGTGTGTATGTGTGAGAGAGAGAGAGGGGTAAGATGTACAGTGTGTATGTATGTGTGTGTGAGAGAGAGAGAGGGGTGAGATGTATAGTGTGTGTGTGTGTGTGTATGAAAGAGAGAACGAGGGGTGAGATGTGTTGTGTGTGTGTGTGTGTGTGTGTGTGAGAGAGAGAGAGCGGTGAGGTGTGTGTGTGAGAGAGAGAGGAGTTAGATGTGTTGTGTGTGTTTGTGAGAGGGGGGAGAGAGGCGTGAGATGTATAGTGTGTGTGTGTGTGTGTGTGTGTGAGAGAGAGAGGTGAGATGTATAGTGTGTGTGTGTGAGAGAGAGAGAGGGGTGAGATGTATAGTGTGTGTGTGTGAGAGAGAGAGAGGGGTGAGATGTATAGTGTGTGTGTGTGTGTGAGAGAGAGAGGTGAGATGTATAGTGTGTGTGTGTGTGAGAGAGAGAGAGGTGAGATGTATAGTGTGTGTGTGTGTGTGTGTGAGAGAGAGAGAGGTGAGATGTATAGTGTGTGTGTGTGAGAGACAGAGAGGTGAGATGTATAGTGTGTGTGTGTGAGAGAGAGAGAGAGGGGTGAGATGTATAGTGTGTGTGAGAGAGAGAGAGGGGTGAGATGTATAGTGTGTGTGTGTGTGAGAGAGAGAGAGAGAGGGAGGGAGGGAGGTGAGATATGTGTGTGTGTGTGTGTGTGAGAGAGAGA